>NC_087474.1:125162317-125469114 GCF_036417665.1 Passer domesticus | reverse complement strand
TTTTTCAAACTTTGTTCTTTGCCTTGGTAGTTCAATACAAGACTAAGTTTCAGCCCAGGTACCTTGGCTCCAGAGATGGTGAGGTGTGTATCAGTACTTACAGCTGTCCTCCTCCTCCATGAAAATACTGATCACGTAACAGGCGTACACAAATCCAATCAGCTGTGTGAAAAAAGAGGAAAAACCATCATTAGAACACACTGAACAATTACAAATCTGTTACTACAATGATATATACAGGTATCACAGCTAAATTTTATATATATTTATTTCTATTTGCCGAATTTACAAATTTCAGTGCAAACAGCTAGATTAATTTCCTCTCTTTTTCTCATGTTGCTTATCTTATATTTTATATATAAATATGCATTTTATAGTTTAAAATATTTTCCTAGTCTCACTGGGATCAGTATTGATGAATGCTGCTATTGAGTAATACTGGTGGAAAACATTTTGTATCCTGATATTCAGCTATTGTTTACATTTCTTTGTTCTTCAATACCTCTGCTCTCACATGCCTTTTCCCACATGAATATGGGCCCCTATGTACTCCATATGATTATTAAAATGCCAAAATATTTATTGACTGCTACAGAATTAAGTCATAGTAACACTTCTATGGAATCCACAAGAGATGTCTTTTGGTGCTACATAAAGTATCTCAGTGAAAAGCTGTTAGGAAAATTTTAAATTGATGGGTGAATTGTCATGATGTAACTGAACAGTAAAATTGGGTTATGATTCATCGACATCAGGAAACACCTTATTTCACATCATTCATGTTAACTATGCAGGAAATGAACAATATCATTTCCCCAAAGAACAGCAACAATCAAACCATGCCATTATTTTAACAGCAGCACCCATGAAAGCATCCTCCTTAACCCAGATCTGTGTCACTTGTCCCACCAAGAGGAAAGGATAAAGACCTTTAGGATCAAGAAGTAGAAACTCCACTCTCTCCTTATCCATATAGACAAAATGTTTTCTTCTGACCATGACCAAAGACGAAGAAAATCCCACTGGGCAAGGAAACCTATTAAACTGCATAGCCAGACATGTCCAATCTTGAGAAAATATTGTTTGTGCAGCTGTACACAATTCATGCCATCTGAAAGCCTTGAAAAGACTCTTCATGAGAGATTTCAAAAATAGCCCAGAGATTAGTTTTAAGAACACTCCTATTTCTCTGGTCCATTCAAAAAATCTAATTAAATAGTTATTCTAAGGATGTCACGGATCAACCATCTGAGAAAGAGGTAATTTAATAGTATCTAGACAGGTATAAGCTCCTTCAGAAGCAGAAAAATCATTCCAACCTGCTTTCTGTTTGGGCTGCACGAGGAGCAAAAGCCTCTCTGCAGACAAAAAGCTTGTCCACACAAGGGAATTCAGGGAAGTTAAGATGAATTAACTAAAGCTGTGAAATCAATGCACATAAGATAAAGTACATTAAATCCCTGTGTGGCCGTTCCCATTCAGAAATAAAGTGGCCCTAGTTCACTGCAGCTTAATCCTTCTCCAAGGGATTAATCTTCCCATGGAGAATTAAGCTACAGTATGCTGAAGCTGAGCTACTTGTGCATGAGGGCTGTCACAGCACTGTGGCACAGTCCTGTCAGAGCTTCCTCTCCAGGGCATTCACCTCACTGCTATTTTCACAAAGTGACTTCAATCCAACTTTCCTCTCATTCTGAGCAGACTACAGTATCAGCAGCTTCCCTGACTGCTTTTTGGTGTCCAGTTCGCTGTGTGGTACTGCCACAGCCTCTCTCAGGTGAACAGCATGTTGTTGCACTGGTGCTCTGAGCCAGCTAAACGCAATCCAGATCTGGAGGAGGCTGGGATGGATCCACGCCTGAGCTGCCCATCCCCATGTGCCTGGTGCCAGGGAGGCTGCAGCAGGATGGGACCCACAGACAGGGCAGGGCTCCCTTTGCCTGCTGAGAATTGTGTGGGTGGTTAGGAGCACTCCAGCCCCTGCTGTTAATGACAATGGCATCTCATGGTTCTCCCGCCAGCACATCTGGGGCCAGCAGTGGCTTACAGACTCCTTGACAGATTAAGCACACTTTTTCCTTAAACTTCACTTTTTCCTTAAACTTCACAGTTTAGAGCGCCTTTCAGGCATGACAACTAAAACAATACAATATAAAGGCTTCCAAGAGATCAAAAGACAAATCATACCTGAGGTACAGTGCTTGTGCCACCTGAAGGTTACATATAATTTAAAAAATATTGCATTAGTACCATGGAAAAATCAGAGCACAGGTGATTTTTCATAACAGGATGCCTACTGTTTATTTACAATGTTTCCTGATCACCATTTCTGTTGTGCAGTTTGACTGCATAAGTCATTTGGGTTTGTTTCTTTTTCTTAAACATGACGAAAATACTTTGAAGATTAAAACTGCTGAACAAATAATGAACATGATAGAAATTAATTGTAGTACAGACTGTGGGTTAACTGTTTGTGAAGGATCAAATATTAGAATTATTTACTCTTTCCCTATCATGTATTTAGTTGTTCTTATTAGTAGTATTTTGTATTAAATTAACTTTATTTTTATAAATACATTTTCTTCTTTATATGTATATATAGACTCTGTATCCATGTATATCATATAAAATATATCTCTGTAAGTGCTTCCAGCAGATTTCTCAAATGTCTAAGATGTTGGACAAGTGGATAAAGCACAGCAAGACTTCCACTCTAACAAGTAATAAATGACCTGACATAGAGAAAACAATAGGTAAAGGGCTCAAAAAAGTCTTCCAAAAAATGTGGGTCATGACAAGCTTGAGTTTTAACAGTCCTAAGAGTTTACATCCTGCTCTTTTAGTAGACCTTCTCCTTAATCTCTTCCCACTCTCTTCAATGTTTGAAATGCACTTTGCCTAATCTGTGACCTTCTTGCAAAATCAGCAGCCTTTCTCTATTTCTCAGAAATATATTTTTTATACCTCAGCATTAGAAATCACTGCTAGCTGTTGTATTTATGATGTATATTTGTTTAAAACACACCATTTCCCCCATCTGTTTAGTTATTAATACCAGGAGAAATGAAAATAATTATATATGCACCCTCTTTCAATTTTGTGGTCTTTTCAAGGGGGAAAAAATGATGAGGTGACTAACCATAGCCCTCCATAATACAACAATATCCTTCTGCAGTTAAAAGTCAGAATGCATTTTTCTGAAAGAACAAAACAACAAGGAGAAAAAAGAGCCCTTTAGCATCAAATGTCAGGTATTGCTGCTCAAGGGGTCAGCAATGCTTGGCTTGGATCTAACAAACAAGTAGTTACAGCTGGGTAACTGATATCTACAGCACCATTAACATGAAGTGATAAAGTGGGAATATACCCTTTGACAGATGAGGCTTGTTTCCACATCCTTAACCAGGGTTACAACCACCACTGTGTGAATATTTTTGTAAATAAATCAATTAAAACCTCTTATTTTGTGTTATTGATGGACATGCTAATAAAATATTTATTCCAACAAATTCCTTTTGGTATCTTGATTAACACAGCTGCTGTTTAATTAATAGTGTTATGCTCATATGAACCCATCTAGCTATCAGGCTAATTGCCAGTCTTGGTACTGGAAATGTTGGCTATTGGCCTGGCACCAAGTGATAAAATTAAACGTGTGTTTCCTGATAACCAAAGCAATTATGATGCATATGAGCTGGAAGATTCTTAATTTGGCCATCTTGAGTTGCAGTAATCATTCAAAAGGACTGATAAATGGGTTGGAACAGGATGTCCGAAGCATCAAAGATCACTAGCACCTGACAGCATAAATAGGAGCCTCTGGTTTGATCCAGAGAGAAATATACAGAAATATACAGCCAGGAGGCCTTGTCTTGATGGCACTGAGTTCAAGGCATGGAAACCTTCTGGGATCCTGGCACTGTACAAAACTGCCTGTCTTATCTGGAGAGCCCAGACCAGTTAAGTGTCTCAGAAGAGACCTGTTAGTGCTATTCTGCAGGAAATCAGGTGGGAAATTGTGGGTAGAGGCTGCTGTTCCCACCCTTCCTCCATCCATACAGTAGTTAGGGTACATACCTTTATCTAGACAGAATAAGCAAAGCATAAAATATTTCACAGAATCACAGAAGGTTTTGGTTGGAAGGGACTTTAAAACTCTTCTGGTTCAACCTCCTTGCCATGGGCCGGAACATCTTTCACTAGGCCAGGTTTCTCAGATTTCATCCAGCCTGTCCTTGAACACTTTCATGGGGCATCCTCTTGGCAATCTGTTCAAGTGCCTCACCACCCTCATTGTAAAAAATGTCTTCCTTATGTTCAATCTTGATCTATGCTCTTTCAATTTAAAACTTTTACCCTTCGCCCTCTCACCACAGACCATGGTAAAAAGCCCCCTTTATATATGGAAAGGCCAAAATAAAGTTTAAATATCTCCAACTCTCTCAGTTCTCCAAATATTCTCATGGCCCTCCAAGTGGAGTATCACAAAAGCAGAGAAGAGGGGTGAAATCACCTCCCTTGCCCTGCTGCCTACACTTTTTGTGATGCAGGCAATGGTACAATTGACTTTCTGGATTGCAAGTGCACGTTGCTGACTCATGTTGAGTTTGTCATCCACCATGATCCCCAAGTTCTTCTCAGCCGAGCTCCTTTCCAGCCATTCATCCCCCAGCCTTTACTGATATTACAGATTGCCCTGAGCCAGGTACAAGATCTTGCATGTGGCCTTTTTGAAGTTAATGTGCTTCACACGGGCTCACTGCTTGAACCTGCCAAGGTCCCTCTGGGTGGCATCTCTTCCCTCAAGCCCTTCAACAGCACCACCCAGCTTAGTGCCACCAGCAAACCTGCTGAGGGTGCAGGCAATGCTGCTGTGACAGTAATGAAGACATGAAATAACACTGGTCCCACTATGGGCCACTGAGTGATACCATTTGTTATGGAACACCGAGCCATAATTCTTTGGACATGACCACACAGTGTTTTTAGACCCATCAGAATTATCCTACCAAAAGCCTTATTTCTTCAATGACTAGCTGAGAAGTATTGCTGAATTCTCCAAGTCATAGTGAAGGGTAGGCTCAGGATGTGAGAAACAGTTGTCACCTAGGCTATAAGTTGTCAGAGACTTCAGTGTGGAATCCACAAAGGGATTTGTTATCAGTAGAACATGGGTACATTGGTATGATGCTATTATCAAGGCTTTTGATGCATAATGTATTTTCTGTAGATATCCTTAGATAGAAATAAAATAGTTTCTGCTATTTTTCTTCCATGCAGGCAGCAGATTCTCAAGAGGACTTTAATGCTTTAGTCAAACTAAAATCTCCACGCTTAAGCTATGGACATCTGCATGAAATGTAAATGACTAGTTTAATAGAAGTGAAATTAGATTATATAATTGTCCATCATTAAATGGACAGAATCTATTAAAACATGTAAGACATTAAAAAACTAATCATTTGAGCAAATATATGCTGTGAGATATAATTGCTTTAATAAATGGATATTACTAGAATATATCCTATTAAAAATAAGAATCAAACTGAGTGCAAAAATGTATGTTTACTTGCTAATTAATATATTTTAATAGTTGCTACTTAATATGGATTAACTTTTCCTTAGGAAAGCAAGGACAAATGCAAAATAAAACTAGAGTGATGATTTAAATCAAGGCCATTTTCTGAAGACTGAAATACTTTTTATTAAAATTGATGATTTGGATAATTTTGATTTAAGTCTTCCTGCTTTGCTTTGTCATCATCAGCTGTGGCCTTTGAATACACTCTCACAGTATGAGATTACTTTCCTATCAGCTTCACATGCTGTAGTTGCACTGGTTCAAAGTAGATATGTGAGTCTTCCCTAAGTATTTAAGATTACACGAAGCAGTGCCCTGGGCTCTCAGGTTAATCTTCAAGGTCAGGTGTACAACAGGTCATTTACCACTGTTAAGAAATTACACAGAGTTTTGTAGAGTTCTCATTGCAACCACATAGAACCATCCACATAAACAAAATAAATGTACAGTACTTCTGGCTCCAAGAGGATGTGTGTGACAGTGTAGGTAAACTAGATTTGGAAGATTTCTCCAATCTGGAGAAAATGGAAACTGTGCTTCACACTCTTCCTTGTACACGTCTAGTCCACCCAGCTTGTCATCACACTGAATGTGGCTTTTTCTTGGCTTCTTTTTTGCTGATGAGAACTGAAAATCGTTATTTCTTATGTATGTCTTGGGGTTCTTCAAAAATGTAACTTGGCAAACACAATTCCTTTTATTCTGCAAGATATTTCACTATTACCTAATTTCCCACAAAGACTGAGGGAATATGAAGGGAGAAGAAACTTTTAGAATTGAGTCTTTATGCATTAAAAATTTGTAGGATACAAAGCTTGACAAGACGTCTTAAATTTAACTTATAAAATGGAAACTCTGTAGCAAGAGTGAATTTACTGAGCAAAAGTAAAAATGCATTAATTACAAAGCATCCTGTCTATTACTGTCTCCTGATTAGCATTTTCAGAAGAGTTAACAATTACTGAGGAGAAACTGAAACATGAGTAGTTAATCTTAGCTACCTACTTGCCACTAACACTTTTATTACTCTGCAGAGAGGACTGTAAAGTCCTTTTCCTCCATTAGAGACTAAAGAAGTGCTAAATCAGAATAAGAGATAGATAAGGGAAACAGGATATTATCCAGGATCTTTGTGTATTCACGATTCAGCAAGATAGAATTATGACTAAGATTATCAGGCACAAAGAAATCATAACTCTACATATTTCAAGACAATGACAAAGCAAAAAGATCCAGAGTAACAGTAATACATAGATGAAGCATAATAATAACCATTTACTACTATAGTATATAGCTACCAATTATATGACTCTATACAATTATGCACCCTATCTGCTTGATTATATATATTTTACTAGAAACATATTGTTTAAAACTATAAATAATTTCAAAACTGAATGCAATTTTTTAATTAAAGAACAGACAGTCTCAAAGGTATGTCTGCATTTTCCAGAATTATATGATGAAATGCATAACATTTTACAGTGGTAGGAGGGGAAGGCTCAACCTGAAAGTACTTAGAAATCTAAAACAATAAAAGTGCACAAACAACTGGAAAACTGTTCGGAAAACATAGCAGGAAATGTAGCAGCAATAGCTGAAGTACTCTGTGTTTTCTACTTGTTTGTTTGTTTTTTTTTCCTCTCCTTCATCTTCCTAAAATCTATTTGACTTGAGTTGAATAAAATTCAGGCTGTAGGGGTAATGTCTACCAATTTAATCAGCACAGCACACAGCAGGTCAGGTCCAATTGTGCCATTTGCAGATGTAGTGGAGAGATCCTAGAGACTACAACTCTGACAGCCCTTTAAAATGTGCTAGGGACTCTAAAAATGGGTGACAGGAGCTTGTGGGGACTTTTGCTATATATTTACCATGGAGAAAAAATTGAGCAGATACTAAAATGTCTGTTCTTAAAATACACAGAAGTTGTTGGTGGCTAATACTGCAGGAGACAACTTCTCTCGAATGCCATCTAGCTAGCACTGGGAGCTCAGCAACATGCTGGAAAAAGACTACTACACTTGTTAGCTACTGTGCTTTTTGAAGCTCTACTCTGTATTTGCTGTTCTCCAGTCCTTGTTTCCACTGTGTCTCTTGGGCTTTAAATTAAAACTGTATTGACAATCTAATTTTCCCAGACCAAGATCAGAAACTCTGCACTTGGCCTGGGAATTTATTTCTCCAGCAGCACAATGCATAACTACCCTGTTACTCAGTTGCCCAAAATGACTTTACCAGTCAAGAGGGAGGACTGATGTGTTATGCTACCAAGATGTGTTCCAGCTTTGTTAGGGCTGAGAGTAAGAAGGGAATCATAGTGTGTTTTCTCTCCCCTCCTGCTCTTCAGCTTAGCTATGGGTTATTATCCCTCCTTTGTTTTTGCTGCAAGTCCTTAGAAATAATATTTTGTGCTCTGAGATCTGAAAGATGGAGGATTTTGAGCGAACTGTGTAATCCAATCCTGTGTATAATTACATAGGTCACAGAATTTCACCTAGGTACTCCGTTAACACTATGATAAATGTCAGAGCAACCCTCACAGACTAGGCTGGGCTACTGGTGCTCCAAGATGAGTTATGGCAACAGAAGTGATCTGGGAACATTTGTCCTTTACTCAGAGAAGAGATTAGAGATAAACCCCAAGCATTCATTCTTATCTATTTGGTTGTCTATTGTCTGATAGAGATCTAAATTTCCTAGATGGAATGAAAAGGAAATCTTAATATGTAAAAACACTGTATTTAAACATGACTGGTCAGAACAGTGTTTTATCTTGAAATATGTTAATTGCTTGTTAATGATAAAACTGGATATAAAAGTAAAAAGTACAAAATAAAGCCAACCTTAAATATTGAAAGTTTAAGAGTGAAACAATGGAAAGTGAAGGGAATGAAGGTGGTAAGAAGGAAGAGAAAGGAGATCTACATCTGAGCAGCCTTAACAAAATCACCAAAAATGAACTGGATAAGCAAGTGACATTTTAGATCTAGCTTTTGTCCAGTGTGTAAAGAAAATAAAAGTCATCCTAAGAACAGAGTCAAAGTTCTCATATTTCATTTAATAACTAATTAGTTTGTCAGCTGAATAACAGAAGCTGAGAAAATCCTTTACATCTAATTTTACAATAAGCAGGCGAAAAGATGACTTTCCTTCATTTCTGCCAAACTGAGTTTGTGTTACTTGTTTTTATATTTTCTAAATATATGCTTTTATTTGCATTCCCCTTTACAGTGTTAAGGATAATTTCAGAGCTACTTGCAGATCACACTATATTTCACATCTTTTGATGTAACCAAGAAATTCAGGTTTGATGGTGTCTTGTAACCCAAAGTATTTCCTAAAGAACTCATCAGGTAATGACTTTATCTCCACCTAAGCTGCATGTACCTAATGTCTGCCAGTGACTAAAACCAATGTAAATCTCTTTGGCATGTGACAAGGTACTTGGGAAGGTTTTTGAATCCCAGGGAAACTGATTATGCATGCAGGGGGTACAAAAGCAAACTGCTTTCAGAACAGCAGAATATTGCAAATCTTGGCCATTTTTTATGCTAATACTCCTTTTAAAATTCTTTCAATGCTTATTCTGCAATTATGAAAGATGTTCTTTGTTCATAGAATGCCAAAAGATATTTTTCTCTCCTTATTAGATCTGAAGGCACATAATGAGAGTATTATTTCCACTTACTTCTTACAACAGGCATAGAGAATGTATTTTAATTCCAACAATGTGTTGAAATCTGTAAGAATGACTTCTTTTTTACTGAATCATTTCTTTCCCTTCGTGTACAATGTAAATAACACATGCATGAAACAATTATATTACCATAAGGCAGTACCCATTTAAAGACAAACAAACAGTGACATGAAAACAAAAATGCCTATTTCAAGATTTCAATGAATAATAAGTCTGATCCCCACTATTAGCTAAGCACCTTTATAGATATATCTTAAATACCTAAGTAATAATAGCTAAGACTGAACATAATATTATCCTGGCTCCTGTTAATCCATAAATATGGCTTAAAATCATATGAAAAAAATTGCAAAGCTTTCAGTAAGAACAGTTATGCCACAGCAGTAAGTCGAGGGAGGTGATTCTGCTCCTTTGTTCTTACAAGACTGTGTCCAGCTCTGGGGGCCCCAGCATAAGAAGAACATGGACCTGCTGGAGTGAAGCCAGAGGAGGCCACGAGGATGCTCAGAGCCTCTCCAGTGAAGACAGGTGGAAATAGATGGGGATATTCAGCCTGGAAAAGAGGAGGCTCTGGGGAGGCATTAGGACACCTTCCAGTACCTGAAGGTGGCTACGAGAAAGATGCAGAGGGACTTTTTACAAGTGATAGGACAAGGGGCCTGTGTGACAGTGTTGAGGCAGGGGAACAGGATGCCCAGAGGAGAAGTTGTGGATGGAAGTGTTCAATGCCAGGCTGGATGGGGCTTTGAACAACCTGGTCTAGCAGGAGGTGTCCATGCCTATGGCAGAGGATGTTGAATGTGATGATTTTTAGGGTTCCTTCTAATCCAAACCATTCTATGATACCTCAGAGAAAAAACAAAAAGCAACCTGTAAAAATAGACGCAAAGCCACCACATCATCTCCTGCAGGAAATGCTGTATGATTCAATGAATGGAAAGTAAGAATTTAACCTCTACCCTTACCAGCCTGCTCATATTAGTGACCCAAGTGGAACCTTTTGAGAGGACTTGCAGGAGTGGCTGACACAGAAATGCACCTCAGAAGTTATCTCCAAAGCCTGAATGACATGCAATAGCTTAGAACAGCCATTAATCAAACCACACAGAAATAAAAGCTTTGTATAATAACTAAGAGATGGTAAGAGTGTAGAAATTCATATAAGGCAGCATGAATGAGCACAGGTTGTCTGAAAACTTTTTTATAATCTGGTTTGCAGGGCAGGGCAGAAAAGAAGCATACAGTATTTCTCTCTGTGGGTATCAATTCGAAAATATTTTTGTACATTGTGTAGCTGGGTGTTCTTTTTCTACTATTATTTTGTTTAATATATGCAAGGAAAATCACACCACAAACCCCTTCTATGTCCACCAGACATTTCTTGCCTTTTTGGGTGTGTATGTTGAAATACTAGGGTTATGAATAATAGCAGATGCCAGATAGAAGAGGTGGTGATACAATGGTCTTTCTTAATCATCCCTTTGTTTTTCCTAATCAATTTTCATCTAACAGCATGTTTAGTAGATGATCTACCCCAGGTGTGCTTTTGCTTGTGTGTAAATATGCCATATTTAAGCCATAGAACAAATTATTCAGTATTGACCCACAGTTGAACTGGGGTTTTTTTTGTCTTTGGAGGAACAATGCTATAATTAGAAACATGGCAGAATTTATGTGCTTGGCAGCAAATATAGCAGCCTCTTCACTCAGCACAAACTGTAATTACTCAATATGAGGACATGGGGACAAACATGACAGAACAGTGTAGGATGAAAGATGGTGGAAAGGGAAAGCCACGTCCTTGTTTGATCCTTCCTACTGTAGTTCTCACTATGGAAAACATTGTTTAATTCCTTCAAGCTGCTACCTGAATGTACAGAGGGATGTACATAAACACACACACACACACACGTCCTTATAATCCTTCGTGGAGTGGTCTGCTGTGATATGTGAGAAACAAGAATACCATAAAGCTGCAATGTTATCAGTTTGCTCAGGTATTCCCAGTTAAACTGTGTGCTAAAAGGCTTTTGTGCTGGATTCCCACTGGGCAGAAAAGCTATCAAGAATTGCAGTGAAGCTTTGCTTTCTATCAGTGTCTAATGAATTTTCAAAGCTGCTTCTCCCGTCACGTCTGACCCAGTGTGATCTCTTATATCACATATCCCTGGCACATTTTATTTGATTGCAGTAGATGGTCCCTGTATATATGTTGTGGCTTTATGTCCTATTCACTCCTGTTTCTTCTGCTTTCACTTGCCACTGCAGCCCACTGCTCCCTTTGCCTTCATCTGGGTCTGATTCTGCAGCCTGCAGCCCAGGGTGAATCCCAAAGCAGTATTTATTTTCCAAGGCATCTAAGCTCAGCCTGTAATCAGGCAGCATGCAAATACACAAGCTACACTGGAGCCATTCTAGAAAGGACTTTTCTCCCACTCTCAGTACAAAACCACCACAAGTATCCCTTTATGGCTGGTGAGTGTGTCCCCACGATCTCCACATTTTTGGTGTATGGGAAGCATTTTCTTGCCTTGCCCCAGAGCCAAGTGTCAGGATGTTTCAGCATATGGGAGGTAGATTTCGCCCTAACTCCTGCCATGAGGCTACTTCTGCAAAGAAATGCAAATGCAGCAAGAGAGTCTGCACCTGGCAAAAGGAACTGCTCATTTGCTGCACTGAGAATTTGTCCTGACTGGAGACAGGTTCCACATGGAAGCATGTTTGGACTCCCTGACTCTGGCTCAGCTAGGCTGAGCTTCTGCTTACAGCAGGTAGTTTCTTTCTGGGAAACAAACTCAGATTTAATCTAGGACAGAGGTGGTGGTTCTTATTTGGGTCATGTTCTGGCATTAAGAGACTGAATTACTCAGCCTGAAGGAGATCATGTCAGGCAGAGAAAATGTTAGCCTACTTCACATCTTTCTCCATGCATCCAGACCTGGGATGCATCTTTGCCAAGAAATCTTCCCCTTTACATGAGGGACACCAAAGCCTCAAGAGCAGATCCTTAGTCCTTGGAAGAAACCTTATTATACATGGGGGAAGCTGAATTTATCACCAAAACAGGCACCTTTGGACATCTGGAATATGTTTCTAGGGTTCCTGTGTTCTTGGACGGTGTTTGAGCTCTCTTTCTTTTCTTCCTTTCAGGTACAAATAAGTTTAAGCCTACAAAACCATGCTGTGCAGCTCAGACTAGCTGAATAAATACCTGGGAGGTTATCTTTATGTCACTCTTTTCCCTGCTGAAACAATTCCCTCATAGTGTGAGCAGAAGTAGAGCTGGCTCATTTAAAGGAAACACAGGTAGGTCTATTTTAATGGCAACTCTTGCAGTTCTTTGAAATATTAACTTTTACAAAAGCCAGTTTAGACCAAAAGGAAAATAAAAGAGAGGCAGTTTGGCTTCTGTAATAAGCAAACTGGCACAAACTGTAATTATTCAATATGAGGACATGGGGACAAACATGACAGAATGGTGTAGAAGGAAAAATAATGGAAAGGGAAAGTCATGTCCCATATTAAAGCCCTTTGAGGGATAATTCAGTTGATACAAGAACACTTATGCCTCCAGAAATTTCTTTGACCAGATCCCTAACCAGAGCCTCTCAGTAGTTACATGCTGTCATGGAATAAAAACTGTTTGTCTCTTAACCTCATAGATGAGAACAGAATAGGTCTGGGCTATTTCACATGGAAGGGACCTACAATGATCACCTAGCCCAAGTGCCTGACCATTCACTTCTGACCAAAAGCTAAATCATATTGTTAGGGGTACTGTCCAAATGCCTCCTACACACTGACAGACTGGGGGCATTGCTCACCTCTTTGGAGAGCCTGCTCCAGTGCTGCACTAATTTCATAGTCAAGAAATGCTTCCTAATGTCAAGTTGAAACCTTCCCTGGTGCAGCTTTGAACTATTCCCATGTGTTCTATAACAGGATATAAAAACTGAAGAAAATATCAGCATCTGCCTGTACATTTGCCCCCCTCAGAAAGCTGGAGAGAGTAATGAGGTCACCCCTCAGCCTCCTTCTCTCCAAACAAGCTGAATGTCCTCAGTTGCTCCTCACAGGATGTCTTCCAACCCTCTCACCAGCTTTGCTGCTGTCCTCTGGGTGCATCCAAGGACATTCACATCCTTCTTAAACTGTGGGGCCCAGAACTGCCCACAGCACTCCAGGTGGGGCCACATTGATGCAAAACACAGTGGTACAATCACCTCCTTTGACCAGCTGGTGATGCTGTATTTGAAGAACCCAGGGGTGGAGTTTGCCCTCTTGGCTGCCAGGGCACAGTGCTGACTCTTCCTGAGCCTGCTGCCAACCAGGCCCCAAAAAGCATAAGGGCATATAAACCATATATGATTTATTTACACAATGCAGCAAAGCAAAACAAAAGTCCATTGCAAAATGTTGTAAATGGATCTAAAGGCACTGACTGGGTGATAAAATTAGATCTGAAATTCTATGTCAATAAATGCAAAGTAATGCACAGAAGGGAAACCAACTGTAACTACACATATACAGTAATCGGCTCTAAATTTGATATTAGCTCTCAGGAAACTTGTGAATAGTTCATTATAAACCTCAGCTCAGTGCTCAGTGGCAGTCAGAAAGGAGAATCAAATAGTGAAAAGCAATAGGAAAGTAGAATACATCATTATACCACCATACAAACCCCTTGGGTCCTGCATCCTCAATGCTACACACAGTTCGTTCTCCTCATTTCAGAAAGGAAGTAGTTGAATCAGGACAGTTACAGAGAAAGATATCAAAGATAATCAAAGATATGGTGGGTTTAGAAAAGGGATAGCTTAGACAAATTTTCACCTTTGGAAAGGAGACAATTAATGACAGAATAAAAAAAAAATAAGATCATGAATGGCTTGTAGATGATACAATAATAAATGATACAATAATTAATCCCACTTTTCATTATATAAGGACAATAGGAAACCAGACCAAATTATCAGATCACAGACTAAGGTCTGAAATAAAATAAAATATGGAACAAACATGCTGGAAAGATCAGTCCTATAGATGGATCAAAAGCTGTTCTTTTCAGAGAAAAATGTTCATCAAAGGCTGTGAGAAACCAGACTTCAGATATGATAGGGAACTCCCAGCCAATATAGCCAGGAGACATTAAGCCCTCATCTTTGCTGCACATCAATTTATTACTATTTACATTTGCTGAATTCAGCTGTAAGTTTTATAGCTGGAAAAGTAGAAGCATGGAAATCTAGTGTACACAATGGGAAAAAGATTAAAATATTATCTATAGGTTTAATGTACACATTATAATTTCAGCCCAATATGTATTGAATTGAAATGGATAAACTGAAGTCCCTTGCAATCAGGTTTTGAAATTCATATGGAATGGTTTAGTTAGGTATGCTGCCTATTCTAGATGAAAAGGAAGACATGATGTTGATGCTTCCACATAAAATATTGAGAATAGGTATGAGTGATGGTCAACTATTTTGTTCGATTTACTGTTAGGATGTTAGGATTACTCTCAGCAGTTTGTAATCTAAAATTTCCTTGCAACCTCATTCATTGTGAAAAATATGAGTTGTGATTGGAGCTGAGCCAGGAGAACTCTTTTGTTTAATTAAACTGGCTATTACAAAATGTCAAAAAACTTTATAGATTTCATTCTGAATTCTTTAAAAAGTCAAAAAGTTACATTAATCAGGCAATCATTACAGTAATATAAAAAGTAATACTTAAGAACAAAAATAAGTGTGAGGGAAAAAAAAGACCTCTCAAATTAAAAGAATGATGTGTTACATTAGTTGTTACATTTCTAAATACTATTCAGCTCACTGTGGGACCCATTTTCAGTACTATCTCTAAAACTGATGTCAGTTTGGCCAGTACTACCTATGAGCTCTTCATTTTTTTCAGATTTTTAATCCATTGTCAACTTACTAAATATACTGCAATATATAGCAAGGGTTTTGACACTGCCTCCCACAACATCCTCAAAGGTAAGCTCAGGAAATGTGGGTGAGATGAAGGGGCACAGAGGTGGGTCAAGAACCATCTGAATGGCTGAGTTCAGAGGGTTGTCTGGAGCCCTGTAGTCAGTGCATTCCCCAGGGATCAGTACTGGGTCCACTTTTGTTCAATTGTTTTATCAATGACTTGGATGAAAGGACAGAAGGTACCCTTCAGTTTGTCAAATTCTTATATAGCTTTTTATAATTATTAAACTTGGCAGTTTGGGGAACCAAGTGCAAACCTAATAACTGGTTTTTTTTTGCAAATTTTAATATTCTTAGATAAATATTGTTACTTGTTTTAGAGCACAGTAATTTTGTCTTATGTATGGTTTATCTAAAAATCTGCGTTGCTGTGAAGAAAAAAATGAAGTATTTCTTACATTTCTTTAGAGGTAAGAAGTGCTACTAGAAAAACTTTAAAATTTGTATGATCTCACTCACTTTCATGAAGAAAGTCTTGAGAGAGATTTCCTTTTGATGTTGAAATACATAAACCAAATAACATCTACAAGAAATAACATTGAATGGGAAAAGAGCTTGCACCAAGTAGCCCTGAACTACTAGAGATGACAACTCTGGGAGGAAAACAGTGGGATAAGGACATTAAACACCCAGGAACCAGATTGCAGTGACCTGAGATGGAGCACAGCTTCCAGCTCTATGAGGTTTATGAAAAAGAGAAGTTCAGGAAAGTGATCAGACTGACTGGAAGAACACACCCTGAACAAGTACAAACTTTTCCAAGCAGAAACATAGAAAATGATGGATTTGGCTCAATAACGGTCTTCTGGGTGACCTGCATACAGATAGCAAAGAAAATATAAAATAACAACAGAAGTGTATAGGGATGAGCTCAGAAAGGTCAAGGCAAGATACAACTAAAAAGAGAATACAGCATAGTAAAAAAATAGTGGCATAAACTAATAAAGGGCAAGCTCAAGTAATGAGCTGTCAAAGCCCTCAGTGATACAACCCTGCCTGAGGCTGCAGGTTCATGTGGCAGCAATAATTATATTCCAGATGGAAACATCTCCTCCAGGACAGAAGGCACGGGTTTGAGAGGTGGATGTAAGGCTTGGCTCTGTTCCATGGCATTGCCTTCAGGGGACTACAGACCTTAAGGTGGCAAAGAAACTCCGTGTCTTTTCTCTTTATTCCCTTCTTCAGCAGAAAGATTACCTGTTGTTGGTGAACTAATGCAGCTGACACTACTCATAAAAGACTCAGGTGAGAATAAGGAAGAATATGTTATTGATCATCTGCCTAAAATAGAAAGCTGAAAAAATTCAGATGTACTAGTCCTGGTAAATTCACCTCAAAGCATGTAGAAATCTGGCTAAAGCAATCTCAAGCATTAGAACGTATTTGTAACAATTTAATAAGAACAGGAGAGGCCAGAGATCAGAAGATCAAAGATTGTACTGATCTCTTTACACAAAGACAGGGGAAAAAAAGGGAAAAAGAACACACAGAATTCTATCTCTAACTTCATTTACTAAAAACTTCCTTAAAAAAATCAAATCATTAGTTTGTAAATAAACATACTAGTAGGAAGACAAAGTGCTAAGTACTGAATAATGTTATAGCAAGTTTGTTCTTTCTTAGGAGAGATAATGGGCTTTGTAGTTAGGGAAGGAGAATCAGATGTGACAAACCTTGATTTTAGTAAGCATTTTGAGACTGCTTGACATTCTTATAAAAAAAACTATGACTAGAACCAAGTACTGCTGTATAAACTGAAAAGCTGGCTTGAAAGTTGCACTCAGAAATAGTTACTCATTGTACTCTATCAAATTAAGAGACAGGTGTTGATGGGGCTCAGTGGAATCCCACCTGGGCCCAGTGCTACCCAGCAGTTTCAGCAGTCACTGGGTTATCTGCAGAGACACTATGCCTTTCACAATTCCAAAAGGAGTAAGCTGGCAGTGGTTGCAAACCCCATGGTGGACAAGAATAGAATTAAAATCATATTAGCAAATGGACAGTGGGTTTGGAGAAAAGTATAGTCCAAGTGCAAATTACTGTACTTGAGTAGGAATATGGAATAACCAATTACCTGAAGACAAAATAGGGTGAACAACAGGCTCCATGGCAGTTCCACAGAAAAATGAACCACGCCCAGGCTGTGACTGCACAATGTCATAGTGTTGGGGGAAAAACCTAGACGTCATACTGAGAGGCAAAACTGAATTTCAAGATGAATCAGAAGTGCCCTGGAACACAGCAGCAGTGTGGCATCAGATGACAGGTTGTGTATATTTTGTAGATTGCCTTTCACTAAAGAGGAGAACCAATCAGAGAGATTTCAGATGAGAATTATAAGGATGATCAAGCATCTGATCTCTTTGGAAATCTTATGATACTAAATTACACACTCTTTTCAAACTTCTGAACCTGGGAGCCTGCATTTACAGTGTATTGTTAGTTTTCATTGTTCATAGAAAAATGAAGTGCAAAGGGCTTCTTCAGAATGCTGTCACCTAAACCACTTATCAAACAATTTTATTCTAGAAGTAATAAGTTACTGTCAGAGGATAAAAATCTTAACAGAGCTTTTCAAATTCAATTACAACATGAAACAATTACTAATATCAAAAGACTCAAGGCTTTTCTCATTAATATTTTAAAGCAGCATGACAGATTATTTTGAGTGTGTCAATAATGATTCATACTTCTTGTTGAGTACCCATTGTAAGGGAGAATGTTAAGACAGTTGAACTGTCTTTTTTCAGACCAATATATGAAAAACATAATTAAAGTCGTTATGAATCTGGACAGGGTATAACCTTGCCTGACAGCTGTAACGAGAGCAGATGAGATGCAAAGCAGAATCTGATTGCTTCAGGTTTTGTACTGGTTACTATGTGGGCAAGATTCAATTATTATGAAAAAAATATGACACACAGGGAATCTGCCCAAAGCTGAAAACAGAAACAAGCTGTGTGGGTGTATTATTCTGTGATGGTGAAGAGATACTATTCAAGATGGGATATTACCTTCCCAACAGGCTAAATAAAACACCACTATGAAAGAGTAAGCATCTTCAACATGAAAAAAAGAAATAAAATATGTAAATTACTGCTGGATGCTGGGCTGAACACGAGAATAATTCTGTAATTCTTTCTCAGAAACACCTTTGAAACATTGCCAGAATGATGTCCAAATGTCCACACCCACCCAGAAGGTAAATAGATACCTAACATATGCATCTACTATAAATTTTGGAATCATAAAGTGCTCTGCCAAGCCTCCAGCTGCCACGCCAGGAGGTTGATACCTTGTAGGTCTAACTTCACACCCCCTTACCATACACAGATATCTAAGGCATTTAAAATAGCCAGCTGAAATCTTGGTGGGATAGGACAGTGACACCAAATACTTTCATTTAGAAGCCACAAGATATTTTCCCAGTTGGAGAGAATGAAAAACTACTGAAAAAAATGCACAAACAAAGCTGCAAAAAATAGTATTACACAGAATGATAATATTTTATAATTGCAACATTTCAACCCAGAGGTTTCTGAAAGCTGTATCCATCTCAGATTTCTACAATGGATCAAGAGGTTACACCAGCAAAATAACCATTGTTTTATCTTTTTGTCAGAAAATTGTCATTTTTGTAGTAAACAACAGTGAATGCAATTCCTGTAGTATGTTTTGTTCATTTTCTTATTTTCACTTTTCACTATATGCCTCTCCCATCTGTTTTGCAACCCATGCTGTGTCCTATCTGCATTACAGAAGGTGAATAATCCAGACGGGAATAATTTTCTTTTATTTGTCTGTACAAAACCCTGGGAAATTAGATATTTTTACTGATATTTTCCAGTTTCTTTTACTGTTAGTTGTAGCATTACATATCTCCCAAATATTTTCTAAATATGTTTTCTTCTGAAACTTCCTTAGATGAGTTGCACAGAAAACCAATCGTTATATTACAGTATGTAAAAACTAATTCCTAATGAAGCTGAATTTCTACCTGTGGGGCATATTTAATTCAAAGAGAGATTTAATGTGTCTGAAAATCATTTTAGGTACTAAGCTACTAAGCTACAAACAGAAACAGATATAAAAGATATTTTCATATGGGCATTTAGGTAAGCAAGTTTTCTAACATACATTTCCCATATTTTTAATAACATCTTATTAGCATAATGAATCCTTTGTGCTAATCAAGTGCTTAGCAGATCAAGTTCCTTCTATTCAAAATATCCTTATTTTTTAGAGGGTTACACTAGCAAGAATAAAGAATTATGGTAGGTGCAGTGCATATGAAAATATAACTTTCTCTTAGGTGAGTGGCTGCAGTTTGGTCTTCTGCCCAGCTTAGTTTAACATGACTAATACACAATAGGCATTAACAGCTTAGCTCACCTTACTTCCTAAATTTTTTTTTATATGCATGATGAAAATTGACAGAAAAGAGAGGTATTTGGAAAGAAGAAATATTAAAATATTAAATGCCATGGGAAAGAAGAGATACTAAAAGTGAACCAGAGGTTGTGTGGGAAAAAAGTCTGCCTAAACCAGAGTAAAATCCTTCATTAAATTTTCTCATTCCTTGCTTGCAGGAGGCCAGCTGACTCCACAAAGGGCTATGGAAATAGCTGTGGATAATCTGCAGCTTAGCAAGGATTTCAGACTAACTGTGCTTTCTAATGCTATTGCCTTGCTTATTTTACCCTTCAAAGGAGGATCTACTGGAAAGTTATTTATTTATATCGCATATAGATGGCATGCTTTGGATATTATGGTTAGTATCTTCAGCTGCAGAGCTCAAGGACATACTCCATCATGGTGCTTAGCAATTTTCTGTCCTCAGCTCTCACAAAGATAACTTGCAGTCAGAGCAGTAAGTTAAGATGAGGAAAAGAGAGAGCCCAGGCTTTAGGATTTATTTATCTAGATCACCCAGCAGTCAGCTAAATTCAAAGAAAAGCACTTAGGGAAAGCAATTTCTCTATGTTGAAAAGATGCCTCACTCTAGGAGTAGATCAGCTTGGCAACTCTTAGGAGAGGCATACCTGGGGCTGCTGGGGACCTTGGGGAGGACAACAAATCTCAGGTGAATCCAGCTGCGCTGCTCTAGTGGCTCATTTATTAACAGAAGGATGGGTGACCATAGGAACCATTTTCATACAACCTTTTCTGTCTTTAAAAATGGTTCACATCTTCCTAAAGATGGGTTACAATGCCTGCCCATAACCTGTTTGAGCTCTTATAGATATTAGAAGCAAGTCCTTAATAAAAATACAGCACCCAATTGGACAGAGTGAGTACCTAAAGTAAATTAAAAAATAGCCCAAACCTGACTAGATATTGCAGGTGTGGCAGTTGAATGAGAATTAATTTCTTCAGTGAATAAAAGCCGATACTGAGATAGTATTTATTGGACAAACATTGTAGCATTCAAACATGGGTTTATTGAAATGTTATTTTAATACAGTTTAAGATCAAATGATTCCAGATGGTTAATCTGGAATCCCTACAGATGGGCCTGTCAGATATACCAAAAGTTTAATCAGACTTTGAACAAACCAAAGAGCTTTGAACAGCCTGGAGTCTTGGGGAGAAAAAATCCGTAGCAACAATCATGAAGAGATTGATGAAGATATCTGAATAATAGGCAGCAGCCATTAAGAGCATCAAGAGAATGCTTGAGTGCACTAAATTCAGGCAAAAAGTAACAGCACATAAAAGCAAAGCAACTGTAGCCAAACATAATGCGTTTCTGAGACAGGAAGCTATGCTTTTGATTTTCCCTACCTGGCTGAGACTTCAAATACTGAAAAGAAAGACACATATAAAGGATTAGAAAATACTTATTTTAATACTTTGAGCAGCCCTTGCCTTGAGACAAAGATCACAGTAATCACTATCTCTAACACTTGGCTACTGACAGAATATAGCAAATGTCTGTCCCTGTTTTTGCTATGGGCAGAAG
This sequence comes from Passer domesticus, assembly GCF_036417665.1. Classification (NCBI taxonomy): domain Eukaryota; kingdom Metazoa; phylum Chordata; class Aves; order Passeriformes; family Passeridae; genus Passer; species Passer domesticus. The sequence goes on along the minus strand of NC_087474.1, from coordinate 125,447,878 downwards.
CTGTTCAAACTAGAATAAGTCCAGAGCAGACACTTTGCCACTCCCTTCCTTTCACAGGAATGCAAAAATTATGCTTAATTCTATAAGCACATTGCTAATGAACCCTCATATGAAGTACATAGCTACATACTGAAGTATTAGTTAAATAGTTATAGAATCAGAATGGTTATAGAGCCAGAGAATGTTTTGGGTTGGAAGGGACTTTAAAGATCGTTATCCCATGGGCAGGGACATCTTCCACCAGACCAGGCTGCTCAAAGTCCCATCCAACCTGGCCTTGAGGAGTTCCAGGAATGGGGCATCCACAGATCCCTTTGGGCAATCTGTCTCACTGTCTCACTTCCCACTGTGTAAAGAAGCAAATGGAAGCACAACTACCCAGTTATTCCCTCCCCCTGCCAAGTGTCACACAGAACAAGAATAAGGACCAAGACCTAGCAGCTTATGCATTTCCATCAGCAAACCACTTAGACCTTGTATCAGCTGTTAAAAAGCACACGGTGTGTTAAATGGTATCAAGTCAAATAATGATAACTCATGAACAGAATTTAGAGTTTTTGTGATAGAGGCTCAAAGAGACATGACCTCTTAAAGTCATATTAAAAAAGTTAGATACTGGAGTTTAATTAAAGCATAGTAGACTAACAGAAATATAATCCTGGTCCCATGTCACATATTGTCCAACATCCCAAATCCCATGTTAGTTAACACAAGCAGGGTAAAGAAAACTTCCAGGTGAAAATCAGGTCTCTACCCATCTTCACCTGTTTTTTCTTTACTTTAAAATACTTTTGATAGCACTTCATACTGAATTTTTCCAAAGTGAAGCAGATGAAAATCTAATGTCATTGTTAATAAAGACACTTCAAATAGTGTTTCTGAGTGGTTTTGAGATACAGAGGACAAGAAGCTGTTTTGGTATCAAAGAAATTTGGTTTCTTTGCCCAGATCTGCTAAATCATCCCACTGTGCCCTTTATGTTTCACCTATTGCATCAGCAAAACCAAGCGAAAGGGTTCAGATCTCTCTTAGGGTTGTGTCATTCCATCATCACCTGAGGCATTGAAAAATCTGTATCTCAGTTACTCCCTGGAAGTGCAATTGTTCTGAGAACAGCACTTCATACTGCTTTGAAAACTTTGACTAAGAACCACTTGCACCCAAAGGCTCTTAACAGAATTTCTGTGGCTTTCCAGAGGCTGATTTGAGGTGGATCCACACCACCCCCCTATCCCAGCTCTCCAGAAGAAAATCCTCTCAGTTCAGGAACCCAAGCCACTGTAACACTGTACTTCACAGGCATGCAGGTGAATAAGGATGCATCCCACAGGTAATATTGGCCAAATTAATGTATCAAAGTCCCTAACAACAGCATACAGATGCTGAAGCCCCACAGAAGCTCTCGGCCCACTGGTAATTATTTCTGCTGTGGATATTTCTGGCTTCACAGGGTGATTATAACATGTTCGCACATTGTTAGACTTTACAAGCCCCATGTCAGGTCACAGCCTAATTGTCCCACAGGTAAAATTAATTCAGAGGAAAAGGAGGGATCCTGTGTCATGACAATTATAATCTCAATTAGTGACATTATTACTGTGCTCTAGCACAAGAACAACTGCACTTTACTGCATTAACAGGTGGAAATGTTCGATTCCTAATTAACATTATGGGACCAAAAATTATTAGACTACATCTAGAAAGGTCAAATTAAAGGGTAAGAAAAGAACAGAACTATATTGTAATAACTGTAGCCAGGGAGCCCATTTCATGTTGTGGGCTCCTTTGCAAGGAAAGGAAAAGCAAAAAGCTAAAATCTCATCACATGGGGAAAAATCTCTGAAGGTATATGCTGTGTTCTTCTAAGAAATCAATACCGCATTTGTAGAACAAATTACTTCACAAATGCCAACGTGCAGATGCACTGTTGGCTCCCTCTGCATTTAGAAACTCAGCCATAATTCACAGTAACAGAAAAAGCCTCCCGAAGCTGCTTTTTCATTGACCATTTAGCCAGCCATGCTGCAGGAATTCTTCTGCGTTTCAGTCTCCTACATCCTTCTATTATCTCCCTGGTTTCCACCCTCCTTACCCAAAGAACCCAAAGAAATATGATCTGAGGATGATTCACAACATAATTCCAATGAACCTTTTCTTTTTTTTTTTCTTCCTTTTTTTTTTTTTTGTTTTCCCCTAAGGATTATCTCATATAGTGTTCAAAGAATTAGCAGTGGGTTTTCAGAATTTCACTAAATAGTGTGTTTGTGTGGAGGAATTAGTCTCAGTCTTTAAAGACTGGAGCTATTTTCCTTTACTAAAGCCTTGTTTTTATATTTTCAGTCCTCACAGCTTCACTGCAATGGAGCTAAACAATATGGTATTTCACATGCAAACTTAGCCATGGAAATCCAGAACAAAGTCTTCAAGCTTCATGCCTAGGAATCCAGTAGGTCAAACACTGAGAGGGTCCCAGGGCATTTTCCCAAATTATTTTGCACTTTTTTTGTTTTAATTATTTGTTTGTTTTGTATTTCAAAGCTGATTTAGATTGGAAGCTCATCTTTGTCCAGAGTTTTTGACAGATACTATTAAGTACTTCAGACACAGTGGTCAAATCAGTAAATAATTATACATTTAAGAAGATTCATATGTATTTTATGAAATCTTCCGTCTTTGCAATAGACATTGCCTGCTCTGCTGAAAAGCCTCTACAGTTGATATGGTGCCAAAGCTGCCTTTCAGATTTTGTGTGGCCTCATTGAAGTTGGCCACGAAAGGAAGACTAACAGCCAAGGAACAGGCACAAAAGGGAAAGAACACTTTGGGGATGGGAATAACACAAGACACTGTCTGAGGAGGCAGAATTAATATGAAAGTGAGCAGAATAGAGTGTTCTGTACTGATTGCAACACTTCTGGCAGCAGACAGATGCACTGAGTGAAGAGTTTCTCTCCCTTTATCATTATTATGGTTATCATTGCTGTTGAAAGGAAATGGTCCCTGAAAATTTACTGGAGACTGATGTGCTATTTCCTTTTCATTAGGTGTTATTAGTACTTAATATAAATTACACTTGTCATTTAAACTCTCAGCATTTTTGATTTTTGAATAGTATTGCAGAATGTATTTCATATATGTGGTAAATCTGTACAAAAATTTCATTTCTTATTTAAACTTCTGTAGGAGTTTTGAAATTAATTACACCAGGGCCAGGCTTTCATCCAGACTCTTAATTTCTCTCAGATTCCTCTTTCTTGTTATGCTAACAAAAGTGATTTCTAAAAATAATTTCCCATCTTCAGAAGCAGCTAACTCGCCTTTTCTTGTTAACTGCTTCTGTTTCTTTTATCTGACAAGGGAACAAGAGGAGTGATTTAAAGACTTTGGTTGTCTTCATTTATACAGAAAAAAGTAAAACATTTTGCTTTTCAGCACCCAGAGTATTTAGCAATGAAGGTTGAAATTACCCAGCCACTTCCATCACCAGCAAAGTGACGCCTTCACCTTGAACCTGGAATCCTCCTTGTTGTCTCCTGCTTGCCTGTGGCATGATCTCCTGCTCTTCTCTCACCTTTGTGCACACAGGCTGAAAGACTGATGGCAGAACAGACTGGCTCAGTCACAGAACAGTTTAAGTTGGTAAAGACCTTTAAGATCAAGGTGAAGATTAGGCTAAAGACCTTTAAGGTCAAGTTCCACCACTCAGCACTTTCAAGTCCACCACTAAACCATGTTCTAAGCACCACATCTACATGACTTTTAAATACCTCCAGGAATGGCGACTCAAGCACTTCCCTGGGCAGTCTGTTCCAATGCTTGACAACCCTTTTTGATGAAGAAAATTTTCTGAATATCCAGCCTTTTGAGATTTCTGAGCTTTTGAAACAGGTGAAAAAAAATCTTTAATAGACAGTGAAGAATATTTAAGGTATGTCCGCACAAGAATTTCCATCAACAAAACAGTTGAAGCATGCACGGTCAGAACTCTCCAAAATTGGCTTTCCCACTCTGAAAGCAGATTGCTATTGCTATGCCTGGAGGGACTGCTCCTGCTTGGAAAACTCTCCTGGTGTGTGAAGTTTGAGGGTTTCCGTCTGCACTGCACAAGCAGTGATCAGCCATGCAGAGCACTCATCTTGGACTTTCATTCCTTGTTTGTTAGTCAGGACCCTGTCACATTGTTTCTTTATGGAAACATTAACTGAATAGAAGATTTGGATGGATTTTGATGCTTGACGAATTTTTTTTGTCAAATCCATTGCATATTTATCAATCAAAAAGATAGCACCATTTTCTCCTCAACTTCTTTTTATATCCATTATTACTCTGTTGACAGGTTAACCTGCAGGATTAACCTAAATATCTTTACTTTGAATTGATAACTTCCAGAAAGCACACAGAAAGAGATGCTGGAAGTTCTTATGTAAAGGGTACATTATCTCTTTTAACTTATCAGACCTTTCCTTTAAAACGAAGGACCTATGACCTCAAACCTCAAGTCTTCAACCTTTATACTTCCTACGTCTCTCTTTTTCTCTACTAAAATATGGATTAAAATCATATTTTTGTCTGATGCTCTTTTATCATGACTTTGAATGAGTGTGAAACATTCCCTAGAAATAAATGATTGTGTTAATTTTCCAACAGTTATTCAGAAAATGAAAAGCCTTCATAAGTCATGTCTTTGTAGATTTGATTGAGAGTCTATTTTTGTATAGAAGGGAACAGTCACATTTATTTCAGAGTTCCCCAGATCAGGCTCTATTTTTCATCTCTCCTTAACTCTATAAATATATGTTTTATAATATACTTACATGTTATGATACTTACATATCATATTATATCATTATACTTACAGTGACTATTTTTAATCCAGTAGATTTAGACCTCTAGAATCATAATATTGCTTTGGTTAGGAAAGACCCCCAAAATCATTGAGTCCAACCATTAAGCTAGCATGACCAAATTCACCATTAAGCCATGCTCTGAGTGCCACATCTACACACGTTGAAGATGCCTCCAGGGATGATGACTCAACTATAAGAATTTAGTATCTCTTGTGATTTATGCTTAGAATGGATATTTTACCTCTCTTCAAGGGACCATACTTTGCTTCTAGTTTTACCTACAGGATAAAAGCAGTTTGGATTTTTTTCCTTTGGTCAATAAAGAAAAGCAGGAGACAGCTGCTTAGTTTTACAGCTCTTGTCTTCACTAACATCCCCATTTGTTCTTATGGGAAGATTCATTTTCTTCCTTCCAATCAGAACCAGCGGTCAAATGCAAAATGTGAATGGCACATAACGAAATAAATAAGGCACTGTGTGAGGGGAAATTTGGTTGGTTAGAGCACAGGTCTAGGATATAAGGACAATAATAGAGCTCTAAAAGTGCCATATGGTGACTAAAAGGCTCAATTTGTTTCAGAAGCGCTGCATTACACTAGATAAAAGACCTTTTATATCAGCTTCTTTATATCTCGTTTTTGTAAAGCGAGCCTGCTTTATTCCTTCACTCATTTACATATTTTTCTGTTGTTAACAGCAAATGAAAGAAAGCTCCAAATTTCTCAAGTTCCATAAAAAAAATCAGATTTATTCTTTACAAGATCGTAAATGTATGGATAGTCTTAGAACTAGTAAATATATCTATTGCACTTTTGCCCATGACAAATATAATAAAATAGGCTGTATTGATGGTGATAAGAGTTATCTATAAAATCAGATTTCAGTAACATATTTCAGATGAGATTTTTAAATAGCTAGACTGCGAAATAAGTCACTTGCATTTTTTAATTTCAATTGACATGAGTTTCATGTATACATAGTAAAATATATGTTAGCTATAGTTCATATTTACAGAAGATAAGGCAAACATGGTTTTAGGAAAGGAAATGAATATCTGCCTACAAAGAAAACAAATTGCATTGGTTTACTAGTTATGCACACCCCTAATTTAACCAAAAGAAGCTTTATTTCTAAGTTATTGACATGGTTTGCCAGCAACTAAGTACCATGCAGCTGCTTGCTCACTACTTCCTCTTCCCTGGTGGGGAGGAGATTGGGAAAAAAAAAAGAGTAAACCTCATTGGTTGAGATAAGAACATGTTAATAACTGAAGCAAAATATAATAATACTAATAATACTAATGACAGCAATAAAATTAATAACAATAGTGATATACCAATGTAATAGTATACACCAATGTAATACTAATAATACTAATGGCAATAATAAAGTTAATAATAGTAACGAAAAGGAGAGAGAGAGCCATAAAACTCAAGAGAAAGAAGTGATGCCCAATACAGATGCTCACTACTTGCTGACTGACACCCAGCCCATTCCTGGGCAGGGATATGTGGCTCCTGGCCAATTCCCACAGTTTGTATGCTGAGTATGATGTTCTAAGGTATGGAATATCCCTTTGGTCAGTTCAGGTCAGCTCTCCCAGCTGTGATCCCTCCCAGATTCTTGTGCACCTGCTCAGTGGCAGAGAATGGAAACCTGAAAAGCCCTTGACTTAGGGTAAACATTGCTTAGCAATTAGCAATTAAAACAGCAATGAATTATCAACATATTCTCATATTGCATCCAAAACACAGCACTGTACTGGCTACTATGAAGAAAATTACCTCTAACTCAGATGAAACCATGACAGTAATTGAATTCTTTGGGTTTTCATTTCTGTACAAATAATAAAAATATACATAAAGCCAGCTTTTGATAAATATAGGACGAGGCTTTAATCTTCCATAACACAAATCAAAGGTCACTCAGTTGACAGCACTAGAAATACATCAATGTATGTGTGAAGTGAGAATTAAGCCATATTCTCCTTTTGACACAGTTTTTTGTTGTTTATTTTTTCCTGAGGTGTAGTATTAGGTACAGTTCTCTCAGTGGCAAAGACACTGTCTTTGCCAAGGGCATAAAATGTTTTTTATGGCACACCAAAAAAACCTCTCATATTAATGCAGAACTGATGCTTTAGAGTAAGAATTGGTTTGCCATATACTCCAGAAAAACATAGTAAATGATAATTGCTATTTTCATTAACTATCTCACTTACTGAGTTACTTGCAGTGGTTTAGAAAGCCAGCAACCTAGACTGAGACCAAAAAATCGCAGATAGATGTTTCCTTCATACCCTGGTAGCCAGAGGCAATATTCAGTCCCTTCTGATAGACATGCAGTATCTTCTAATTAGATGCTGGCCCTTCTTTATACAGTCAAGTGAAAATCTGGGAAGTATGCAGCAGAGAAATAAAAACTGTCAGGGAAAATGTTTTGAGGCAGAATTGTATCATAAGAACATTTAGAAATAAGTGTCAGAAGCTCAAGCACAATAAAAGACAGAGTAGACCATAACACAGTGCTCTATTCTTGAACAATCAGTGCTCTTGGAAAAATGGTGAGGAGTCACTGCATAGACTTTTAGCAGTGAAAGCTGGCCAAAGAAAAATGAAAAAGGGAAAGGTTGAAGATTAACAGAATGTCTGTTCCCTTCCCTTTCACTTCTCTTCTTCAGGTTCATTGCTTAAAAAAAACAAACAAACAAACAAAAAAACCCAAAACCAAACCAAACCAAATGCAAACCGAAACAAAAAACAATATCAGGAAAACCTGGCTGTGGTGCTCCAGAAGCACACGCAGTGGAGAATCATAGGGGGAAGTGTTATGGCCTGGGGAGTATGAGCTTGTCTGCGCCATTAATAAATGAGTGCACAAAGAGTCATAGAGCTATGTATTTTTCATGAGAGAGAAGATGGACACCAGCACATAATGAGAGACTGACATTTTATAACATAAAATGTTCTTCTCATAGCTAACTAAAAAATGAGATAGTGAGAGCATTACATGAGAAAAATAAAACGGCAGAATATACAAGGATTTTGTTTTAAAAATGCCATTTTTGATACATATATACACCTTGTTTTGAGTGTCCTGTATCCTCAAAAGCACCTGATTTCTGAAAAGACAAATTTTGGTCATTAGCCACAGTGCCTAAATATCATATAAAAAGATTAATTTCTGCCATGTCTTTTAAAAAAGTGAAACCCTTGCACAATATCCATTCTCATTTTGTCAAATTCAGCCCAGTATCTCTAATCACAGATTTAAAAGAAAAATATTTCCCTAGGGTTTCATTAAGCCTTGATGCTTAATGAACTACACACACGTATGGTTGCTGCCATGTGCTCTTGGCTTGTGTGAGTGAACTATGTTGCACACAACTGTCATTCCTGACTTTTAATTCTTATTAGTAATTAAATGATTGATTGCTTTGAAATCAAACCATTAGCAGTGGTGAAAGCAGGAACACACTGCAATTCATCTGGGAGACCTCTGGAGAGCAAAGGTCTGACCAGATGTAGGGGAGCATTAGAAGAGCTGTATTTCCAGTGTGCATTACTGAAGTGCCACAAGCCATCACCACCTTACGCTGTAATTTCCTGTGTTTACTTTGCAGATGTCTAACACATGTGACAGGGAGGCTCTAGTACCCTCCCACACTGGAAAGCTGAGATAAAGTTTCCTGAAATCAGTCAGAGGCATAGCATGTTACATCCATTATTACAGTAAGCAGAAAGTATGGGGAAGCTCATTGAGTATTTTTAAGTATTCATTCAAATTTTATCCATTCCCCCTTTTTTTTTTCCCTAATCAAACAACTTAAGAGTGTAATTATCTTCATATACAAAAGGAGAAGAGTCGAACAGAAATAATTAGTACTTGCAATACTTGCTTCATCTGCTAGCAGTGGACTTCAACACCCTTCACTCCCACACAATATAATTTAATTCTTGTTTAAACAGCTTCAGTGTTTTTATTTCTTCAGCTGTGACTGTTGGACCATTTACTATAGTCATGGCTCTCAATATGATGATGGCTTTGCAATTTTCAGGCACCTGTTCCAGATCTGTTTTCTTTCAAGTTTACCTTATGAACATATTTCTTTTCGAGCTACTATCTAGCATGATCAGAATAATATACCTAGAGTGGAACAAAAGTAACACTCACACACAATTAATTTTAGAAGATTTTTCTGTCAGCTCCTAATATATGCATTTATGTGATTCTCCATATCTCTGCTTTTTGCTTTTGTATTGCTAAAATACATTTGTATTGATAGACAACATTTAAATTGGATAAGTAAACCCTGTGCTGAAAAGAAAATCAATCCTGTTTGGATTCTGAACACATCATTTTTCAAATAGGAAAAAAATTTCTACAATTAAACATGGGCATGAAACCACACCAACAAAAGTACAGACTGATCTTTCAAAATCACATCCTTTAAATATATATGTAATAAAAATGGGCCAGTTTTTTTCATAGCCACTATCAAAGTAATGAGAGAAAAGAAAGGGATTCAAAATGACCTGCTGAAAAGACAAATTGATTTCCATTTTTCTGCATCCTCATTCTCTTTTTATGGTGATTTAACTAATTTTGCAGCTGTCCTGTGCCTACCTCTGGATCCAAATCTAAGGCTTTTAGCAAGGGTTTAGCCTGTCAATTTTTATCAGGGGCTTCTGAAGTTGCTAATAATTTACATCACTGAATGTAGACTGCTATTAACATTGAGCCTGGTTAAATGAAATATTCCTGAATTCTAACTGACCATCTCTAATGAGGCTATTATAGCTCTGTATTCAGAAGTTTTGCATCCAGTATGTCCTTGATATTCCTAAGGAACTCATTCATTGAGGGCTTTCCATTTAAAAATTCACATGAAAATGAAAGCATGTTAAGGGTAAAAAAATAACAGCACTCATTATGAATCAGCTTCAGGTCTACCAGCTGGTCTAATCTCCCTATATATACCAGAAGCAATTTTAAACTTTTTGTTTCTAACCCTCACTTTGTTTTTAAATGCCATGAACATTCCTCTGGCAACTAGAACCACATAATTCAAGTCTATGAACAAAATGAAGGATTATTTACATGAGCAAAGATTTTAGGACTGAGTCTTCAGCTCCTCAATCCTGTCTCACACCTTCCTTTGTTTCACAGTCAGATTGATAAGAATTATTTCAATAAAGCCAAACTCAATGAGTTTGAGCATGCCTAACATATCCCCAGAGATTATAAAAAAGCACTTCTTTGTTTCTTTCTCTGCAGTCCTGGATTACTTAACTCTTGAGGGAGCTCTGGGATGCATTTTCGTCTAAATATCTGAATAAAAGTTGCCACAGTAATGTACTGCTAAAGAGGAGATAAAACATTATTCTTCAGAGCCAAGAGACCTCCTTACTCTGAAAATAGTCTTTAAACCCAAATGCAGTCCTGAATCTCAGGGCAAAGAAGTAGAAGATAAAAGCTGTCATGACTCTTCCCACATACATTGTGGAGAACCAAAAACTTTCAGCTTGTTACTCAACTGAAATTCAAAAAAATTAGAGAGCCTGTCAAGAGAAACAGTATAGACACTGCTGTCTACAATAAAATGAGCATTTCACTTCCTCTCCTTAGTGGGAGCCCTAAACATCACAGGCTACTGCTTTGTACCACTTTTCAGCTCTGTCTTTGTCAAAGAGACTTTGCACATCCTACTGCTGCAATCCTACTACTTTTCTCTATAGTTTGCTGATAAAATGGATGAGTCCATTGAGGCTGAAGGACAGAGATAGGACATGTGTTCTTTTCTTCGTCCCATATTAGCTCCTTTTATTCTCATAAGTTTTTTTTATTTTACTTTCTCTAAAAATATGTGTTAGCTCCATACTCTCTGCTCCATCCTCTATAGCTTCTTACATCTCAGATCATGTGATCATGATGTCAGCTGCATCTTTGTGCCAAGTTCAGGGTCCCGTGTTACCCATCCTGTTATGTCCTTGCTTCTCCACTTGGTGTTCTCATGGTCTCTCCTTGTCCCCACAAGTTCTCCTTTAGTTTTTAATCCCCATCAGCTCCTATAGTCCCTTATATGCTATCCACAGTCACAGCTCTCAAACACGTCTTCATCCATGGTGTGAATCCCTGACCATGTCACTTTATGTCTCTCTCTCTCCCCCTCCCTATTTTCAGGTATGTTGAGACTTCCAAAAGCAAAACTTCTGCACCTCTTCCACAGAAAGTACTTTCATATTCCTTTTTTTTCAACTACTGTATTATCTCAGTTACTTTGATATAAAATATTAAAGTTGGTTTTGATTAGCTTCCCTTTCCTTCCTTTTATGTTCATATCAGTATTCTTGCACACAAACTAATCTTCTTACTTCTCCCCTTATAACAGTTCTAAATTCCTCTGTTCTCCTCCACTGTTATCTCAAACTGTATTATGGCTACAGCTTTATTTTTTCTTTGTGTTTTATCAGAACAACAAATCATCCTCTTTTTTCAGTCATCTTGGACCTCTCAGAAATGAACTTACAACTATTTATAGGAACAAAAGTGGAGGGCAGTATCTGGAAGGGCAAAATGTGCTTCGTAAGACTGGAATGAGTAATCTGTCACTGGACGTACACAAGAGTGCACACTCATTAAAAATGCATGTTAATTCCTCAAGAAATGTTCTTCATAGCCTTTCTAACAAAGCAGCATCCCTCATAGCCTCCCTAACACAGCCTAAGCCTTTGACTCTTAGCTGGCACTTCTCAGAAAATAGATATTAACAAAGTCTGGCAGTAGCGGCAATGAATAGAAAACAGTAGATCCTTCAGCTCTCTGTGAAGAGAAAATCACTTTTAGTGGCAGAAAATTAGACCTTTATTCTCTCTGGCCTAGAGGGAACTTTCAGTTATGCAGTTAAACAAATGGCATATACTTGTCTCCATTTATTGGCAGTATCTGTGCAGGCTTTATCCTTGGGAGACTGGTAGTATTATGCCATTTAAGATTAACTGAGCAAGGTTAGGAATTAAATTAATATGTTTTCATTAATATTTGAACAACATATTACCACTGCCTGTAAGATTATTTGTAGCTCACTGTGCACCACAATATTATTAATAGATATTGTCTAAATGAAAAACTTCTATTCAGAATGTGTCTGATATTGTGAATTAAAATACATACTGCAAGGTGAACACATGTAGCAAATGTATTATTAAAATAAATGTATATGTGTATTAACTAATTATTTAATTCACTCTTCCCAACTAACAGCAGAATAAATCCATTTGTATGACACAGTTCCATAAATTAGTTGCACCATGAGTAAACTGACCTTGCTTTACCCCACTAAACTCTAGAAGGTTAAAAAAATATTTTTGCATGCTGAGAAATTAAATTACTCAACCTCCAAACCCTAGACCTATTTATAAAAAGAGATGTATTGTGCTGAAGTGAAGTCATAATTTTAGTTTTACTCTCTTGGTCCAAAACCAGGCAGTAAATTGTGAGTAAGGCTGAGTGGACTCTAGATTAGCAACCATCTAGTCCACTCAGAAGTCAATGTTTTTTTTCAGAGAAAAGACCAGATTTGATGGTGTGTAAAAAAAGAGATACACAGTTTCCCAAATTATCCATATTATGCTAAACTAGGAAAAGCTACATGCAGAGAAAAGAGAATAATGAGGAATAGGGTGGCAATATGAGCAGGATTAGGAGCCTGAGCTTCAAAACGAAAGCAGGACAGCACATTCTGAAAATAGCAATCTAAACCATAACTTCTTCTGATGGAAATACTTGGAAAGTAATAATCCTAGGAGAGACTAAAGAGATATACAGGTTGTAAACTAGCTGTGAATCTGCTGGGAAACAGAAAGCCAGGATGATTTTGTGCTGGCTACCCACAGTGTAGGCAAGGACACAAGACCCACGTCTCTACAGAGAACTGACATAACCACGTCTAGAATCTTCCATCTCAGTATTAGAAACTGCCAACAAAGAGAATATTTGAGGAAAATAAAGAAATATGTGCAGGTAAGAAATGGAGTTTTTACATTCAGAAAGATGAAATTCCTAAGAAAAGTCCAACTAAGACTTGAGAAATGGGAACATAACACTTAACTCCTAAATTTCTGTCTCTATGCCTATATTTATGACTTAATATATCTTCATTTGGCATAACAACAGGAATTTCTTGACACCTTTAAAATAAAGCTATTTAATAAGTAAAAGCCAAACTTCACACATATTTAATTTTGGCAGTTAAACACAGTTTAGATTAATTTTCATTTTGAGCTGCTGGTGATAATGCATTGTTTAGATGTAGTGCTGACACAAAATAAATTATTTCAGGAGGAAAAAAGTTAAAGAAGGAAAAATTAGAATTTTGTTAAAATATATTATGATAGAATTGATAGAATTCAGGCTTTCTGCACTTCAGTATATTCTGAGCAAGTGCTCATGTTTCACAGTTCTTAGATGCTGTAGCATCTTTTCCTGTATGTTAATTTGGAGAGGATATCAGAGTATTTTATATGCACATATCTAAGTAAAAATACTTTTAAAAGATGAAAGAATCTCAAAATATTTGTGATGGTGAGATATAATGAGAATCAGATTTTTTACCCATACATTAAACAATGGGAAATATTATAACCATAATTTAAAAACAGATTTGTTTGAAGCAGACTTCTTTTGCCCTGTATTGATGTTGCCCAGAAGAACTGTTTTTTTTTTTTGCATCTGTCTTTGAAATTGACTGCTAATTTTTACCTTCTCTTTTAAGAGCAGTGACAGAAAGAGGGCAGGAGGTCAGAGCCAACCCAGCCTCTACTCAGAGCAGGACACAGTGAAAAATTGCTTAGATTCACCATTTTCAATGTGAAATCACTGAGGTCATGAAGAGAAATGAGGGTTGCTCAGTATTTCCTGACAGTCCCAGTTTCCTCTGATGACTCTTTCTCAAGGACAGAAAGACACTGGGCTCTCTGGTTTCCCCAAGCACTTTTCTTTCCTAAAGCTGAGAGATTTGCTACAATTTATAGCCGTGACCAAAACAAAATGTCAGATGGTTTTAACCAAATGTTAGGTCATAGAGCAGTGCCTTGGGTTCATTAAAGTGACTCAGGAGGCATTTTCAGGTAGTGCCCTAGCTCTTTATTGTTGTTTCTTTTTCATATTCAAGGAAAAGTCAACTAGGCAAAATGGGTCCAGTTAGAAAAGCTGCCCAAGGAAAAAAAAGTCTGATTAATATTGAGCTTATAGAGAATTTAATTTTAATGGCAAAATTTGTGTCTGCGCTGAAATGCAGGTAACATATATAAATATCTGTGACTTGGATAAATAAATTAAAACAAACTGCTTGATATCTTGAATAAATAAGTGTGGATTGCTGGTGGAAAGAGCAGGTATTTAATTTTCTCCTTCTGGAGATTTTGTTAGTGATACTGACTTTTGAGGCAAGTTAATTAGCTGATCAGAGATCTACCCCTTAAAAAGCCAGAAGCAAGGGTCACTTCAAATGTTTTTCTAAATCAAACTCTGGTAGATTTTTGAGGCTATCACATGTTGAATTTGATCCTTCTTTTAACTGTTGGAATTGAACAATGATATTCAAATTGCAAAAAGAAATCTTGTGAGACAAACTTGAATGATCTCACAGAAAAGATGTCTTATGGAAGCAAGAGCAGTGGTTTTTAGGATGCAGAGATGCTCAACACTTAGGGACATCTTTATCCCTGTGATTCAGTGGTATTTTAGTCAGTCTCCTCTCAAAAAAATTCCTACAGACAATTCCTCTGTCAGTTTGGTTTAGGCAGTAAACTCTTAAATTTCTCCACAATGTGTTGCCTGGACTGACCTACAAAATCGCTGAGTTTCTCTTAATGATTTGTGCAATGAGAAACTTTTGGTGCTTGCCTGTTTTCTGTCCTGACAACTTCATGCTTACAGTCCTTTGCCTTCTGAAGGGAGCTGCATTGATCAGGGAGTGGTGGCTGCCCTTGGGAAAGCATGGCTAGAATGGAAAGAGAGCACAGTAACACACGTGACAGCAAGTCAGTGGATGGGGAGCACTGGTGGGAGGAGATGTCAAGCAGACAGGTCAAGTCTTGTGCCAACCCTGGGATACAGGGGCAGGTGGTGTACAGCTGAACCAGGATGCCATTCAAACCCACTTGGAATGCACTGTCAAACATCTCTTGAGGTTAAGGTCAGAGGCTGGGCTTCAAAATTTTTATTTTATTTTATTTTATTTTATTTTATTTTATTTTATTTTATTTTATTTTATTTTATTTTATTTTATTTTATTTTATTTTATTTTATTTTATTTTTGTGAAATGAATGTATTTTTTTATCAAACTGACCAAAGCAAAAGAACATTTTTGTTTTAAGCATGTATATCACAAATTTATGAAATTTGCAAATTTAGCAGCAGATGCTGCTTGCTTGTCCTGCTATCCAGTGTATCTTGATACAATATGGAAAACATACGTCTTTTTAAATACATCTGGTGATTATTTGAACAGAACTATGTGCAGAAAAGTCTGCTAACTTATCTCAATAGAAAATTGCATTTTCAGTATATTTTTTCCCTTGAAAGCAATTTACCAAACTGACCTTTGAAAAAGTTCTCATCCAAAATTAAGCTAAAGAAACGTAATAACCTTTAAACTATTTATCATTTAAATAGCATATTAATCAACTATGATGTGTAAAGATTATTTTGAAAATAAGATTGCATTAAAATTTTTAAAAATTTAAAGGGATTTCCCCATTTCATTCTCCTCAACAAACAAACTACAGGTCATAATAATTCTAAAATTCTTGATATTTTATCCAGAAAATGGAGGACAAGTTGGCCAACAGAGCCACATTATTCCCCATAGCAATACAAATATTTAAATTGTGATTGATTATTTTTGTAGCAAAGCACAGTTTGAAATTATTTTAAGAAATTGATCTTCCCACTTTTAAATATCTTTCCACAAGCTTAGAATTCTGAAGTAACTGTACAAATGTATGTATTTATGAATGTATCTATACAATATATAATGTTTATGTACTTTTATTATTATAATAATAGTTTTTATGCATTGATCTTCTAAGGGCTCATATCTGTATAATTCAATCACAAAACCAAAACCCAGACAGAAGGAAATACTAGAATTTTTGAGAACATATGTTATCATTTATATAAACAATTTAGGTTAATATGAATGTTTTCTTTGAACACTTTGGGAGCAGAATGCTGTTTGTTCATGAAGCCAACTGGATTAACCATTGAAACAACCCCTGAGAAAGGGTGGCACTTTATAATTCCTGCAAAAATATTCCTGCAGAACTTTGCTTTTCTGAGGAGGACAATATTTATTAATGTAATTTTTCAACAAAATCAGTATCTTACAAAACTCTTAATTTATTTACATTGTTTCTTCTTTCCTGGAGACATATATCAGCTTGCAATATATGCAGGTTGTATAATCCTGTGAGTAATTTGAACATAACAAGCCAAGACATAGGTCGGCAAAGTGCAATGTCCCTCTCACTTTTTCTGCTTGTAAAAGCATTCTATGAAAAGGTAATAAGGCAGAAAAGACCATAAATGTAAAAAAAGTGCCTGCATGCATGTGAATCACACTCCCAGATAGCACCAATGTAATGAGACAAGTTCAAACTGGGATCACTTCCCGGCCTCACTTCCACCGGCAGGTCTGCCTCAGACACTGGTCCACAGGCTCATTTGAAGCATGTAGGTGCTCAATTAGATGTTTTTATGATGCCTATTAAATTATACAAGGTGTTCCATGCTCAACCCTGTGAAGCAGTCATTAGCAGGTGTTGTAATGGTGAGCAAGCTTGATTGCAAAAGCAGAGGCTGGGAAGCTCACTCACGTTTTCTGAATCAAGCTGATTTTAATTGCCTGCCACCATACACACTTAGTGCTGCTGCAATGCCTCATCCTAATACGGAGAATTAAAGGCCCTGCCAGCTGTGCCCATGCTTTCATCCCCCTTTCAGTAACAGCTTCATCAATGGGACGCAGGACTGAAGGCAATCAGGGGAGGCGAATGCTCCCTGGCTCAAAGAGCCCCCTTAGGAAGACCAGTCCTCCAGGCAGTAAGATCAGCACAGCTTTGTGCTGCAGCCCTGACAGTGTGCTTGGCTCTCATATCAGAAACAGCCAGCTTGACTTGATTTCCCTAACTTGCTCACAGGTCTCTCTGTTGCTGCTTTGCAAGGCTGCTGGAGCCTGCTGCAAGTTTTCAGCAGCCTGGAAGCTGCTCGGAGCTTTTTATTTCATTCCATATTTCTCTCAAGCACTTGTCTTCAAAGGGAACCTCAATTACTTCAAATCAGACTGACAGCTTGCATGAAACACATCTGTGAGTCCTATGCCTCTGACTCACATCTTTGCCTTTGTTCATTATTAACCCTACTGTTGCTTGGCTTTTCTTTTAGTGTCTACCTTTCTTGCAACTGCCTGTGGCTCAGCAGTGAGCCAGGGAGGACATTGATCTGTGACTAACATGGTGAGCATGTTGACATTCTGTGTGACAAGTTATGCCAACACCAGAGAGAGCTCATAGGACTAAGCCCCTTATTAACACAGAACTGACTGCACAACGCAGCACAAGGAAGGGATGACCCTGGCAGTGCCTCATCAGGGAAGAAAAGCTCATAAGAATGCCCATGGGAGATACCTTATTGCCTCTGTGCACATCTGGTGATTTATTTCCTGTACAGCTCCTTCAGAGGTGTTGCTGGGCTCCCCCTGCACTCGGGTGCTGCTCAGCCAGAAAAGCATGGCCTCACAGAGCAAGGATATGAGGTAGGAGGCAAACCATGGTGTCTTAGGGTGACTTTATGGTGCTTGTATCCCCAGTTGTCTGTTCTGTTTATGCTGAATATTAAGTTCTGAACCTTTAAGATTGGTTCTGAGAGTGAATGGTGGGGAAAAGAAGTATGGAGTTTGTTTTCAGAAACTGCAAAACTGTTTGTTTGTGCAGAAACTGCACTCAGTTCTCTGCATTCTGCCTCCAGGACCGTGCTGTTGGATGGACAGTGGGACAGAGCTCTCCTCTCATTTTTAACTTAGTTTTTATCTAGCTGAGGCAGTGAAGTTCCCTGCACTGTGGTTTTTCTTTTTCTTGGAACTGTTCAAACCTGCTCTGGGCAGAAAACCCAGAAGAGCACTGGGAGCTCAAACCTGTGGTCCACCGGGGCCTGGGATGCGGCATTTCCAGTGCTGGAGGGACTGATAAGAGACTGAGTGAACCTGAGCTATACTTCACCACTTTCTGAATTTGCCATCTCTTCAGAACAGAGAGAGGTTTTCTTGTTTAATATTATTAATTTTTTATGTTTGTGAATACTTTGCTTGTTCAATAAACAGGTTTTTTCTGCTTTTCTCCAAGGAAATCTTTTTCCCGAACCAGCTGGGGGAGGGGCCGCTTGAATTTGCTTTCTAGAGGGACCCCATTTAAAGGTTTCCTCCCAAATTTGCCCTAAACCATGACACATGGTCTGTCTGAAGAGGGAATATTCCTGCTTCTAATTCACAGGGTAATTTCAGGCTACATTAGACAGTTCATAACATATTTCACACTAATATTTACTAAAGGATGACAAAGATGATAGTATTTACATATCTCTTACTGGCTCATAACTGTTTGTGTTCCCACACTGACCTCCTTAAGAGAGAATCTATACCTTCTGCATGTTTCATTTACAGCAAAAGTAATTGAAAAATCATTTTGCCTCTCACTGCTCTGCATAATAGGGGAAAATGGCATTTCCTAGGATTGCTACACAATGCTCCTTTTATATTAAGGAGTCTCTAAATGGAGGAATTGACTTTTAGCAATTTTCTCAATAGTAACATAAAATACACGAGACAAAATAATAACATCTGTTATAAAATCAGCTACTAGACATGAAGAAGGAATCATGTAAAGGAACCTTGTTTGTTCTTACCAGCTACAACCTTTGGTTTGATATCTGTTTCCTGTGTTTTGTACAACCTTTGTAGGTGCCTGGGCTAAAGCCTCACAGGTGCCAGCAGACAGATGTGACCAAAGATTAGACAAGACAGAAGAGGCCCAGGCTCAGGGACTCTCTACAGTCATACCATAAGAGCAGAAGCAATCCATGAAGAAGGAAGGTCACTTTACTTATGATATAAATGAGGCGAACTCAACCCACCATTTGGTGGGTGAAATTTTTAAATGATGCATTTTGGGAATCCAACACAAATATGACATCAGTGGTTGAAGACTGACTTAGTTACCATGTTTTCTGCTGGGCACCACATCTCAGGAAACACTGCAGAGGACCCAAAGCAATGATCTGAGTCAATGCAATGACAATGATCACAGACTTGGCAATTGTGACTGAAAGTTGCAAGTGGAAGAATGAGTACAGGTAATCTGGAGAAGAAAGACTATTGTACATATGATAGTAGTTTTAAATATGTGGAAAAAATTAAAGAGAAATAGAAAAAAAAATTGTCTGTGGTCCATTGAATGTAAAAAGTGTTTTTTACTAAAATTTTACAATTTTAGTAAAAACCACTTAGGTTGGAAAACTTTCTATCTATAAGAATTTTAACTAGGAAGACTGGAAATGCTGGCATAGCCAGACTTTGCAGAACAGATTGCATGAACAACTATAAAAGATGGCAAACATTACTTGATCTTGCCTCAGTGCAAAAGCAAGACCCAGTGATCTCTTTGAAATACCACAGAACATTTTTCACTTATTCAGTAATGTCTTATTAAACAAATATTATATGCTAAATAAACAAATATTAAATTACCAAAGGAAGCATTGCTAGCAGCAGTAATTTTCTTTCCAGCAAACATATGTAGTGCTGAACCATACTTATAAACATTGCAGTCTAGAAAAGGATAAACTGAGAGCAGATTTTTGTTTCCATGGCCATATGTCAAGGTCAGTTGTTTATTTACCTGTTTTTCCCAGCAGCTATATCTGCTGTGAATTAACCCCACAGACTACTTTCTCACAGGAAAAAGATACAAAGAAGATAATAAGTCAATGTCCATTCATTACTTTTTCTTATATATTTCATAAACACTTATTCCAAAGGCTTCCTAGAATTCTGGGAGCTTGAGCAGTGTTTTGACACATATGTCTTTTTGTGAAATCCATGAATTGTGCTAGGAAGCTAAAAGCAAAATGTGTTTATGGTGTATGATAACAGAATGAAAGAACTAAGGAATTCCTCCTAGGTTCTAGGTGCTAATTACTGCCTATATGTCTCCCTGACATGCTGATGGGTTAGTTGATAGTGGTAAAAAGGGTCTAAACAAAGCAAATAATTCCTTGTGCATTTCTCAAATTTGTTGTTTCTTTGGAGGTGCCTTTCAAGAAAGGCACCAGAGATCTCTTTGCAGAAAGGCAACAAGAAAACAGGAAGGGGTGGTTGTTATTAACTCCAGAGCTAATATAGAAGAGGAAGGCGCAAAAAAAATGGCAGCGGGAGGAGGAGAGCTGCATGGCTGGGTCTGGCAGGGTGGGCTCCATGCAGAGACAATACAGGACACCCTGGTGTTCATTCTCATTCCTTCAAACCAACACATGGGGCATTTCAGACTACAAAAAAATTAGAAATAAAAATTGGACAACTCATCTTTTAGTACTTCATATCTGGTCAAAGTAAAACCCCTACATGCAACCACAAGACAACTCTCTTCTTTGCTAGTTTTTCTTTTCTGCTGTTGCCATAAATGTTCTTTTTTCCCTTGAATATTAACCCGGGCAGCCCATGAAGTCCCCTAACCCTGGGCACGGAGAAAAACAAGGACCAAACCAAAATATGCTATGTAGTGGTTGAGAAGACAAGCGTTGTGCCACGGCTGTGTTGTCTTAGAGAAGTTCTAGGTATTTGTGTATTTTTTCCATACCTGTCCTATTTTGAGCAGTAGGTGGTAGCAGGGTGGGAGTAAGGAGTCTGAGAGCTCAGAAGAGCAGGAGGACAACTAGAATGGTGCTGATGCCATAGTGCATCAAACATCTCCTTTAGCCCTTTATACAACCATGTCAATATCACACTGTGCTGAATTTAGTCTCCTCTTATCTTTGGGCCTCTACCACAGTCAAGTTGGCAAGCCAAGTATTGTGGGGCACCCGTGACAAGGCATGGTCACTTCTGGGCTGGAACCCACCCAGGCTTGCTAACAAGTAGGGCAAACCTGAAGTTTTCAAAGCAAGTGTCACAATGCTCATGAAGATGACATATTGTAGCCAGATCCAGAAATTATTTATGAAAGAAAAACATGTCAATGAAAAGAAATCCTACCTTACCAACAGGAAATCTGAAGTTCTGACACATCTTTATTCCCACAAGAAATTTTCCTCTTGAGTCCCTGAGAGAATCAAGGGTTTTGGCATTTGATTTTAATAGTACTCTTCTCTATTACAGTCTTTTTCATATACTTAGAGAACTGGCCTTAAAGCACAGGGCTGAATAACCAATTTCCAGCTAATAAGTACAATTTGTACCATCAAAAAGTTGTGTCTAGAATTTATTTATGTGGAAGATTTCCTGAACAACTTTCCTGAAAAAAGCACAGTCTATTGACGTAAGATTTGTAAATGAATGTGAGAAAAAACAATTTGTAATTACTTACGGCTAGTAGTTGGGCCTTCTAAATATTCACTCCAACTTAACAGACCCAGGCTGTGAGTGCACAATCATAGATATTAATGGTGGAAAAGAACCAGAAAATTCTCTTTAGCTGAATACTATTGTCCTCTCTCTTTGTGATGTACTTCTTAAAAAAAAAGCCATGAGGAATTTCTACGGTGTCTGTGCATTCCTTTGATGCTTTGTACTTGCCCAGTTCCAAATCTTCAGTGTTGCTTTGAGCATGTCTGCTCAGCTGAAACTGTGTTAATGACAGCAGGTTTTTACTGCTTACTGAGACTGATGCTTTCTTTGAAGGCTGCTTGCTCATTTAAATCTTTGCCTGGTAGTTAAAAAGCAGTAGTACATGCCTGTGTGACAGGCATCACTGCTCTCTGTCTGCTTCATACCACGGGTCTCACTGTAAATCATAACTCACAGACAAGATACTACTAAAACTTGAGTGAATGAATGTTCAGAGAAAATCAAAATGCCAATTAAGAAATGACAAATGCAACATGTTCTTATTTATTCAGGATTATAACTTCCAAGATAAATTAATTTCAGTATCTAAACCATGAGGGATTTTTGTCACTAAATTATCCAGAAGAAGATCTGGATAAGTCTCTGATTGCTATTGACCATGTCTTGTGCCTGCATGACAGTAGCCCATCATCAGGCAAACAGAGTGCTGAAAGTAATGACCCACTCTTTCTTAAACAGACTACTTATTTTCTGAAGTTTCTCACTGGAGAAAGCCTAAACACAGTGCCCAAGCAATTGCTCACTGCAGAAATGAAAATAACTAAGAGTGGGGAAAAATACCTTACAGTATCATGTGGTGCACACAAGGAGCCTGGCCAGTGCTGTATGGAGCACCCTTCTTCCAGAGCTGTCTTATCTCCCTCACTGGCAGATGAGGGTGTTTCTTTTTGCTAAGCACCAGCATTGTGCTTACCTGGACAAGTACAAACAGAATCGCTCAGCCAACATGTCTATATCAAAGAGTTCAGTCTGGGAGGTGCTCATCACCTTCTGAAGTTCTTAAGCATTTTTTAAAAAATCAGAAAGATGAGAGAAAAATTAGCAAAGACACTACAAAGGAAAAAAAAGAATGATAGCCTAATTTGCCCTAGATTGTATGGTACATGTCACCAGAGCAGCAAGTAGCAATTCTTCTTAGTCTGTGCATCCTTTTTTTTTTTTTTTTCTTGAGAATGAGTAAACAGCAATTACTCCTAAATATGAACAGGTATGAGACAGCCCAGTGTCAATTACTGTCTACATAAATGCATAGACCATTGAAGAGAATTGGGTATTTCAAAATTGGTACTTAATTAGTAATGCTCTTTCACTTGAGTTCAGACACACTAACTAGAGCCAACACTTAACCTAGAAATGTCAGGCTAGGTTAGGCTTGCATGACAGTTCAGGTACTGATATGGAAAGGTGCTTAACACTAACTCTGAAGGATGGATCAAAATATGTACAAGAAATACTTTCATATACTTTGTGAATGTATTGCTTAGAGTCAGCTTATATGTGTTCTCTAAAGAGCACACCCAATATTAGAAGCATCTTAATACATTTTTCACTTTTCTGTTTTCTCTGTGAGTCCTTGCTTACCTTGCCTCCTCACTGTCATCAGCAAAAGCATGAGGCAATGCTTTTTGATCACTCCTGGAGGAGCTGCACTAAGTGAACAATTTGCTGGGCCTTTGCAACTCACCTCTGGTGTCAGTGCAAGACAACCCTAAGGGATGAAACCAGCTCTGAATTAAAACAGAATTACAGAATCATTAAGGTTGGAAAAGGCCTCTAAGATCATTAATGTCAACCATTGCCTTGGCACTGCCAGGCCTACAACTAAACCATCTCCCGTAGCACCACAGCTAAATGTTGGTTTTTTTTTTCAAACACTTTTCTGGGCACCCTATTCCAATACTTGAACATTAAATTTTTTTTCTAATGTCTACTCCAATCTAATAATAACAATCAAAGGATAATCAGAGAATGAATGAGACTTATTTAAGAGCAGTTACTGATACAGGATTCCACCATATTTCTGTGTAGTGAAGAGGGCAAAAATACTGAGGACTTCCCCTCATGTCTTCCTCCCTGCAGACTTCAAACTCCTGCTCTACAACAAAGATCTTTGTTTTCTAATTGGTAAGGTGGAAAACTTTATCTCATTCTCAGAACAGTTTTGATACCTGAGATAATTAAGGTTCAGACATTATCATACTAGGAAAAATTTAGGCAGAATGTCTCAAATTTGGCGGAATTATATGAGAGTGGAAGATATTTTGTAAAGCTAGGCAGCCTTAATGACCATGAAGACCAGGGATCTGCCTACACCAGCCAGTGGTGCAGACCAACAGGCACTGAACTGTACAGTCAAACAGCTGGACCTGAGAATCTCATAGCCTAGCTCCACACATACCGGGTTCTTCTGGTTTGGTTTGCCTTTAACTTAGAGACTGGCTCTGGTCTGGTCCATCAGGTGAATGCCTGTTTCAGGCTCTCAGGCCTTGTGTGTCCTCCAGGAGTTCCTCTTCCAGTTCAGATTCATGCAGAAGGAATCCAGATCATGTACATGGAGATGTCTCCCTGATGTGAACCCCAGCAGAACAAGCTGGCGTGGTTGAAAGGTGTCTTGTAAAAGCAAACTCTCATCAGAAATGAAACACTAACACAGATGCATGGTATCAGTACTAAGGGTATTATTGCAGGAACTATATTGAGGTTATACACTGAGTGCTTTCCTCTTCCCTCTTTCCTCTGCATAAACTGGTGCTAATGATTTTTGCCTATATCCACTCTTCAGAGTGACATGATTGATGAGCAGAAAAGAGAAATGTCAAAACAGGAACATCAATGACTTAGCCCTCAGTTCAAAACTACTGACAAATGAAAAAGAAGTCCTAAAGTTGACAGGTAAGAGAAAAGTGGGAAGGGAGCAAATGCCTTGCTCTGCAAAGAGAGTAAATTAGTCTATTTGATGAATAAAGGTGAATCATAGTAAGGTCAGTGAGGGAACCATTGAAATTACTCTCAGTTGAAAGATATTACTAATAAATTTGACTTGAGCATAGTCCATGTGATAATACCAGAAATGAAATGAAAGATCCACTTCAGGAACAGGGCAGCCTTGCAGACCATAAGGCTCATAAAGTTGCCAGCTGGCATTCTTAAAGCTATTGTACATATAAAAATCCAACCAATAAAGTCTAACTTGAACATTTCTTGTGGTTTTATTTATTTGTCTCCTTTACCTTTCGCTAGAATTATTGTTCAATGTGAATTACTCATTTAAAAAATACTAATCCACAGCTGATGCTGCCTCAGGTTGAAATGCAAAGCAGTTCCTACCTTACATCCTCTCCAATACATGCTGCATGTATTGGCTTTGAGAATTAGGTGGTCATAGCCTTGTTATTCCTGAATTACACCCCAAAATACTGTGTATAACTGTCCAGAGAATAGGCATATGTAATGCAGAGCCATGCTGTTAGAAGTACTAAGTAGCAAGCAAAACATTAGGGTTTAGTTTGAACTTACATGGTTCACATTATAAAATCTCCACATGCTGGAAGAAAGAGTAAATCCTCTGTGGTTTACTCATAAATATTTAAAGGATTATCCAGTTCATTGTGTAGTGAATAACCAAATGCATTCTGATGTAAACCAGCCCAGCTCCTGTGTTTATATTGTGTGTCTGATAGAACACAATTACAAAACACTTTTTTAGTTTTCAAAATTCTACTTGAGCTCCTTGAAGCACCTAGAATTTGAACTTGACAATGTAAGACTGCAAATGCTCAGGGACCTGGCATCGTACAGATTAGAAGGACATGTATTCTTCAAGGACAAAACTATATGCTGTATAGTTTATATTCATACAAATGTGTTCTGTAAAGGCAATCAATATATTATAGATGTGCATCCTATATTTTTGCTCCTGGTAGGGAATTCTATCATCAAGCAGAGAAAATCCACAAAAGCAACTTAAGTATACACTTTCAAAAAAGGAATACTGCATTTCCTTTTTTTTTTTTTTACTCTATTTTATGTTCAGAATGGATATGACTCAGGTGTAGGCTTTGAGTTTCAATTTAACATATTCATAAGTGGGGCAATTGGCAAGGTCTGCTATTTCTGACAGATGTAAACAGTCAAGCTCAGCCCTAAATGTGTCTTGTCTTTTCATATTTTTTTCTGCTTGTTCCCCAGTATTCAGTTTATTTGCTGTTGAAAGTTCTCTTTTATCAGAAAATCATAAACTGAGCCAGGGACTGAAATGCTGATTTCAGCCACAAATTATAAACAGAAAAATAAGAGATGAAAGCAGTGGGGAAGGGAGCCTGTACTGTGCAGATGTACTTTCATTTTCAAGAGCCTCTGTTTCCTCAAATGAAAGGCAATCTGACAAAAAAAAAAAAAAAAAAAAAAAAAAAAAAAAAAAAAAAAAAAAAGAAAAAGAAAAAAATTTAAAAAGGGTTAATTCACCATGAAAATGTGCAAAACTTTTCAAGGCAGTCTTTGCATATGCTAAAGGCACAGATGATGTTCCATGTAAAGCATTACTTTTATCTTTATTGTTTTGAATATGTTGGATCATAAGAATGGACACACTCCAACTGCCACTTCAAAGCTTTGCAGATAATCCCATATCCCACTTGCTTTGTTTGCATATTTAATTTTGCTCAAGTAAAACCTAAATCAAAGCTCATACTTTCTTCTCTGAAAAAAAAATCTGTACAACCTTCCTCATCACTTCAGCTCATCTAAACCAGGCTAAGTTACAAAGATTCCAACTCATTTGAGGATATTTCTATTTACTCTGTCTCTTTCCCTTACTTTTCACAATAAAGTGCTTCAATTTCTCACCGAATGGAAGTCATCAATCTCCACCATGTTCAAAAATTCTTCCTTTGTAGATCAGGGGGCTTCTAATCTGTGGAGCAGGTGTTGGTGTGGAAGCAGGAGCAGACAGAGGAATGTAATTGTTTCTGATGCATGAGACAGTCACTGTCAATCAGCCTGCATTGCAGGTGTCAACAAAAGCAAGGTCAGACTCCAAGTTGCAGGACGTTTTTGTCTGTTCTGAGACTGAAAAATGGGTTGGAGAGCAGGCAGTCTGTCCCCAGGTTTCCTATCACCTGTCTGCAGGTTTTGTGGGACGAAGTGGTGCCTGAGGTGACTTGCTCAAAAGAGGAAAGAAATAGCTGCAATTGTAAAACGCCTTCATTCAATGAAAAAATGTTTCCAGATGACAGGGAGCAGAGAAGTTCAGTGTCTCTTCATCTGGCACATTTTTTTTCTTCATTCCCTCCCTGAAGGCTTTGAATCTCTGTTCAGGCTCTAAGGGAGACTCCAAAAGGTAGAGCTCTACTGCTGAAAGCCTTTCAACCCCAAAGAAAGAGGTCGAGAGTATTAATATGAAAGCAAAAAAGAGGGTTTGGAAGGGTTTAAAGATCAAGAACTTTTCAATGTCATTTCTATTCAAAGTATTTGAAACAGCAAAAAACATTCAAGTTAGGAGAGCTTTAAGTGAATAAAGCCTTTTTTTCTGGATTACATTATTTCCCCGTATGACTTGATATGCAGTTAAATATGTAATTAGAAATAAATATATCATGATGATACTCCTTTGGTCTTTCATGAAATCTGGCACCCTACATAGCTAATGTGTGGGTTCACTCCTTTTTACCAGGGGGAATACTTCTTTCATTCCTTTTATAAAACCCAACAAAAAATTGAATGAAACACAAGAACTCAATTCTTGTGTTAGAAACACCCTATCTATTGCAACGAGTGCGGTAGGTTCAACAAAATTGCTAGGAAACATGTGAGAATCCTAGAAACTGCAAAGTCTACACAATCTTCTCCTTATTTATTGTTTCCTACATAAATTCTTTACCAATGAGCACCTAGGGACTTTTTTTCACTCGCATCAGCTTTACAACTCTATATTGCCATTTATTACATTGTAATTATTTCCTGTGAAAAAGGTGGTGTGTTTTAGTGGTGTTAGTTTACAATATTTTAATAAAAATGCATTACTCCCCTATGAAAAAGAAAAATCCCACATCAGCTATTTTCAAGCAGCACCTCTAGACTGAAACTAACAGACCGAAGGAGAAAACACCAGTAACTATAAAATATTCTTAGCCTGGAGGTGTGAGAATCTGCCAATTTCAGATCATGAAGAAACAAACACCTAAGAGATTATAACTTTATTTATTCTTTTTGCTTACAGACCTCCTGTGGAGTCCCACATCCATTGTCTCTGGACAAAACCCACAAATCATTAAAGTAAGAAGAATTTCTGAAAGTCTTAAAACCAAAAGCAAACACCTAACTCTTTCAGACACTCTATCACAAGAGTAAATTGAACATCCCCCCATGTTTGATAAAGGAACTGAAGAGTCTGTATGAAATTTCAGGCATGCTACCAGGCAGTTGTGTTCCTGTGAAATTGAATACATTTCCTCAGGAATACCTAGTGGTGAAGTATGAATTCTCATTAATGTGGGGCTGTGTGTAGTCTCACAATTGGCCAATGCAGCCTCCTTATAGTGGACAATGAAAACCAGACAGGTGGCATGGAAAACAGGGGAAGAGGAATCAAAAAGACCAGCACAGTCCCAAACCCTAAACAGTTTTTGTGACTGCACAAACACCATAGAAATGCCCCATTTGTGATGCTGAATCACAGAAAACCCAAGCAAAGAAACTCAACAGCACTCTTGTGTCACTACAGGACATGAGACAACACGACGTAGACACGCTGCTGCTCTCAAGGCAGGAAAAAAGGAAGTTTATTTTCTGACTTCAATATTTATTGATTTCTAAAGGTGACAGTGGATTGGAGGGTGAAAGTGCCACATCTCCAATGACACTGGACAAACCAGCAGTCTATCAAATTTCTCGTCCTCCATAAAAGAATGCAAAACAATAAGTTGTTTACAGAAAGTGTGTGAGAAAGTTTGCTACAAGAATGCAAACATCAGAAGGCTTAGAAAATCTTAAAAAATCAGGGCGACACTCTTGCTTCCATGGATGACATGGCAGGTGTAAATAAAATGGACCAAGGCACAATCACAGCCACCCCAGGGTAAGTGGTGTGTCTGCCATGGCTCATACCTCAGCACCTATGTTTTCCTTGTCTCTGTCCAAGCACAGACCAAACAGGGTGGGTTCGTGTGCCCAGGCTCCTGGGCACAATCCCTGACCTGTGCTGTGTAGCAGGCACAAGGCCTGCAAGGCCCTGGAGATCAGAAGCCTGAGCTAGGAAATACCAAAGTCAGCATGACTAAGGTTTTAGAAGCCCCTCTCTTCCGCCTTTCGGACCCTGTTATCTCCCTGTATATCCATAGGTCACTTTTCCCCTGACCCTTACTATTGGACAGTTTTCAATCCCCCTGTAAGGTATAAAAACCCCTAAACTCTGCCCGGTTCGGCAGAGGAGAGCTGTCACTGGAACCTTCGCGGAGACCCCAATAAAAGAACCCTGCGGAACCCACACAGCGCTGCTCTCTCTCTCTCTGCGTCTGCTGCGGCGATACCCAGGGTGACGGCCCCAGGCATGCTGAAAGAGCTGAAATCACTAAAGAGCTGAGCTGCGAATCACTATAGCGTGCTTGGGTTGCCTGAGCCCCCCGCTGGGCGATCCTGGACCCTCGTTGAGCTATCCTGGCCGGCCTCCCCGCTGGGCTTCTGCCCCTGGGGGTCATAGTGCTGTGTCCACCATTGGTGGCCAACACAGCCTTTTCAGATTCCAGTCAAGCTTTTGATATTGTCTATCACAGCACACCGCTGGACTCTACCACCCTATGGAAAACATGATAGCACTATGCACACACAATGGGAAAAACAGAAGATGATGCTCAAACTCATTTTCTGGCCCTGTTGGGTTCATTGGTCCAGACAGGGCTACTGAAACTCTGCAATGCACACTGAGTGTGCTGTCAGCATGAGGATGTCCTGCTAATATAAGTATGACTGATACAGAAAGCAGAGCATTGGAGGGGAAGAGCAAACTGTTCCTTCTAGGACTGTCATAATCCATTTTAGCTGCCAGTGAAAAGATGTGCAGATTAAAAATAATCTGAAGTCTTTTGTGCTTTTTTCCTTGGTATCTAATGAATTCAAACATACTGTAATTAGATAAGACTGCTATGGAGAGTTATAGTATTACTATTGTTACTTATATATCATATTATAATGTTACTATTATTACACATTGTATCACATCAATACATTTTAATATTAATATTCTAGCTTTCATTAGAAAAAAATTCCATGGTTAAAAAAAAGCAGATAAACTCTCTGGTATAATAAACCCTGATTAAAGTATCATCTTTACACCACTATGTAGGATTTGCACGAGACAATAAAAAAGGCTAAGGCAAAAAAACCCCTTATAATAGGAATATTTCTCAAAATAATAATTGTTTTTTAAAATTATATCTATTAATATTTCTGCTTGAGGCAGATATGAGGCTGATATGGTCCACATTACCAGTGAACAACACAGTACAGATAACAAGACTGATTTTTGAAGACCGAAGAGTGTTTAAATGAGGCTGCAGTTTCGGCCCACAAATGAGCTTGCTCTAAAAATAACAGATGGAGCACAGACAGTTTTCTTTTCTTTTATAGTTCTGTTTCGGTCAAGAATCACATTGATGGTTCATTTTCTGCTACCACAGGCAGTAAACTCACCACCTTCCCCAAGAAAGGGGAAACTTCAAATGTGTACTGAACTGGTGCTCCTACCCATGGCAGGTGAGTGGGAACTAGGTGCACTCTCAAGTCCCTTCCAACCCAAAGCATTCTATGACTCCAAAAACCTAAGAACCAACAACCCTGTGTAGGGACCATGGGATATGACACATACATAGTTCCATATGCTGTCCTGAATTTTGGGTGGGAAAAGGAATTTTGAAGTATGTTTATTGGGGAAGCTGAAGTAAATGACCTTAGTAAACTTGTATGCTCTTTTTTTTTTTTCCCTACAAAGTAATCCTCTTCTCTATTTGAAAGTTTAGGGAGTAACATTAAGGTTGTTTTCAAAAGTAAGTTAGGTTCTGGGGTAGCTGTTATCACTAATTAGACCTAAGACCCTTTTCAGGCAAAACAAAATAAGCACATGCAAAAGAAGAGAGAAATCAACAACAGAGTAAAAAAATTGCAACTACACCTTCTAGCACAGTCTCTTTTGTGTGAGATTAGTAATGATCTCAGTAATCCCAGCATGGCATGGATTTCCTTAATTCACTCCTACTCTTGGTCATTTGTATCCATAACAAAACACGTAGCAAATTGATTTCAGCTGCCTAAAGCAAGGACAGAGTCGTGGCAGGGAAGGAAAAGATGTCTCTCTTCATAGTTAAGCCAGATCTCACTGCAAAAGTGGTAGAGAAAGTAAGAAAATGGAGAAGTAAAGAAAGTGCAAAGCTTGCAGTCCAGTTGTATTCTAGACTCAGCTTCTATTTGGCCTGGTTTGGAGAGAGCATCTTTATGTGAGGTTACGGGTAGAATCATGGTCCCAGGAAGAGGAAAGGGACGCTTGGGTCTTTCCAGTTCACTCCTGCTTGCCAAGGTAAAAATCAGTATCCAGGGAGGGGAACTTGGCAATCCCTGGCCATTACTGGTAAGAAATACCAAGAAGACTAACTTTGTAAGGAAAACCTCCAAGCAATGATGAGGATATTTCAAACACCCACAAGACTTCACTCTTTGAAAACTTCACTCTTTTCACACTTTGTAAACTCTTTCTGGGAATCAGCATATTACTTGAATAAAGACTCAAGCTGGTGTCTGATATTATTGACCAGGATGTAACTTTAGCTTTCTGTGTTGATCTTTATATTTTAATTTACTATTAAAATGTAATATTTTTATATTATGCATGTATGTGTGTGAAGGTATCAGGTATATTATAAGTTACATAACAAGATTAAAATAAATTAAATAAATCATAAGTAAAAATGGAAACAATCATGTTTATTTAAGAGGCTGTTTAATTACCTATCGCTTTTTACTGTCACTCACAATGATTATCAATTAATCTACATAGCATTAATTCAAATAGGAGGTAATGGAAAGTTAAGCTAGAAAGTTTCACATCACTAGGAATGATTTCTTGAAAAATCTTTACTTATATTGTAGATTCAGACAGATCCAGCAGATGTCTTTCGCCACACCTGATTTATTCAATTATTATTTTCAGACTAACATCAGCATTATGGAACAACACCATTATTCATCATTCTTTTCCTTCCCTGGGGACAATTGTTTCAACTTAAGCCTCTTACATGGGTGAAAAGAAATGACATTTTCTTCTCAGGCTTCTAATTTAACACGATTCTGTCCTTTCAGAACAGTTTTTGACATCACATAAAAACTTACAAACTGAAAGTAATTTAGATCAGTCTCCCTTTCAAGACCTCTAAAAATCTTACCTATTTAATTTACCTATTTAACAAAACACAGCAAAGAAATGCCTCAAGCATCCATTTCACTCAGTGTCTATCTATTCTGAACCTTCAGAGTAAACTAAAATCCTTATAGTTACTTATTTCTGGACATAGTCTGACACAGCCTGTCCTTCTCATCTGTGTTTGTTGGTTTTCTTTCTATGAAAAGTCTCACTTTTGTTCTATAAAATGTATTAAAGTGTCTAACTTAGGCAAGTTAGACAACCACTGAAAAATTTGAACTTAAAAAAAAGCAAATTCACTAGGTAACTCTATGCAACTTACTAATGTAATATTTTAAAGCATTATTTCTTAGGTTTTTATCAACATGCATCTCGACTGCAGTCATGGACAAACTTCTTATTAATCTCTCTTGGTATATTGCAGTGGCACCCAAACTCTGCTCCCTGGTACCTTGTATATAATTCCCCTCTGCATTCCTGCCTCCCCCATGGAGCTATTCACACACCTTATCTGTGAATGAGGAATGTTATGGCAGCCACCTACTTTGGCAGGCTCAGAAGCAGCAAAAGAACTACGCCTGCATCACTACTGCAGTTCAGTGCCTTTTCCTACTCGTGTCCAAGGATTTTGCGTGAACAGAGCTCTTTCCATCCCCAGCACCTTCCACAGGAGTGCTGAGAGGAGATAAGTATTTATGGCAAAGGATGGAACAGTCCCTTAACAAGTCCACCATGCCCTGTAGTCAAACGCGTTACCAACATGGGTGGTGACACGGGAAAGCACATCCTGAGCTAGATCTCACATTTCTGGTGGGATTCCCTGCTCTGCTTTGAAGAGTAAAAAGGAAACAATTACACTTTTAACTTTTTCCATAATACTAGATAGAGAACAAAGAATGGTCATTAGATGAGCAGATTCATTACAGAATTTGGGCAAGAAGATGTAGCTACAAAAGCTATGAAGGCAACATTTGCAGAACACAGGGCTTTTAAAACTTACTCTGCACTGCAATATTCCTGCATCTAAATCTATTTTCCTAGAAAACCACATCTGTTTTTCTGTGCGTAGCTCTGAGAGTGCAGTGGTTTTGGTTTGCCAATTTGAGATTCCACAGCCAATGCACCAATTAATGTGTTGGGTTCAATGTTAGCTAAATGTTATCGCACTCTGCTAGATCCTGTAGGGCAGCAGTTAAAAGTGGGATTACAGGGAGGAGACCATGCTTGATATGGTGAAGAAGCTCTCAAGAGCTCCTCTCAGAAAAAAAAAATCACTTCTGTGGGTGGCTCCAGTGCAAAACCAGCATGGAGGGCAAGTAGTTCTATGAGCGCATACGCAGCCTGACTTCTTTCCTCAGTGAAAATCAAATAATTTCCTCAAATCTTGAGGAGTATGGGTTGCTTCACTGCTTGTTTAGTGAAATCCTTCCCCTGGCATCTATAATTTCCCTAGGAAAAAACAGAGAGTATTGCAAATCACTGGGGACTGCATTTGAGAAAAGAATTCTTTCTGCAGTCCAGTCACATTCAGGCAACAAATTTCAGTGAAAGAGCTAGGCTGCGGATTTAGTACATGATTAAAAGAAAAATGTCCTGTCAGTGGAAGCTCACACAGAGATGGGTTTTAATCAGTGGATATTTTTCCCCCATATAAGAAAGTCTGGGCACATGGGTATCAACTACAATATGCAGAAAGAATCATGATGCTGAGCAGCAGTGAGCACACATTTATTGCTGTTAGGCTCAGTGAGACTGCAGTGGGAGGCTCACCTCTGGTTTGCCTGTGTGTTTTACACTACTGCAGGCTAAGGAATAAGTAAAATAGCAAAACAACTTTACTTCAAATCATATCTGCATGTAAAAATCAGTTAGAGAACTGTGTTCTTTGGAAATTAAAAAAACATAACAACACAACCAAACCAAACAAATCCAGCAAAGTCAAGCCTATCAAGAGCTGTCAATCACCATGTGAACTCCTAGCCTAGAGAAGAAGATAATTTCCTTGGTTGGTTTATCAACTTCACAGCTGGAGCAAACCTGATGCAGCAAAGCCCTTTGCACTGAATTGCAGCTTGGAAGAAAGGTACAAATTTTATTCCGCCTTCCAAGTAAACTATCATGCACTGATTTCCCAGGCAGCTGAAAGCTCATGAGTGTCCTGAGAGGCATGAAGACAAATATCTTATGAAACAATGTGCTCTGGCCTTCTGAATTTCTAGGATTTTTGGTGTCCCAGTAGCTCATCAAAGAGATAAAGGCTTCCAGTGATGAAGTCAAGAAAATATCCCTAAAGTTCAAAGCAAATACTGCTTTCACTTTTCTTAATGAAAATGGTTTGATTTACGTGTTCTCTAAAAAAAAAGGTTTAGATTGGCAATCTCTGTTACACTTTTCACTTTATTATCTTATGATTTCCAAATGCCTGGTGCAACATTCAGCATTCTGCTCAGCTCTAAAGATAGCATGTAGGCATACAAGTTTGCTGAGGCACTTTAACCTGTCTTTCCCTCCCTCACCACCTCTCCTGCTTATTTGCAGAGGTACTCACTTGTATTAGAATCAGTGATCACCATGTTTACTGTGCACTGGGCTGCTGCAGTTCCCTGCTCAGTGCTAGCTCATGTTAACTTCAGAAATGAAGTCCAATAAAGGAAATGAATCAAAAGGAAAGCATTTATCTGAGAACTGCAGTAACTAAGTCGTAGACATTTAGTCTATGGCCAGTATTTCTGCCATGGGTGTGGCAATTATGGGCAGAGGTTTTTTAAACCTCTTTTTTTAAAATGGGGGATTTTCCAAATCTCCCACTTACTTGCAGTTCTTTTGCATAATTTGGGATGAAATATCAATGATCTCCTTAAAAATTAAAATAAACAATCAAGTTTTATTTTTACTATAAATACTTTTGTGTAAATAAAAGTATTTCAGAATTCCTGCACAGAATTTCACTAACATTTTTGACAATTCAGAAATTGTCACAGTAATTTTCAATGTTGTGCAAAATGGCAAACAACTCTACATCAAGTACTACAAAATATGTAGAACAATTAAGTTTTCATGTAGATTAACTGTCAAGGTCAGAGCACTTCTATATTGCTAATGCTTGAACTCCCCTCAGTCTCAGCCAGCCTTGGTGTAGAAGTTGACCAAGATTTTTTGACAAATCCTTATCATAATAGTTAACAAATGAAAATGCAAGTAGCTATAGTATCATGGTTTTCAGTTCCTTTTAAATGAGCTGCTTGAAAGAGCAGATGTCCCCGGATTGACAACTGAGATGAAAAACCACAGATTTATCTTGATCCTGTCTCACATAGCTGTTTTATTGACCCAGACTGGTAATTAGACAAATATACTTGTGTATTTTATTACCATGAATAATGATGTCTAACTAAATTTAGCAAGAAAGGATAAAGGCATTTCTAGAATGCTAGTGCAGATACAGTCTTTCACTATTTTTCTTTCTCTTGGTTATATGTTTATAACACAGAAGGCTTGCTAATGGCAAAGGTGAACTGGGCTGTATGCATCCCTGAACCAATATCACAAACAGTGGAGGAATTGCACAAGGCATGGATTATGGTACAAACACGATGACACAACTACAACAAAGCACTGGAGGTAAAGTCAAATTTGCACAAGCCTCTGTAGCCTCTCTGCAGTCCACTTCAGAGATTGACAACTCCTCTGTAATATTGCCCAGGCTGACAAAATTATTCTGATTTTCAATAATCTGGTGATCTCACTAATCTTACTAATAAATCTGTGAGAAGCCAACAGCTCACCATAACTGTCTATTCACATGGCCAACAGACAAGTGCTCCATTTTTTTTCAGGTTTATCATTGTTATGATGATGGTTGTGATGAAGAACAGGCATATCTTTCATGCCCTTTTCTGAAGAAATGCTGAAGTTCTGCTCTGCAGACAATGAAAAAAGTTAATTTCCACAACATTTTGCAATTGTTTATTATGAAAAAGAAGACCAACTGTTTTTTAATGAAAAAGGTGGAAAGGGTGCAAACTAAAATTAAAGAAAATATAGAATACTTTCAGGACAGCTATATTTTACTCATGTAATGCCTGTAGCTCTTAACTCTACATTACCTCATGCTTTTTTATCATATATGAATGTTGACTGGCTTTCTGAATCAATCACGTCACTCAAGGAAATGGAATGAAAGCAAGGAACCTGCCTGAGCACTGGTGTCAGCCCCTACAGGGATTTTCTTTGGAGAGCATACATGATAAGCTTCCTCACATTCATTTCTGTCCAATTATAAAAATAGCAGGGCCATAACTAATGGGAAAAAGGGTTGCTGCAATGCCCCAGAGGAGACACATTATACATTGATATCATTAAACCTTTTGTTACATTTAAATAAATATGAACCAAACTGCAGCTTTGGCTGACTGAAGGCAGGGGCAAAAACTGTTTTGCAACCTCTTTAGGAGCAATTCTTGGAGCTTTCCTAATGGCATAGAGAAGGTCATCTAAACATCAGGGATAGAGGAAGAGCCATCCAAATCAACCCAAAAAGTATTCAAATTTATGGGTCAGTAGTAAAGGCTTGGTAAATGACCTGAAATACATTAAGCCACTCCAGCATTGACCATGATCATAGTCTCTATAGCTCAGTAGTCACAGTGTTTCCCTTTATTAATTATTTACACAAGAACTCATAGCCTCCATTTTAATGTCCGTTGTGCTAAATATCTTTTAAAATTAAATTCTATTTTCCTTTGGTGATGAAGAAAAAAAAGCACTTAGGTCTACCAAATGTCGTAATTAATTCTTATGTCAAACAATCAACATTTGGCAGATTCTTTGAAGACAGCAGGGCAGAAATAATTCACAAAGCAAGACAATTGCATGGAGTCAGTATGAGGCATTGACTAGTGACAGATATTCAGAAATTAAGTCAAATCCTTGCTTATCATTTCCCTATGGATGTGATGCTTGTGTGTACTGGAGAGAAGAATAAAGATTAAGAAAATCAGAGAACAGTGAGGAAAAAGTAAGAGGAGTAGAGTCCTCATAAACAAGAGGATTCTATGATCTTTATTACACAAATCATATTATTATTATTAAATAATAATAATAATAATAATAATAATAATAATAATAATAATAATAATAATAACAACAATAATAACAAAGATGATGATGATGAAAACTCAAAAATATATTAAATCCTCATACCTGGTTAATTAAAGCAAGATAACACTGCAAATGTATGGATGACAAGTCTAAGAATATTAACAGGTAGATTTAAAAAAGTGTTTAGAATCAGTTTATAACAATAATTATTAATATTTTGGGCAGGTAGGGACCATTTTTATAGAAAATGAAGATGGAGCTTGGGCTGCATAGGGCAGACTACTGCCATCAGATGAAGGGAGGTGATCCTGCCCCTCTGCTCAGCGCTGCTGAGGCCTCACCTGCTGCCCTGGGTCCAGGTAATGGATGGAGGGGGTAATGAGGATGGAGCCAGGCTCTTCTCAGTGGTGCCCAGCACCAGGACCAGTGGCAATGGTACAAACTGGAACACAGGAGGTTCCCTCTGAACACCAGAAAACACTTTTTCAGTGTGAGGGCTATCAAGCTAGGCACGGGTTGCTCAGGGAGATTGAGGAGTCTCTCTCCTTGGAGATATTCAAAAGTTGTTTGGACACAGTTCTGGGAAGGCTGCCCTAGGTGCACGCAGCTAAGTGTCAGGGGAGTTGGATCAGATGACCTCCAGAGGCCCCTTCCCACCTCAACCCTTCTGTGTGATTTTGTAATACAGAGATTGCAATTTTTCTACTAGCAGTAGACATGTTACTGAACATTCAGACACTGTTGGAAGCTGCTTTAGAAGTCTGTTGCCTCTTAGAGAGAGAATACATTTATAAATTCATGAGTTGAAAGAAGCACTGGGAAGGAGTCTTTTTGGAACATCATACACTTCAGCAGATGGTGACTCTGCTCACAATGACCACAGTATCCAGTTCCAAATTTGGCTACTAGGAGTGCTTTTTCTTATATTTCTGATATTACAACTTCATTATATTCTGTAGAAAGTAATGTATTTTTCTATTTTAATTTATGTTTTGTGCTTGGCAGTGTATGTGATAAGCTATACATGACTGATAATTTTACCTCAGGCAGATATGCTCACTGCTTTTTACTTCACTATGAAAAAATTCAATATTGTTAATCTCCCTATATCACATCTTGCTCTGAACTTATACATGACTTGCAAGAGAGGGTTGGGGTTTTTTTTTTTTTTTGTGGCCGTTCCTCCTCTGTAGATCCAACAGGCAGCCTGAGGGTTACAATAATTGACACTTATGAGAGGCAACAGATGGACCTCCACAAAGTAAACCAGAAGTTTCCTTCAAAATATCCTGAATAGGTATCAACATGCCAAAGAGATAGCATGTTTTGCATGTTTTTAGGCTTAGGGTTTTCACTTTCTTTGCTTCCCCTCTTCTTTCAGTGGTCTAGATTTTAAGTTGTCCTTCTATACCTTGATGAGAATGGGAGGAAAGGTAACTTCACCTCATGTAATGCAGCATTGAAAGAAAGTAATGTCTCCTGGCCCAGAAGCATCTAGATGTGTCAGCCTGTTGCCCTACCAAAATCTATTAATTTTGCTTCTTCAGCTCTGATGAAGTTCTGTGGCTGCTAATTCCAGAGTTAGCACTGTGAACCCTGGCTTGAGGCTTTGTGCTGCACTGTGTTAAGGTCATATTAGGCTCTGGGTCTAATACAAATCTCTCTGCAATAACTTGGAGAACTTTTTAATGTTCAGGCTATGGAATCCAGTGTGTACCTGGCACTTAATACACTCAGTGTGCATTATATTTTTCTAATAACAACAAAAAATGTATGAAGTGTCTTTCTCAAAGATGCTAAGCTGTCACCATTTTGACTGTATTATTAATTTGTTACCTGAAAACTGAGGTTTCTGTAATGATGATCTGCCTTGCATTTTAAAGGCGTTCTGCAGAATCATTTATTCATCAAAATAATATATATATTATACCCTCCATCAAATAAGTATAGATTTTAAACAAAATTGAACTATAATTATTCTTTATTATTAATTCACATTCTCTCTTACTTCTCTTGATTCTCCCCTAATTTAAAGAAATGTTTAACATCTTCAACTATCAATCACTCAAATAGGCAGCTAGAATCAGATGGGATACAAAGTTACTGTTTCACCAATAAAAATATATATTTAGAAACAACTATAAAGCAGATATAAAAATAGCTTTACTTTTACTGTGTTAAAATTAAATATATGGCTGTTAAGCCTGTTTCCTGAAGCAGGATTTAATGTAGCTGCAGCTGCAGCATTCTCTGCATATAAAACTCTTTATACCAAAAAAAAAAAAAAGAGTCACCTTTCAAAAATGCTGCTAGTGAGTTATATATCTCGACAGGTATCCAATACTTCCCCCTCAGACATGTTCTTTCAGAGGCTCTAACTCCTTATCAAATGGAAGTGTTTGCATTCCCAGTCATTTGGACAAAGCTTAGCATGATAAAATGATTTGTTATGCCAATAAAGTTTTTTTTTCACTGTAAAATGGTTTGTTACACTACTATTGCTACATAAAAATGTTATGAAAATTAAGTAGGTAGTAAGGTCCAAAAAGGAATAGTCTGCTTTTGGGACTAGCTACCAGGAAAAGGTAAAAAGAATGATCTCATGATCTACATACAGTTCCCCAGTCGTTTGAAAAGACAACCTAAATTACCTTTTAACAACTGAAATTGGTACTCCAATTAGGAAAGCAGTCACGCATCCAAAAGAGATGGGAACTTCTTCAAGTTGTTAGTATTCAGAAAATTGAAGGAAATGCAAATTATTTGATAATCCAGGTGGTGACTTCTGTGTTGTGGCACAGTACATGAAACAACCCTAAATTATAATTCATAATGGAAACTGAAGTACAGATTCATGGTATGTTGATCATAACATGCCACGGACAGCATCGTAAGATAGTAAAACTGGAGGAAAACCTTACTTTTTCTACAGTAGTTTAATTTTAGCATTGTTTATATTAATCAAAGCACTGTTTGAAATGGGAAACTATTTAATTCACAGTCATACCTTATAAATTCCTGGTACATTTTAAATTTTCAATTTAATTAAAATTTTGAATTCTTATTTCATCTAGCACAGCAATCAGTGAGTTCTTTAGAAAGGGAAGGCCAGTTACATCTTAAAATTTATAATTATTACAGAATTCTATCATTTTAAATTTAATATTTTTAGTTTGTATATATTAATTGTGTTTTTTCTAATATTCTAATGTTAATATTTGTATTCCTGCCATTTGACAGAATTGTACTGCACTGATAAGTGCATAAAATACTTTCTGTGATCAACAGCCAGCTGTATTTAAAAACAATTTAAAAAATAATTTAAAATTTAAAAATAATTTTAAATTAACCAGTGAAATTTATTCCACAGTTGCCTTTTACTTTGCAAGTAGTAGTATAAACCGGATTGTTAGCAAAACAGCTTGAAATACTGAACAGACCAGAACTATGCATTCCTTCTGGCTGCTCAGACCAGGTAGCTCACCTGATGAGCAGGTGTGGACTGCAGACTGTTCTCCTGCTGTCTAACATGCCCTGGTGGCCATGGTTAGGATCATGAGCCATGAGCATTTATGTTCTTAAAACAGGTCTGGACATCTGGGGCCATCAATTCTGTGTACAACCACTTAGGGTCAGCCAGCTGCACTGCACTACACACAGCCATGAAGAGAAAGAGCTACCACTTCTAGGAGATCACACACAGCTCATACCAAACAACCTGTCAATCACAGGCAGAAGCAGCCAAGAGGAAAAACTGTGGCCAAGACTGGGTTGTTGCTCCCAAAGCAACTCATCGAGTCCCAGCACTTTCCTGCACTGCAGGCTTTTATAACAACTTCTTGTAATTGCATTTTTTGACTGGTGCTGCAACAAATCTAGTCAATGGAGGTAGAGAGTTCTGAAAACGCAGAGTTCAGGGAGAGAAAGAATTACATGGTTGAATATAAATACATACATTAATTCTTAATATTTTTGACCTTTTTCAGGGATTAATCCATAGCTGAGTCTGGGAAGAAACTTAGCTACGTATCATGTAAAATATATTTTTACAATCAGGGCTGAATAAATGGCATCATTGATTGGGAACTACTGAAAGGTTTAGGCAAATTGATTTCGGGTAAATCTGCTTTGCTTTGCTTTACATCTCAATGAATGAGAACCAAGGACTCAATTTAATTTCCACCTATCCCAGCTATGGCCAGAATGGGTGCTATGCCTGCACAGAGCTTGAAGAGATATAAAGGAAGAAAAGAACAGTGCACATTTTAATAATATTATTAAATAGTATTAATAATAATTAATTATTATTTTATTATTAACAATTATATAATTGTCTAACACAATTAAACACAATTTAAAATCTCTGCAGCCATCCATCACCCACTGCACCACCTTTCCAGGACATGCAACAAGAGCAGGCTGTGTGTGAGAGGTGCAATGGAATCCCAGCACGAGAAGAACCGTGAACTTACGGAGAGGAGTATTTGGATAGCGCTGTGAATGACCTCTAGGTACTGGAAATCAATGATGCAGCCTGTCACGGAGACGTAGGAGTAATCCTCGAGGATGCCAGGGGAGGAAGGACGCACCACCCTTCGTATGCAGCCGGGCCCGTGCTCCCGCCACCAAGAGCGGTGCATTGAGATGTTAAAGGTCATGAGATCCGTTTCCTAGGAGAGGGAGGCGAAAAAGTGTGAACACATTTGACTTTCTGTTTTAAGGTAAAGAAAGGGGAAATAAAAGATATTTTCTATTATAAGGGCAATGAGGTAATTATTCTTAATTGTCACCCCAGTAATTCTAGCATGAAAATAGAATGTTAAAGTGGAGAGAGGAAATGGCAAATATTCATTGCTAATTTTGCAGTTGTGCACAGTCACTTCTGCCTGGCATAAGAACCATCCTACCAGGTACTGTACAAACACGTTCCCTTGGACTTACCGCCTGAAATACAATTTTAATATTACTTTATTAGAATGTTAGAATGTCACTTAAGGACTCTCCTTTTTTTTTCCTTTTTCTTTTTTTTTTTAACAGACGATAAAACCACTTTTACCCCATGGTACTGGAGACAACCTAAATGAAATTTACATAATCTTTGATGATTTCCATCACCACATTCAAATGAGATGTCTCCAGCCAAGCACCCTGCTCTCTTTTCTTCCCTCTGCTTCTCATCCAGATGATGAACTTCTCAGTTTAGCGAAAGGACCTAAATTTGTGAACTGATCTGGGTTTAAAATAAAAGCAGTAAGTTCTCTTCACTCAAATCATCTTCCAGATCAGATATTAAACATACCCAGATGATTACTGGTTGCACTCTAACCCACACAGGATGTATACTGTCTGTGCATTTTAGTAAACATCATACCACTTCCATATGGAGCAGTGAAAGTGGCAAACCTACCAATGTACTAAAGATTTTCTAAGAGCTTATCTATGAATTACAAGCAGGAAAATTCAATTGAATTAACAAAACATTTGGTTCTTCAGGAAACATATAAAAAATACATGTACAAAAAAAAAAAATACATTCAAGTTGAATGCCATTTAAATTCAAAAAAACACCCAAGCCTCCTCACTGGAGATAAATGAGAGTTGAGTTATACTGATACTTTAAATAATTAATTCAGATTTATGTTCCCATGTTTCCCATTCTGAAGTCCAAGTAAAAAATGTCTGCAAAATTGTCAGCCATATGCCCACAAAATACCCCTGCCTTCCATACATGACAGTTTGTGAGCACTGCTACAATACCAATTTGCCCTTTGCATCCCACAAATATGTTCTGTCTGTGGCCATTTACTTCTACCCTGACCAAAGGGAAATTCAGTCCAGATTCCAATCACAGAAGCAGTTAATGTGTTATTTTCCTTTGGAAATTACCTTTATTCTGGCCACACCTGAAAATTAACACGGGAATTAAATCCTGTCACTCTAACTATATCCTAGTGATCAGTAAGAAATCTGCCTTTGTGATCTGCTGTTTTTTTCCCACCACTTCTCTACCCTTTAAATACAGAGTTGCTAGATTTCCAAATGCATTATTTTGAGTTGATGAGGCATTTGTCTTTTGACTTTGCATGTCAATCCTTGCTACTGGTTTAGAAAATTTTCAGCTGCAACATGAAAACAGCTTGTGAAATAAGAAGCTGACAAACAACTCAGTTTAATGAAAATATAATCATAAATACAGAGTCACAGGAAACAGCCAGGGCGTTCTTTGTACAACAATGCCAGAGATTGCACAGTGTTATCAAGTGCTTTTAAAGATTGTCAACTCAAAGAAATGCCAGTTGTCAAGCAGCACACACATATTCAATCTAACCTAGCTCAGAAGCCCTTTGCTGAGAAGGAATATGGATTGGTGGGTTAGTGTGTATCACATACTGTGAGGTAACACTTTGTTATCACAACTGGGGGAATAAGTTGTGGCATCCATGGTGTTGGTGTCACAGCTTCCCTTGCTCTTGAAGGTTTATTTATCCTTTATTGTTTTTTGTCTTTATGTTTTAAAAATTATAGTCTGTTACAGTATTCATACTTGGCTAGTTCACAGCCAATGACAAACAACCAGTTTGTCAAACAGCTTGATAAATTTTGCCAACACATGTAAAATGTAAGATTTAGCATATGAACAGTAGAAACCCTTTATAAATAAAATCTTTCATTTCTGGAATACTGTTATGTGTGCCTCTTGGGGTGATTTAAAAAAATGCTTACTTGATGGTCATGTTCATGTTTTGAGGCTGCTGGTGATTCAGGTAAAAAAGAAAGCAAAAAACCAAAACAAATAAAAACTCCAAACAAACAAACAAACAAACAAAAAACCAACCAAAAAGTCATCACATCATTTGCTACCTTTTTAAAAATAAATTCTCATTCAGAAATTCTGGATAAAGTCTAAAAGAGGAGATTTTCATAATTACTTTTCACTTTGTGTATAACATCCTGAGCGCTCAAAGCAGGTAAAAACAGATAATGATGGCCCAGCAAGGATCAGTTTTAGAAAAGCAAACAAAACCACTTGGTGCATTAGCTTGACCTCTGAAATATCGCTTCACAAAATGGCAACCATAAGCCGTTCAAGCTGATAAATGTTAAGCTGCCAATCAATAAAAGAAAGCCTGACAACAGAAAAATCAATTTTTACTTTTTTTTTTTTAATCAGCTGTAACACTTCTCCCTAACTACTTGGAGATTCTTAATCTGTAAAGTGAGTGAAATGCAACAAGCATTGAAAAAATTAACCTGTATCTTTAAAGTAATTTACAGAACCATAGAAAATTCAAAGACTCTTTGCTGGGATGTACAGGTTTTAAATATCAGTGAACTGAGAGTGTTTTGGTACTTGTAAATTCACAGCTTGGAAAGTCTGAGCATGCTGGAAAAGCTGCTGCCCAAGTGGCTTATTTTCAGTTCTACATTAAATGAAAGTTAAGAATTTTCAGAAAGTACAAGCAGATGCCTAAAGTTTTTCAATAGATCATTTACTATCTTCTAATTTTTCATATTAAAAAAATTGTATAAAGTGTTTAATCATCAGCGACAATTCAAATGCTTATTTCTTAGGAAAAAATTCTGCTGCTTCAAAGCAAGGCTTTAATTTCAGGCTC
Source organism: Passer domesticus (assembly GCF_036417665.1). Classification (NCBI taxonomy): domain Eukaryota; kingdom Metazoa; phylum Chordata; class Aves; order Passeriformes; family Passeridae; genus Passer; species Passer domesticus. The sequence goes on along the minus strand of NC_087474.1, from coordinate 125,403,231 downwards.
TGAGAAACCAAGAGAAACCAAATTGTCCTTCTAACTAATCCAGCTGGGATTCATTTAACAGTTCAAATTTCTATCATGGATTTAAAATTGCTCTCCTCTGAACATACATCTTGACTTTAATACCATTCATCAGCAGATAAACTATACTTCCTCAGCTGATAACCACTTAGATAGACACAGTGAACAGAGAGGGGGCAGAACACAGGCAACAGGTCCTTCAGGAAAATTGTGAGACTTAGAGAAGTGACACAGGGAAGTGAAACCTACTCTCCTACTCCTCCCTTCTTTAGTCAGCATTAAAGCAATACTACAATCTGTCGTAAGAAGTTTGCTCCTGAGTATAGGATCAGCCCCATAATCACACTTTACTGATGTAGAGACCCACTTAACTGTCCACAGCATTTTAAGCCTTTAAACTATATATAGGATTTGTGTTGGCTGTCAGCCCAAGGATTAATTTTGCTTATTATTATTGGAAATCATTGCTATGGCAGATACATTCTTTTAAGGTGAGATGTAATCCCTATGAGTCTGAGTAATGCTGTTTCCTATTGCTTGGGGATAATGTTTAATTTTATTATGTCTGCTTAAATTCTACATTTGGTTTCAAGTGGAAATTTTCTGTTGGGCAGGGCTTTGAGCAACCTGATCTAGTGAAAGATGTCCCTGCCCATAGCAGGGAGGTCAGTCTAGAATGATCTTTGAAGATGCCTTCTGATCCAAAGAATTCAGTGATTTTTTTGATTCAATTTTTAGGTGGTGAATCTAGGTAAAATTTAACAAATCATAGTGTAAGATGGTTTATTTTAAAACTAAAGAGAAATAAAAGGCATGATGTGCCTTTCATTTATTTGTGTAAAATTTACACACAGTATCTATAAAAACAAAACAAAAAAATTAATGCGAAATTAGGACTACCTAAAATCACTAGTTTTAAGGAAAACAAAAAAGAAGGCACTGAAACTCTGTGCAGAAAACCCAATGCACCAAGATTGCCTTGCATAACAAACAAATATTATGCTGTGACATGACTACCACCACAGCTATTTGTTTTTTCAGTGTATGCTTCTGCTTTATTACATGTTATTTTCTATTTCTTTCATTCCTTGCTGGTATTTCAAAATACACTCTTAGGAAAAGTATAACAAAAACAGTGCTTTGAGCAGTATGGATGAAAACCCCTTTTTTCGTCAGAAAACACCAGTCAACACTTGAAATTTTATAGACAAGTGAAAGACCACAAAGACCTGGCAAAACATGGTGTTAGAGGTCTTGACTTTATTGTTGCTTGTGTGGTACCTAGCCTTTCCTAACACTTTTTATTTTATTGATACACATTATATTGCTTATTATGAATGGACATTAGGCTGAGGCATTAAATATTCCCATTCCACTTCCTAAGTGTAACAAGTTTGCTCTGTTCTGACTTCCTACACATATTTTGTTTAAGCAGTGAGGAGAAAAGATTTTCAATCAAACGCCTGCTCAACAGGTAATAAAAGTTTATATGCATGATGCTAGAAAAGGAATAGCACATTTCCTTGTAATTCCCTACACTCAATTATGTTTGTAATTAAGATGCACAGGTGTTGCAGGGACAAGGGACACACAAATTTCTCAGTATCTAATCTCAAGGACACCTTAATCCTCATTAGATACAAATGATGTGTCCCAGCATTAATGAAATCCACTCTAATTGTGGAAGTACTTGGAAACATGACCATCAGCTATTAGCCAAAGACCTCCACTGGCAGCATCACCTTACTTTTCCACTCTGCTTTTACTTGAAACAACAGGTTCCAGTTTGCTCTGTGTGTGACCAGTTACATTCCATCTCCTCTCACTACTGCTGAACAAACATTTTTGATGGCCTGGGCAGACAATATTGAAGAAGAGTGAGGCCATTTCCCATTTCCAAACAGGGAATTTTGCATCACTAGCTCCCACATTGTCTTTATTGGGATGACAATTTTTGAATATTGACTTATTTAGTTTCCTGCTGGTTTTTAATTTAAACTCTTGCCTCAATGTTACACTGATGGCTTTTACCTATTCGATAAGCTAGAGGTTGAAGGTAGCCCACTCAGTAATTGTGGTAGCCCTCTTAACTGCTAATGGGATAGAACAAACCATGCTGATTCCAGGTTGGTCAAGATATAATACATTCAGCATCTTCACCTCATCTTGAGAACTCTGGAGAATAAATGACATGGAGAGCATTCTTAAATTGAAGCTTATGGATAGACTCTATTGGGGCTATTCATCTGTCTGAACTGGATGTCAGACAAGACATAGTAAATTTCTCTCTGTGCTAGCAGTGCACACTAAACCAGAGCAATCATGTGACACACTTAAATTTATTACCACGAAAAGAGAAAATTCATAGTATCAAAATCTTCAGACATGGACAATGAGGTAACCCTAGCATCATGGGCTGAGAATGGTTAAAAGATACAGAGGATAAGTAATTTTTGGTTGGTGTGATTAGAGGCTCATGGTCCCCACTGACAGAGTTTAGAAGTTCACAGACTGTAATTATGGCATCAGACAATGACTAAAGGGAAAGATTTCTATATTAAGCATAATTTTTTCCCCAAATTTATCTACACTACAATATTTTTTATACATTTGCTGACAGGCTGCCCTCCTCATCTACAACCCTCCAAAAAAAAAAAAAAAGTATGAGTTAAGCTTACCAAGTACTGGCTTCTCCTTCTTTTACTATTTTTATTTCTTTGGCTGTGGAGAGTGTTGCCAGATTTTATTTTGTTTTTTTAGAAATGAACATGATAATTTTGGAAATTTATTTGGAAATTAGGCAGATGATCTACCTATATTATAAAAATAGTTTCCTTGCATTTTTTTATTTGCTACATGTTCAGGGATCTGTATACTCTTTTGCAAAGTAAGCAATTTTAAAATTAGATTTACCAAACTTACTAGAAAGGTGGAATGCAGTGGAAAGTCTTTAGAAAGCCAGAAGGTAAGAAGTCAGCAAAAGATGCATACTGCTGTCTTCTTCATGCAGTCTTAGTGTCAGTTGCAAGAAGAAATTATGAGAACTAGCAAGGGCAAGGGGCTATTTTTGAAACTTGTTGCCCCTGAAGATGAGCTCTGATCTTTGGCAATATTCAGATCCATGCTCAAATCCCAGCTCCACATCGTGTCCTTGTTCAACCTCCCTTTTGTGGCAGTGTCTCTGTCTGAGAAACAGCCCAGAGAAGTAACAGAGCATGGCAGGCAAAAGCTTCAACACGCAAGGAAAAAGCAGCTGAGATGGAGTGATTGGATGAACACAAGTCTTACTTGTCATAGGAAATTCAACATGAACACAAAGAAGGTACAGCTGCCCAGAAAAGCTGCTGTGCTCCAGTGGAGTCCTTGACATGTGATTAAGCTGAGCACTTAGTTTGAAAATTGCTCTCACCTATTACCTCTGATGATGCAGAGCTATGACAGAACACAGATTTGGAGTGATGCCAAACTCTGAGCACTGCTTTGAGTTTTGAAGACTGCAAATATGACAAGGGTTTGTATAAAGCCAAAGATTGGTGTCCCTCACTCAAGGCATACCTGATTTTGACTGAAATGAAGAAGCAAGGCAGGACTAAAATGTAACATAGCAAAGAGCTAGAAACATCTTTGGCAAGCCATGTACAGCTACCTATACCAATGATGTAGGAAAACATCTCAGGCCAGAGAGATGGGAAAGGTTAAAAAAGGCTTGAAACATCTTGGTGCACAAAAATGGAAAAACACAACAATTATGAGCCATAAAAAAAATCTGTCCAAAATGTTTATAAACTACAAGTATTTGAAAAAGGAGTTTATAGCATAAAACAATTTCAAGGCTCAGCAAGAACATTTTAGCTTTGTTGTTGTGGTTGCTGTTTTTGAGCAAAATTGCTGAGATCCCTATGGAGTCATTCATACATTTGAAATATCACAAAATTAAAATTTGATGCCTCAAAAATAAGCTGCTACAGCACTTATAGAAAACTTTCCTACACTATTTTATAATATTTACAGTATTTCTTATTAAATTTTTCTTATTAATTTTTCTTATTAATATTTCTCATTAAAGCAGACAGGATCAGACTCCTACCTGAGTACCTCACAATCTCTAAATATTCAAGAAATACACTGCTTAAAGAAATGGAGAAGACTCTTGCAGTGTTGATAGGAACTGGATTTTTCTACAGTTAAAATGGAGAGGTCTGGCCTGGGTTGGTCATCCTAAAAATACTAATTCTTTATAGCACTTTTTCTTCTGCTATGGACACCCAAATATTACAAACCTTGCATGGAGTTTTATGAAATTCAAGAAAATAGAGGACACAGTTTGTGCCAAAACCCCACATAATCCCATATGAGGAACAGATGCAATGTAGCCTCTAGCTAAAACAGGATTTAACTTTGTTATTATCCAAATAACCATATTTTTTTCACAATGGTTGTGAACAAAGACAAAGCATGGGGATAAAAGCATGATTAAGAATATAATGTTGTAAAAATAGTACAGTCAATTTTAATATTTCAGTTCCTTTCTGGTGGGTTCTGTGTTTTGTCTGTCCATCTCAACTATAGGAATACCATAACACCTCTTGCTATGCAAAGAGATAAATTCTATGCTGGAAATGAACACACAAGAGAGCCTGAGTCCTAAATTTAAAGGTTTATCCCAGACTCTGATAACACTAAAATGCATCATAAAAAGACTTTTAAACACTCCCTTGAATGTTAAAATTCCTGTCAGGAAAAATAACTCCCTGTTTTAAGACTAGCCAGAAAGCTCCTACCTGCACCCAGGAACACTTTTAAAGATTAATAGGCCAGTTTAAGCAACTGCTGCTGTGTTCTCTGCTTTGCTTGCTCAAAGCAATGCAAGTGTTCACGATATTGCCAGCTCTTTTTTTATGGCAAGTCTGGTTATGTTCAGCATTTCTGCTAAAGCCTTTATTCTCAGGGATATGAAATTAGAGTAAGAAGTTTGTCTTATTGTGAGAAAGTGAGCTGAACAGGAAAGCTTCAAAACTCATGAGCTCTGCTGCTAGGCACTTCCACTCTGTGCTGTAACTTGCACTGTCTGCTGTTCTCCTTAAAGCTGGGTCCTGGAGTCTAGAAGGGAGGCTTTTGTGTCACAAGTTCAGATCACAGCTATCCAGGACACCACCTGCCATAGTCCCCAATCTTGGACAATCGTGGATATATCAGGGTGTAGGAAATACATGTTTTTTAATGTTTCAACAAAGACAATTACTCAAGTGCACCCTAATAGTTTAAAAGAGGCAATGAGGAATATTCATATATAAATCAAACCCCATAATTCATGGAAATCTTGTAAGAAGATCTGAATTTTTGTTTTAGAGTGTGTGCAAAGAGCCATGAGAAAGATGTGGTAATTCACTCCATCTTTTGAATGAACTCTATACAGCTCATTGCATAAGACTGTCTGCCACAACAGATTGCCAAGAAGTGTGAGTGCACACTACCAGAAGCTCTTCTGAAGACTCAGAATGCAAAATGAGACTAGAATGAATAAGCAGCAGAAGTTATTGAGAAGCACAAGATGCTCTCATAAGAATACATTTCCTCATGACACTTTTGTTTCTGTATTTCTTCTCTGTGATAAAAAGTCATCATATTTTTGCCAGTCCCTCAGTTTTTGTGGTGCTGTTTGCCAATGACCTTGGCTTTAGCAGAGCAATCCTTTAATCACAGGCTTAATTTGCATTCTGCTGAAGCAATGACAGTCTCCAAAAAGAATTTGATAGCATTTTTTTTTAAACAGCAAAGACAGTCCCTAAAGAAACTTTCAGGTCAGTTGATGAAATTGGAAATCCTCTCTTTCCCAGCAGAAGTGAAGTACCTATGACTATTGGAAAGAGAATCTCTAGCAGCAGAACTCAGTTAATACAATTAATTTAATTATTCATTTTACATTTACATTTTACATTTACCTCAAACATATATGTATATTTACTACAGGCATTAGACCACAAGGTTCCTTGAAATATTTTATACATTTATGTAAATATCTAAATATGTGCATAGGGTCTATTTTATTCATGTATATGCAATATTCATATATTTATATATTCATATTTAGCTGTACAAATTCATGACTCAACAGTGCTTTCTTATGAATAAATGTCAACTGTGGTCAAAGAAGGCAGTATTACCAATCTACTTCAGCACTGCATTTTCCCCTGATCTCAATCAGATTAATTTAATTTGCAGCCTAATCCACCTCCAAACCTCAATAACTCTCACAGACATTCACACAAAAGAGAGTTATTTATTCTCTCAGGAATTTTCATGTTTTCAGAGGACTATTTCAGAAACAAGGATCCTTTTTTCTCTGGCATCACCTTTATATGGGTAAGTCTATAACCATAATAATCAAATTTCTCAAATCCTTTTGACAAGATTAATCAAAAGTGTTTGACAGTGTCCAGTAACTTTTGAACAATTTCAAGTTTTCCATGTCAAAGAAAATCAGTGAGGAACTAAGCCTAATTTTTAATTTTTTCCTTTTTTTAATATTGAATAAATTTCTCATAGAAACTACTTTAATCAATGCAGTTGACTATGATCCCCAGAAACATATTTTTAATTCAAGAGGCAACTATAAAAGTCTCTGTTAATAACAAGTCTAGGTGGATTACTTAATGGTCCTTTAACAGATGTTCTATAAATCTGGTCACTTTAAGAGATGCATAAAGATGCAGGGAAGTCTAATGATCCATTCACTCTTTAACGTCACAGACTCGTCTGCAATCCTTCATCATGCAAGTTTTAATATATTGTCCTCTAATAAATAAGAAAATGAGACCACAACAAAGATATAAGACCATATTAATATTTGAAATTATTGTTTGATTTCAATCTCAATTTTGAAATAATATTAACAGACAAAGAGAAGAAAGAGGAACAATTTTTAGATAGACTGATAGACTTGTGAATGACAGCAGGACACAACAGCAAAAGGACAAACAATATTAACAGCAGTTTATGTATTTACTGAAAACAAAATCAAGACTACTACATAAAGGCTTTCCTCAAATATATATGTATAAAGAAAGAATTTCCAGTTTGCTTGAGGGGAAAAAAGAATCAAAATATTGTCAATATCAGGCATTTTTTCTGCAAGCTGATGAGGATCGACAAATTTCAATATATTTTGGAAATCATTAAACTTACTATATATAATAATAATTACTAATATCACTAGAATTTTCACTTTGTAAGTGTTTCTGCTTTTAAAACTGGTTTTAGGAGCAGTGATAAAGGATGTCAGTGGGACTCTAGGAGACAGCTGAAAGCCTGAGAAACCTACAAAGCTACAGAGTTGATTTGACAAGCATGCATGTGCATTATTTATTTTCAACAAGCATCCCACTAACATAAGGGATCTACATATACTTGCTGGATTAGGGCCAGCAAGAAAAGAAATAAGAAATACACGAGAGGAAAAGGATAAGAAAGGTATGAACATGTGGGCATATTTTTACAGGCCTAATTGTGTTTTTCTTGCAGATAATACAGAATTTCTTTTCAGTATAGTATGTCCTATATAGGGTTGTGTAGCACACTGAGGCATAGACAAAGTTTTCTTGAACAAATGTGGCATATTTTGCTATAAAACTCTAGTTAAGCCTATGAAAACCATCCAGAGGTAACTGCAGTGGATTTTAGAATTTCAAAATTCTAAATCAGCAACTGCTGCTGGTTTAAGAATATGTTTTCAAAGGTGAATTTCCCTTTCAGTCTCTGGGCAAGGAATATGAAGAGAGTAAATGTTGTTTACATTTCTTTTATTCCTCATATGTAGCCAGCTAATGTCTGTGCGCTTGTGCTGGTTTTGAATTGTATAAAGTTAATTTTCTTCAGAGTAGCTGGTGTGGGACTTTGTTTAGGATTTGTGCTGGAAAGAGTGTTGATTACACAGGAATGTTTTTGTTATTGCTGGGCAGTGCAAGTCCAGTTGTCTCCTGCTCCTTACCCTGCCCCACCAGTGAGCAGGCTGGGGCAAGAGGTGGAAGGGGATAAAGTCAGGGCAGCTTTGTGGGGCTTAGTGCTGCCTGGAGAAACTAAATTCCATGACAGTGCTGAATAGAAAAGAGAAAAACAAATTTAGTACTAAACCTGTCTTGGGGAGACGGTAGATAGGAGAAAGCAGGGAAATCTAAAGATGTGGAGATATTAAGAAGGATGGGAGAAAGTTTCCTGCCTTTGATTGCTCCCTGGCCCTTGCAGACTTTCACTGCTGCTCCTTCACTAATTACCTCTTCTCAGAGCCACAGACTGTGCAGGAGTTTTGCTTCTCAAAGCTCTGCTGAGGGCTGTGAGGATGAGAGGGGATGGCTCAGCTTTAATTGTGTGCTGCCTGGGCACAGGCTGGGGGCATCAAAGCCCTGCCAGCTCAGGTGAAGGTGTCTGTGGGGAAGGACAGAAGTCAGCCCTGCCCAGGAATGCTGCCTGAGTGTTGTGCATTTGGATGTTGTCTAACAAGGGCAGGGATCAGGAAACAAGATGGAAAATGCTCACCAAATGCCAGCCCCTCTTGGTACTTTTAGGTGATGCTCATGTCGTCACATCTAAAGCACTGCAAGTCTTAACACCCACACACTTGGCTTTAAAAGTAAATTGCACATCAGTGGTATGTTCAGTCAGCCACTGGTAATGCAGAGCTCAGGACTTCAGGCAGCTTTGGATTGGATCCCTTTAAACATAACTGTGGGACAGGGAAGCACACACACCACGAAACCACAGGGATTGGAGATAGCATAGCTACAGAGGCACAACCTAGAAAACAGATACACCTTCACTGCCCTCCACTCAACTTTCTGTTTGGCACCAAAATAGATTTTTCCAACTTGATATGTCCTTTTTAGAAATACAACTACTCATGCAAACACACAGAGGGCATTAAATCATTCATACACTGTAACCAGGCAGGTGTTTGCACAGCTGGCAGAATGTTGTGGGGAGAGTACTTAGCTTTGCAAGGTGGAAAACAAGGTACATACAGGCACACATCTGAACTTGACAATCCTTTTAAAAACTGTAACTGTTGTTTATGATTTTTCTTTCCTTTCTAACAAGAAAAGTGAATATTATACAGTAAAGGCTTATGACCTGAAAATAAAAAAGTGAAATATTGAAATGGAAAAACACCCCACCCTACCCCCATAAAATCCCTGAATGTTCACACTCTTCTGTTGAATTTTAAATGCACTTGAAATGAAACAATGTTTCAGCTGCAAATGCACTTCCAAAGTAAAAATACTCAAACCCAGTAATTAAAAGACCATATGTCTCAAAGTTTTTCTCTGAACAGCCTGGATTTCTACAAAACACCTTATTTCTCAGAGAGCAAACAATTTGTTTTTCCAGAAATAAAAGCCATAAAAACTGACAAACTTTATATAGGAAGGTGTCAAATAAATTCTTTGGAGTTATCTTAGTAGAACAAAAAGGAGAAAACATCTCTAAACAAAGAGGTTTGCTTACATTCACTTTAAATGCTGCCACAGATGATTCTTTGGACAATCTTTAATCTCTAAGAGCTCTCCTTGTGTGTATTGTACTAACTCATGAATGAAAAAAAAATTACAAAATCCTTACTGAACAAAAATTTCCTATTAATACAGTATCAGGAAATCATAGAGAAGCAAATCACACATTGTGACAGCCAAAGCCTGGTCACAGAGGTACTTTTTCAGCTAAATTATTATGATTAAATCGTCAGGACTTCCACCACCAAAGAAACAATTAATAATGTTATGAAGGCATTTTAACCACCCTTCTTATTGTGCTACAGTATGGAGAGTAAACCATAACAAGATGAGGAGGCTTTGTAATTCACAGGCATAATAATGACCAATTGTGACCCCACCATTTCAATAATTGGTTTAAACTAAATTTAACCCCTAACTCTTGTAGTAGCATTGCTCTTTAGCCCAAGCCTTTACTGCCTGTAAACTACAATAGTAAATTGCACTTGCAGAGTAGATTAGAACTGGTCATTCACTGAAGGGATGACTGAAGAATTCTTCTGCACATGGTAGTTATAGACAATTTTTAAGGAAATGAGAAAGCCTGTTTCATCTGTACCTAACAGCTTCACCAGTAATCTACTGAATTCAGATAGTGATGTGTCAAGTTTCTGGAAATACTAAACAAATGACCACAGCTCATGTGCAGAGCAACTCAGCCATCAAACACATATTGGGCAGATATGCTTGTTTGCGAGGTCAACTGAGTATTTGGAATCATTCCTAGTGGGAAATTTTGGACCTATCTGCCTTGAATGGCCAATACTCACAGGTGTATAAAAAATTAGGTATGATTTTTAGTTTCACCATACCTGATTTTCATTTGGTTTCCTAAAGAAAGAACACTCACAGCATCTCAGTACACACCAGTTTCTGCCTCTCTGTCCTTTGGGTTTTATTGCAGTTATGCAAATGTCTCACATATACTAACTTAATCTCAAGGTTTCATTAAAATGAGAAATCAGGAAGAGCATAAGAACTCTAGGGAAAGTTTGTCTTTTTGTGAACAGAGAAATCATTAGAGAGATTGATGCCAATGCACAAGTATAAAACGAGGCACAATTACTTCTGCTGCTCCTACAGCCACTTACAGTATGTATTTGCTGGGGTTTCAACAATGTTAAAATCAAATATTTTCAAGCAATGAAATTAGTACTTTTTTGAGAGAATGACCACCAGAAATTGTGAGTTGTTATCAAATTATCAAAACATACTATGTACCCATTAAAAGTAAAAAGAAATTTTAAAAAGGCTTGCTCAAATGGCATGGAGAGGCACAGGTTGACTTTTTCCTGCCTACTGTATTCAGGCAGGTTGTCTAGGGGTGCTGGAGGTAGAAGATTCTGTAAGAGCAAGCAAAGCTGAAACAAAACATACAGATTGCATCAGGTGAGAGGTCCCAAATCCTAAAAACTGCTTGTGGTTGATACAAGACCATGAGAAGAAGTACATCTTCCTGGCAAGCCTTGGTTGTTGCAATAAGGATAAGCAGCCAAAGAGCATGTTGCCATTGAGTTTTATGGATACAGAGGAATGTCTGAAGACTGGGCAGAAGAAGAATCCCAAAAATAGTTAGATAAGCTGTGTTGAAAAGTTACAAAGAAACTTCTCAGATCTCAGCTTCTTTGTATGCATTCCCGATCAAGAGGGATTGGTAGTTTCTATTTACCTTTTTTTGATACCTTAAGACACATGGAAAAAGAAATAGAACTCCAATATAGAGTTTAGAAGGAAACATAGTTGAAAAAAAAAAAAAGGAAGAAAGGCTGTGAATAGACAATCAGATACAAACAGGTGATCTAATGAAGAGAGTAGAGGAAGTTAGGACAATCACTCCTAAACCTCTAAACAATAATTGCTATTCTAAAGAGTATGTGACTTCAATTTAAATAAGAAAGTTAAAAAAAAAAGAAAAAACAATAGGAGTAAAACCAAGATGCTATAGGCTGGGGAAGTATAAACCAAAGTCTTAAAAAAGTCTGAAAAATAATCCACCAAGTTTCTGGACTGTCATGATCATGGGGAACTGATGAATGAGAAAAGAGAGAAAGAGACATGCTTGGGACTTATCTTGTTGAGCTCTACTTAACAACAAGCACCCCTTCCTGCACAGTTTGAAGCAGGGAAGTCATCAGAAGAGAGTTTCTGGTTTAGCTCTTGTAATACTCTCAGTATAATTCCTTTCAATTCCCCACCATGACTTTTACATCAAGCCACATGTATTATCCTAAAGAAGCCATCTGGGTCTTCTGTGTCATTATATTTTTTTAGATTTATGTCTTGTTCTAGTTGTTAATCAGCAAATATGAATAATTTATTCTTCATTGTTCTATTTTCATAAAACAGGGGGATTTTGCATATTTTGATCTGTACAGAAAACAGCTGCAAAAATTACATAATCACATCTGGTGAAATGCTGGTCTACAGCATATGTCTACAACATATGTTTCTGTGTTGATTCCACTGGGGCTGAAGTTTAACTCCAGATGCATTAATTTTGCTTCCACCTCTGTTGAAATTTTCCATGTCCTATACTGAAACTTTGTCCTTGTCTTCCAGACCCTTCTCATTCCCAGCTCAGATGCCATGCTGGAATGGTTTTCCTATCACAATCTTTGCTCCCTTAAATTTTGCTAAGCACCAAAACTAGGAGGTTTTTTACTGTGTTTTTTTAAAACCTAAAAACACAGTAAAAAAGAAATAAAGAATAAATGAAAACAACTCTTATCTAAAAAATCAAAGTATTTAAGAAATATTCTTTAAATAAATCAGAGAATTTCTTTCCTATCAGAGTTCAAAATGCAAGTAAACTATATAGTCATGGAAATTACTGCTACAGAGCATGACATGAGACTGTGGCAGTAATGGAACAGTATCTCCAGGAAAAAAAAAAAAAGGTTGTCTCTCTAGAATATTTCCTTTCCTCTCTCACTAAATCTGCTAGAGAAAGTGGGCAATTAAAGGCATGGATGCACCTGCACTGAAGGCAATGTGGGAAAGAACATTTAGCATACTAAGAATTTTGGTGTTGGGAATGTAGCAATCAGGGAGGAACAGCAATAAGGCATGAGATTTTTGTTTAGGAAGGCCAGTAGTAAAAGAATAAGGAACACCAACAGCTGTGGATATTGACAGCATCACTTGGGTAATTAGCTTCTGCAGCTGCAATATTCTAGACATTAATGTCATTGCCATTTATTGCTGTAGAGCGATTATTAAAAGTTTAAAAATCTCCTGTGAATGAGGTTTAATGTTGCACATTAGACTTCCAGTCAGATAACTACTGCCATCATATTTTACAATATTGTCTATTGCCACTAATAATCCCAGGTGACTGAACTGAATGATAAAGTGATCCCAATATGATCTTGTTAATATTTAATCCCTGCAATGTTCACAGAAGTCTGTTGTCTCATCTTTTTGCTTTCAGCTTTCAGAATACTATGGTGGATGCAGAATATTTTCCCTATTTTTTTGAGAAAAAAAATACTTGAAATTTGGAAACTGTAAATAGCACAAACATTTCTCCTATTTCAGTATTTGATTTTGTAAAGTGTATAAATTACTAAGTCTGAAATCACGCTAATGTTGACCAATTAATCCATATTCTTCACAGTTCTGCTTATTATCCAATGCTTAGGTTCAGTTTTTATGTGCATTTTGGCTGTCTAAAAAAGGGGGAAAGTAGCTCTAATTCAGCCTCACTCTTTTGCCATATCTTCACGTCAGACTAATTCAGCTCAATCTTTTTGTAGCTCCATATTTCACCAGCCAAAATAATCCTTTGTAATGGAATCTCCTGTACATAATGCACTTCTCTGCACATAATGCACTTCTGAGAGGTTTTTTCTTTAAACTCTTAATATTGCAAATAGGTGAGATAGGTGGCACCTGACAGACACCATCTGCACTGACAGGAACATCAGTAAGATGTCACAAGCAAAAAGCTGGAGGCAATGCCATCATTAACACCTCCTTCTTCAATTTAGGAATGATTTTTTTTCCCAGAAGCACAATATGTAAAATAGATTAGCACTACCAGCCAGGCAGGGAAATACCCTGAGTACCATCAGCAATCACGTAATTACTCCCACTGCATTACCTCTCAGACATCACAGCAAAATCCTAAACTCAGTTTTCTAGCATGTGGCCTGTTTGCCCAGAATAAATTGTGCCATAACAGTGGAAGAGCTTTCTTATTCTTTAAAAATGGCTGTGGATTTCAAGGAAGGGTAAAACTGTACTGGAAAACAGTGTTTGCCTCAGAGGTCGTTTGTGAGTTGTTTATGCTCTCAGTCCATCATCCAGTGTTTCCAGTGTTGCCAGTGAGAGTTCAAGAGAGAAAAAAGGGTAAACACAGCAGCTAATTCTGAGAACCTCATTTTACAGTGATTCTCTGGAAATTTTCCCAGATTCCACATCTGCCATGGCACAACAGCCTACATTTCAGAAAGTGGTCTCACTGGAGATGCCGTGTAAGTGATGCACTTACACTCAAGTGGGTAGGCTGCTTTTCTTCTCTCCATTTGAAATAATGTGCCTGCTACTTATCCTTAAAAATATATATATTTATATATATTCATCTAGCCTTTAAGAACAAGAACAACACACTTCATAAAAGCCACAGGCAGGCGCCTTTCCAGTTCCCAATATTCCAGTTGCAACACCAAGAGCAGAGTAGAAACAGAGCCCTATGACAGACAGAGCTCCAAAATAGTTAAGATGCTTTCTTTTGTTATCTCAGATCTGAAATATTTTTAGATGTTTCCTGTGTTTCTGTCCTTAGTTGTAGTAGGGAGGTGATAGTTAAGTTCAAGACACAAAAAGCACAGTCTCTGACATTGATGTTTTGGATAATTTTTCTGTATTACAAATATCAGATTCAATTTTACAGAATCATAGAATGACTTGGGTGGAAAGGAACTTAAAAAGATATCTAGTTCCACCCTCCCTGCCATGGCAAGGACACCTTTCATTAGACCTGGTTGCTTAAACGCTATCCAACCTGGCCTTGAACACTACCAGGAATGGGGCATCCAAAACTTCCCTGGGAAACCTGCTGCTCTGTCTCACCATCCTCTTGGTATTCTTTCTAATATACCATCTAAATTTTCCCTCTTCCAGTTTAAAGCCATTTCCCCTTGTCTTATCACTCCATGCCTTTGTAAAAAGTGCTTCTTCAGCTCTCCTGCAGTCCCCTTTATGTCCTGGAATGCTGGTATAAGGTATCCCTGGAACCTCCTCTTCTCTAGGCTGAACAACCCCAACTCTCTCAGAATATTTCCATGGACAAGGTTCTCCAGCCCTCTGAGTATCTTCAAGGCCTCCTCTGGACTCAGTCAAACAGGTTATACATTATTATATATAATTATATAATCCTCGTTAGCTGGAGGTCCTAGAGATGGACACAAAACTCTGTGTGGGGTCTTTTCTCTCCCATAGAAATTAATTTTTAGAATATCTCCATTATTATTGCTCAGCACTTATAGCCATGTAGTGTTAAAAAAATAATGCCAAAGTAAATAATTTCATGACTTTATGCAAATCTTTTTATTTATTCCAGATAGCAAAGAAGAATCCTTGCATATATGAAGGATTTCTCTCACTTCCGACAAAACAAAAAGCAAATATTCAAGGGTGTTTATTCCTCTAAAATGTCAAAGAAAAAAAGGATACAAGCTATACAGGCTGACTAGCTTTATTTTGACAGTTGTTAAATTAAACTACATAAGTTTGCAAAAAGTGAAAAAGTTAGTTTACAAGACATTTGCAGTCAATTTTGCCCTCTAAAATCAACTCTGTCTTTTCCTTCAGAGAAGAGTGAGACAAAGAAAATCTTAGTAAGAAAGAAAAAACAGGCAAAATAGTTTCTTTCACAACCCACAGAATGTTTAAGGAAATCATTGTTTGTTGGAATTTTTCTGTTTTGCAGAGGACTATTTAATTATGTATAACACAATGTGAGAGTGGCCTCTCTTTTCTTTATATGGCTAACAGGGACACTCTCTCCATGGACAGCCCTTCCAATCCTTTCTCTTCCCCTGACTCCCCCCAAAGTAATCCTTTGAATGAAAGCTCCACTTCATAACCTTAAAAGAGTTTCTTAAAAAAACCCAAACAAACACCAAATGTTGCCATGGACACTGTAAGTCCCCATCTTTGTCTCATGGTTATTCATTCTGTGTAGAAAATAATTTCTGCATTGGCAACGGTATCTGCTTTGTTCTGCACTCCCATTAAGGCACTGATTTGTGTGTTCCCCAAGGACCAGGACACATCTTGAGACACTCATGGGCTCAGGTGTGCTGAAAAGGTTATTCAAGAAATCCCAAGGACAAGCACAGTCTCTTCATTCATGTACCTTTGGTCTCTGGTAAAGCTTCAGGATGCACATACAGTATGGGACATTATTTTTTAATATGTTTGAGATCTTCCTAATGTGCTGGTTCTGTGCTCTAAATGGCCCATAAATCAGCCATGTAGGTTTCACTTTAATTTCCTTTAAGTCTTACTTTTACACTTACACATTTAAGTGTACTTATAGACACTTGAATGTCTATGTTACTGTGAAAGCACATAAACCCAGTTCTTGACAGGCAAAAGAGAAATAGCAAAACCAAAGACAAAACACCAAGGAAAGTAAAAGCTACCATTAGCTCAAAGACTAAGAAAGGAAAAAAAATTCAACATCCCTTTACTCAGCTGAAGGAAATCTGACTGCTGATCATATCGACTGGGGACTAGGAGATTGTTTTTTAACTGCTGAAGTTTGAACTATGGAAGTGGAACCAATGAAAAGAGTTACTGTTTGTTAAAAAAGTTTCACTTAGTTCAGAGGAAGGTACAAACAAAACTGGGTAGAACAGAAAAAAACAATTTGAATTGGTGATCTGGGGGTAAGGCATACACTGTTCCTCATATGACTTGTCACAGATATGATGAGCTCATATCATAATTGAGTGTTCTCCAATTAGAAGTCAGACTCCAGGGTACCAAATTTTGTGACAGTATTTAAGTAATAATTACCATTGCTACTGGAGACAGTCCCATCTGATTTCTGGCTTTCCAATTACCATATATCAAACAAACAGCCATTTTTTAAGGTTTGAATGAATATTTAAGTGGAAGGATGAACCAAGACAGGCTTTCAATATTTTTCCTTGATAATAATCTTTTTACACTTAAATAAAAAAGTAGAGGAAGATTTTTTTATGGAGGATAACAGTTTCTGAGTCGACTAGTAGCAAGGAGAGTGACAAAGAAAGAATCTTAAGCATCTAAGAGGCAAGAGAGACAAAAAGATAATTTTTTCTTTCCTTATCAGTTCATTGATTTAAGCTTATGCTTAATTCTACAAATTCTTACTACTTATTAGGTGAATCCAATTTGTAGAGCCATGCAGTCCATTCACCACTTACCTAAAGTATTTCAGTGGCACAGAGTAGGAGTTCTCTTGCAGACTATTAAAAGGAAACTAATGAATAGGCTCTCAGGAGAAGAGATCAATCTTACCTATCTTCACTAGGTCTATACTGTTGAAAAGTTAAGTACCTAATTTCACCCACTTGTCTATCCCTCCTGGAAAGTGAGATGTCCCTCTAAAGGGCTCTGGGATTGTTCCTACAAATGGGTATTTAAAAGTAGTGTGACAGGCCTCTGGAGGATGTCTCTCCCTCTTCCTGCTGAGGGTGGAAGAAGCCCACATAATCAACCTAGACTAGTTTGAGATGATTAATCCTCCAAAGTGTTTTGAAATGTAAATCAAGACTTTAAATCCAGCAGACGGGATCTGCACTATATGCATTTACTTAATAAATGTCATTTTTTTCATCATTTAGAGGCACTGATGAGGCTGAATCCATTTATATGTATAAGTTGCTTTCAAATCCTGGAAGATGGTGTATAATAAGGTGACTACTTCATATTTTTAAATAGCATGTTGAAAAGTTGAAATGTAGTAATTTAAGAAGCAGGCAACAGCTTGGCTTTCTTTAAATGCAGTAATCATACCAATAAATTATATTAGCATTTATTAATACTAATATTTTCTTTTAATAAACCAGTTCATTCCAAGTTGACATTTCTATATTTTTATTTTAGTGGTGAAAAACTAATCCAATTTCCAACCTATAAATAACGCTGTTATGAGCTTTTCGGATTGTGAAAAATGTTGACAATTAGAGGATAAAGAGGAAGAGAAAGAAAATTATTAAGCAACTGAAAAGGCTGTTCTGAGGGCACATTGGAGGAACTGGACAGGCTTAAACATTTTAATTACTAGGTACTCCAAAGCAGGACAATATGTTCAAGTGAATAAATTGCACTTGGAGACTTTTCAAGAGTGTAATGTGGTCCAAGAAGAAAGCCAAAGGGTCTTTGGCAGCACAGGAATAGTGGGATGCTGGGCAGCCCCACAAGGCTGCAAGCCCTCCATCCACATTGCTTTCAATAGTAACCACTGAAGATTGGGTTAATTTGTTCCCAGGTGAATAAAATGCTTGAAAAAACCCACAGAAATGTCATGTCATCTGTAAGAGAAAATTTATCATCCACCTTCACATAGAAAGAGCAAAGACCTTAAATTATCAGAGTAAAGTATCAGAGGATGGCCATCCATCTGTGGTAGTAACCAAAACATCCCCAGTTTGTGGTTTAGAGCTGGTCCAGCACCAAATCTCCAGTTCCTTTCAGATTGTTGCACTGGACTGCCGTTCCTTTCTTACCAAACCTGATCCCTCTTGCTTTCCATATACCTCATTTCTCCTGGTGTATCAGGCATTTTAGAACCCAAAATCTCTGGGTTCTAAAATATTCCCAGAAGGAGCTTCTGAAAGGAATGGTTTATATACATTTATATTTGCACCATGTGTAGGGGGGAAAAAAGGATTTTTTTGAATACTCACAATTTATCAGTATCTACAGAATAGCCATTTCATAATTTTTTGATTTCTTCCAAACTACAAAATGTGAAAGCGACCTCCAATCCCAAAGTAGACATGATCAGTGTACTTCCAGAATAGCTTGGCATTTTGTAGCAAATAACTTACACTGCATTTATCAAACTGAAAAGAACCTTTCCTCAGGGGTGCATAATCCTTTCTGCTCCTCGCCTTATAATAAACTAGATTTATCCCTAACCTTCTCTTCTGTATAGCATTTTTCAGACCTACTACATGCAAGTTTTAAACCAAATTTGCAAAGATACTGCTTTCCAATTTTCTCCAGAAAGCACTCCTAATGCTTTAAGGAAGTTGCTTCCTACATTTCCTTCTTGTACAGCTTCCAGGCACAGAAATCACACCATTAATCTCCATAAAAGTGAAAAAAATGAAAACTTCCAATAGCCAATATTTTGTGAGTGTGCCTGTTTTAATAGTTGCAGTTACTCTTGCAAGTAGAGTGCCTGAATTCGGCACTTAATGCCAGCTAGAGAATTGTATAATATGTGAAAGTACAAACCCGAATAATACTCCAAGCCTAAGAGTCAGCAGTTTTCTCAGTGAACAGAGGGCCGTGGATAATGTTAAGCAATAGCAACGACAGTTTGCTCAAGTCCAGAGAGCAGCTGGGCTTCAAAGAATGTGCTACAGAAGATGAATACATGACAGAAAAAAACCTCAAACACTCCTTTAAGAATAGCATGGAAATAAATTATTCAATAATTCACTACTTTCCTTCACTAACTTTTCATCACTTATAGCTAAAACTTCCAAAGGGAATTTTGCAGAATGAATAAGGAAAACAATATTAATTTTTCTAATGAAATGCAGTTCTTTTCACCTTTATAAGTTAAAAGCGAACTGGGTCAACAAAACTAGGTTGTCCAATAGTCAAACATCAGTTCTATTGCATTCAGACATAATCAGAAATATCTGTGAAACCAAATCAAATAAAAATTCATGTTTTCTCTGAACAGCATCCAGTCTTATCTGCATAGGGATAAATACAGACATGAATCTGGCAGGATTTCTGCTCTCTTGTGGTAAAAAGTCACATCTTCCTAAGATAATAAAGGTACCAGCAATATTTGTCCTCATGAAAAAGTTGCCTTGGAAGAATAAATGATAAGAAAATAATTACACCAAGATAATTGAATTATTCTTGCAAAGATAAAAGTTTCTAGAACAGTTCAGAGAAAAGTTCTCATGCATACAAGGAAAGAAAGATATGATGTAAGGTTATGTTTAGTCTATTGAATCCAACTCATGGGTATGAAATTGAAATGCAATAACTATGAAATTGCTTGAGATTAAGTGGCATATATGGTCAGAGCAGTAGTGTATTTCTCACTGGAGTCCAGGCTGAGGCCAAAACAAGAAAAAAAAGTGGTTTCTTAATCTTATGATTAATTAAAAAAGATCAAAATCATAACAATTTTCCAAATGAAACAACAACAACAACAAAAATAGTTTTGGTTAATTGCAGAAGACATCTAGTGCACTCCAGTTTGATGTGTACCACACTCTTGAGTTTGCTGGCTTTTCCTGGCAGCCGCATCTGTGTTCACCATGCTGCTCTCGGTAAAGAGGCACAAATTAACGTAGCACCCCTATGAAAACTAAATCCTTCAAAAATTTATGAATAAAATAGGAAAGTTACACATCGAGGACTTATACATGTCCTCTTTCTTGATGGTCAGTAGTGAAGCTAAACTAAAAGAGGACTTCCTCTATGAGAAGGATGGACTGGAACTTTCCTATGGTTATAGTCAGGATGAGAATTTGATCTTACAGCTACATTTTAAAAAAACAAAAACTTCTGGAAAACCTGCCCTCTTCTGCCTGCCATCAAACTGAACTTTGTACAAAACCCAAAAATAACACTCTCTCTTTCCATGTGGATGCAAACAGGATGATCACTGCAACAACTGCAAAATACAATACCTGTTTTTTAATAAAAAGCTTTTGCTGCATCAGCAGGAATTTTGAAATAAAGGCAAAGCAACTCTGAAATCAAACATCAATTGAAATGTCCTTTATCTCCATGTAAATAAATAAGGTGTAACTCCTTTTAGATGACAAATGACTGAATGAGTACATTGGCTGTAAAGAGTTTCCAGCAGACTTGTGTTCTCAGATCCACAAACACAAAGTGATGAAAAATGTCATCCTCAAGTAATCAGGTATATTTTGATGTTACCAGTAGCATCTTTATATAATCAACACCATCAGAGATGACATTTATGTAAATTACTTTCTAAATGGCTATTGCAATAAGTAACTGCTGTGCTAAATTTCAGAGAAATTATGACTTTAATTTACATCACTTGGGAGAATTTTTCCTATCTATTTTTTTCAATGCATGCATAAACATGAAAAAAAAACTTCTATAATTCTATGAAATATGTTTTGTACATCCTAGAGAATTTAACTTTCTGAAGAACATTTGTCAGACACATATTAAATAATCCAGTTTTTTAGTGATTAATTATCACAGAACTTTAGATCTCATTAAAATGGTGACTTTTAGGATACAGAAAAAAATAAAGGAGGCATAATGATATATGACTAAGGGTACTGTGTCATTAATTTTTACAGTATAATTAAGAAGATGTTACATTATTGTATAGAAAAATAAGAGCTGACAGGCAGTGAGGCTGCACAATTAGGATGCCACCTCAGTGTCAATGTCAGATGAAAGGCCAAAGAGTAAATTTCCTCTCCCAGAAAGATGCACTCCCATAGTGCTGTTTCTGATATGAAATAGAATTTAATTCAATGAGGGACACTGGACTCAAGTGTCATTGCCCAGGCTATGACTTTTAATATCATTGCAAGCATCAGAGAACCTTGTGTGGGAGAAATATACTAAAGGTGTCACAGAGAAAACCATATAGGGAGGGGACTGCAAAGTTCTTTTTGAGTACCTCAAGCTGGTTCTTACTTTCTAGCTACCCAAATCTTAATCCTCCATTTCATGACTAAATAACTCCTTGTTATTAGGGGTTATTCTGAAACACTGAAAACACTCTGGGACACTGTAAAGTTTGACTGACAGTTGAAGAAGGTATCTCTAAGTCATTCGGATTCCCTCTCATGACTCTAATGTCTCGTGACTAAAAGAAGAAGCCAAAACTTAACTGAAAGAGTGTTTACCAATTTGCCAAACTAACTTTCTGAACTATGGGCAACTGCACATAAGACTTTTAGTTCAGAAAGGTCCACATGGTTATCTTTCAACTGATTCCTATATCAATCCACAAAACCTTTCCCAGAGCTTTCTAGAAAATGTAAGGCCTGCAGTACAAAAGACCAAAACTGATAAAAATATAACTTGGTTACTCTGAGTTAATCATGGCACTGATGTGATTGAATTCAAGAAATTGCCTTGCATCCAGATTCCTTCATCTTCTGCATTCATGAAGGATTCCTCAAATCAAAATTAAGAGATGTAATATCATATATGTTCAGTTCCTCTAGAGCACTTGGGGGGTTCTGTGGGTTTGCTGGTAATTTTTTTATAGCCTGTATTATCAGAGCATCTTTCATTGTGTACTAGATGACAAAGACAACATTTTTTCCAATATAGTTTGTGCATTTTTCCTTTCTAACATTTCTTTGGGGAAAACCGCTTGACTCTGGATTCATACTAGCAAAGGAAGGATCAAAGCTATATCCCTGTCACGCCTCCCATCCCTGAAACAGAGATGAGTTATAAAGCCAAGAGCAATCTATTTTATTTTATTGTATACATTAGGATCTTCCAGCTGGGTTCCTGGCAGGCTCACAGAGTAAACCTCAGCTGGGAGAGATTTTGGGCATCCGTGTCTTATCTCATTTATGTATTTGTACCTGCCAAATGCTCCTGAAGGCTCTGACCCCTCCTGAAATACCACCCATTGCTTGCCACAACAGAAAGGTTATTTTCAATTCCCTCTTGTAACCACTCAGGTTTACTGGTGAGGTAGCCCAGATCTGAAATTGTTTCACTATCTTGTTCAGATGACTGGATCTCAGCACTGTTTTCTTTCAGGAACAGCATGAAGCATTCCAGCTCCCTTTTATAGGAAATGAAATAATCAATTTGGGAGTATTACAAAGGCTTATCACCCCACCCTTCCTGCAAATTTTACAGTCTTCTCTGTGTGCACCATAAGAAATGGAATAAGATACAGACATCACTAAGTTTTGAGGCTAAATGTGCAAAACCATATTTTTAATAGCTTCAATTGAGAAAGATAAAGCTGTTTTAAAAGTACAGCTAAGTAGAAAAGTGAGGTGGAAGGAAAAAAATAATTGAAGAGAAAGAACAGCAATGTCACTTCTATTCCACTCACTTGTGTTCTGACTCTTCAAAATAACAGAATCAAATTAGAAGAGGAAAAAAATAAATGAGAAATAATACCAGGGCAAAGGAAGATGAATTGAGGGAGTGGAAGGCTGATGGGATAGGACAGCAAGAGGGCTAGAGCTGAAAAAAGGTCATTAGCAAGCATGAGAAAGGAGCAGTAGCAGAGAAGTGCACAAAAAATTACAAAGGAGAAAACAAAATTGGAAAGGGATAGAGATGTGAGCAGGGGAGAGATCACTATAGGTAATTCTGGGAAAGCAGGTCCAATCATAAAAACTTCCCATGCTTATTGATTTAAAAAGTCTATCTTGAAGCTATATTGACCTTCATAACTATTCATCCTGCCAAGCACAGAAACACTTTTTCATGTTCTTCTATATTTGCCCACCTCTTCACAAAATTCCATTACTGAGATAAGCTATTAGCAATAAAGTACTAAAAATTAATTTGTAAGCACACTAATTTCTCCTCTGTTCTGTCTCTTCATTAACTCACTGTGTAGAAGACTCTTCCTTGGTGTTTTGTGCAGACCTTTGTTTGTCCATACTCAGAAAATATTTACATAGAGGACACTTTCTAATAATTTTGGAAGCAAGAGAGAAGGCGAATCATTAGCAGACTCATCCAAATTTAAACTTTCAATGCTGCCTTCTTTGACTTACTGCTATGTTGTAAAATTGTATTTAATTTTCTTTCTTCCAGATCTTCAGCAGCAGAGAAGCATGTAATAAAACGTAAAACCCTCCCAAAGTACCTTTCTTGCCGAGTGCATGTAATGTAATTTGTCTCTGTAACATTTCATGTGTTCACTAATGATCTAGAAGAGATAGTTTGTTACCAGCAATAAAGTTCAGGCTAAAAGATGTTTCAAATTGCAGCATAGGAAACGGATTTATGTGCAGCTGGAGAGCTGGGAATATCTTTCAAGGATACTGTATAAGGGAGAGAAGATGAGAAGGGAACAAAAGGTCCTAAGAGGGAGATGGGGAGTGTTAGTCTTGGTCTGGAAGAAATGCAACACAAAGGAAGAAGGAAAAGACAGAGATGCCAAGGGAATGCATTATCAGGTGGAGGACATGGCTCCTGCACGGTGGAGTGGGACTGACAAGTGACATCCTTCATCTGCTAGCATAGCAGTGAAAAACATAAGAAAGGGATGGGAAGAAAAAAAGTGCTGTGGAAGACCACAAAGAGATGTGAAAGAAATTGAGGGATGTCTCAGTTAAAAAGAAACCTCCTTGAAGAGGCAGGATTCTAGGGTAAAAGACTAGTCAATCCTTCAAAAATAGATTATAATAGACCATAGATAGATAAACACAGAAAATAATTATTTAGGGATATCTGTGTCATGCAGTACAGAAAGTGAGGAGGTGATATAAAAGACCAGAAACCAAAGCCTAGATATTTATAATAAATGTATTACATAATGTAAATTCTAAGTAAAATGTCAGTCCTTCAAAAAGAGTATTTCCCTCCCTCTGTCTATCTACCCAGTCTGTGGATGTGGGAAGGTGATAGTACTTTGCAGAACTTGAAAGGGTTTACAAACTACTGGGTGAGAAAGAGGAGTGAAACAGAAATGAAGCAGTGAAATACCTTTTGTAAAGCTGCAGATTGTTA
Organism: Passer domesticus; assembly: GCF_036417665.1. Lineage (NCBI taxonomy): Eukaryota > Metazoa > Chordata > Aves > Passeriformes > Passeridae > Passer > Passer domesticus. The sequence goes on along the minus strand of NC_087474.1, from coordinate 125,378,761 downwards.
AGGAAAACTATGAAAACTCTGGTTCTTAAGATAACTAATTTAACAAAAAAAAAAAAAGAAAAAAGCAGGTCAGCACTGTGTAAAGACTACATTATCAAAGACTAAGATGGACTGACGATGTAAGCTTTTGTTACTGGACTTCACTTCTTGTGTAATTTTCATGATTCAATACCCTCTCAATTTATGCAAAAAACAAAAGCAAAAAAGAAAAGCACTTGCATGTAGAAATACAGCTAGCATGTAGGTAGGAAGGAATTTAGTCCATCTGCATAAACATAAATACATGTAGAGGGGGCTTTTTGGTCTAAATACTAGCTCATGGAAATCTGAGGGCTTCAACAGGAAGGCCATTTGATGACTGTCTATAAATTGAATTACTTGGACTTTTCACTGTAATCTGAAATTTCTTTTTTTTTGTTATTTTATTATGTAATTCTGTGGCCAAGAACCACATTGCTTCCAAAGAACCAACAATGGTAGAGGGGCACATAAGGTAACTGTTTAAAGTGTGTGTAAACCAAAGAAACTCAGGATAAAGGCAAAAAAATACTGGGATTTTCTTGGCCACAGATAGCTGCTTTAAACCTCACAAAAAAAGTAACTGAAGAAAACAGATTATTACCCATAGATGAAAACCACAATTATTTCAATTTCTTCTGGCAATACTGTATTTTCAAAGGCAACACAGTAATAATAATGATAACAGCAACAGCAATAATAATAATAATAATAATAATAATAATTTTGCTAGAAATTGCATTGGAAATTCTGTATCTCTATTGTAGAGTTGAATGCAGACTAACAGAAAGAATCAATAAATAAAAGGAGGCTGTAAATGCATTGTGCTCCACGAGGAATTAGCAGCAACTCAGTGTAATTTGTGGCTGCCACAACAGCAATTGTTTCAGAGACCCGATTCTTATTTTCTTATTCAGAGAACAGAGATGAATTGGATCCAAGGGAAATAAGATTCTCCCTTAAACTAAGAGTTTCAAAACTAATAAACTACCCTTCAGACAAAATAATATCTTTATTGTATATTTTGAAGTCTAGGACTAGGCTTGCCCTACCTTTTCCAATCTAGACTGTGTTGCCCACACGTTATTTAATGCACAGGTGGTTTCAAGCCCTGCTTTTAGGCTGTCATAAATTACAGATGCACCTCATTCATTTCTGGGCACTTTTACATACAACACATTTGTGTGATCATATGCATAACTCAGTGAATGGTTCCTCACATGCAGGTCACTTAAAGACTAAAGGTTTTTGTCTGCCTTTTTATTATTTTAGCTGAAATAATCACAGGAAGCTCTTTTCCAGGAAGATATTTGATCAGTTGTGCATAACATTGATATTGATTAAGAACATATAATGGTGACAGTCAGAAGAGGGGTTTGGTATTGATGGAATGACCAGTCCTATGGCACACAACACTGAAACAGGATGTCAAGAAATTTCGTCCCCTTCCTCCTTATCAGGTATGGGTCAGACCCAAATAGGTTGCAAGAATTCATTTCTGTTACTGTCCTCATGAAGTACAAAGACACTCTATCAGCCTTTTTCCATGGACAGTTTTATCCTGTTACTACAAAATAACATAATATAGAAGTTTAGCAGGGATACCAAAGATTATAATAAGTAGTGTCACCTATTAACAGCTGTTCTGGCAAAAAAAAAGTAGTTATGACCAAGTAAAAATTTATTCACACCAGACACTTCAGAACTAGATATATGTTTAATAAAACTAGAATCACAATAAGTGGTGTAAATGAACTGAGTTTTTAGTAACAGATTAAATCCAATCCTCCCAAAGTCTTTCACTTTTAATGACAAATTTTACATGCTATAAAATGACTTGAAAAGGGCTGAGTTGAAGCAGGAACAGACACAGTAGCACATTTTGGAGTGATTCAGAACTACTAGTGTAGAAAGGAAAAGACAGCTATGATCCATTGGAGGGAATTTCCAAAGAAATAGGGAGGCTGCGATGCAGAGCACTGGTCACGTCACAAATGTTCAGCTCAGACCACCCAGGCTTAAAAACTGGAGCAGAGGCAAAGATTTATGGGAGCACTCAGGGAAGACTGGAAGTACAGACTGAGAGGAGAGCAGCAGACTGGCATGTTTAGGCCAAGCAAAATGGAAACTAAAGGGTTTGTGCACTGATCAGGGAAAAATGAAGGAGTGGGAATTGCTGGTGTCAGGGGAAAGGGGAGGGGAGATATCAGCACAAACCCATCCCCACCACTGGGGGCCTTTAAATACTATTAATTAGGATTAGAACCCAGAATCTAGGATCTAGAGAAGAAGCACAGGAAGCTCCCTCAAATACATACAAGGTGAAGGTGCTCTGAAGATCAGATCCATTCCTGGGTACCTTCCTCCCACAGCCCAACTATAGGACAGTAACTTCAACTCTCACCATGAATAAAATGAGGCTATTGTGACCTAACACAGCTTTGAAGATCTACACATTACACATTCCCCAGGTCACAGACTATCAAAGCAGTGAAAGGAATCACCTTAATATTTTTTCTTTATAATTATTCAATTCTACATTACAAGTAATGATTTTATTGATCTATATATTTTTAATTTAAAAAAAAACAACAAAAACAAAACAACTTCCCAAAACAACAACAACAAAACAACAAAAAACCCCAAAACCAAACCAACCAAACAAAAAACCCCACAAAAACCCCAAAAAAACCAAAACCAAAACAAAAAAAAACCCGAACAAACAACAATAACCCACACCCCCCAAAAAAAACCCCAAAAAACCACCAACAAAAAAAAACCCCAAAGAGTTGTGGATATATGAATCTAGGCAAAGGGCTCCAGAAGCAAATATACAGAAATCTTCTCACTTTTCATTGTGGAAGAAAGAGTAATGACATTTCAAATAAAATTAAAATATATCACTCAGAAGACTCACAGGTGATGCAACTTCAGCTTTCCCACAAAGAAGAGAATGAAACAAGGTATCTAAAAGGAAAGCACCTGGTGCTTTGTTTTGAAATGTCAGAGTCATATGTTTTACAAGGAAGAACCAGGAGAGGATCCATAAATCAGAAAATATTATTGTTTTGTCCTTTCATGACACTGCTTTTCTCATTTCATTAAAGTACTCAGAGCCTTAAGACTCAGTCTCTGTGTTTCACCTAATATATTTGATACTGTCATGGATGCATTTTTGATCTATGTTAGTTTAGAAGGGCACTACTCATTTTTAAACTGAAAATCTCAGGGGACAGAATCTTTGTGAAATCATCTGTCTGATATGCTTAGCCTATGCAGAAGTGAAAAGTGCCTCTTAAATTACTTCAAAATCTGTATAGATTTCTCCCCTATACACTGCTTTATCAGCTTGAAAAGAGCAGGTGAAGGCAGCTCTAACTTCCCACAGTACAGCTGCTAGCAAATATAAGCCACTGGCCCAATAGTTAAATATCCAGCTCAGCAGGACTTGGGACAGTTCCATCTATCACAGCTCACCTCTCTCCATAGGACTGTTTCAACCAAATGAATGCAAAATAATAATTGTTCTAAGCAGTCAAAGGAAAGAAGACAGTGAAAGCATAAAATAAAACTCTCTGGACACTCCAGCACTTCTTGGAAATGTTTGTTTCTTTGTCTGCCTCAAGTGAATTTATTTGCTACTCTTGAAATATTTATTTCTATAGTAGAGACATTAGTATGAACATTGTGTTGCAGGGCACACTAAGACTTTCTCCTCTGAACAGAGATTACAACACAGAAAACAGGATTAAACAGGACTGACAGTAAACTAAATGAATACAGGCAGGCAGATCTTGGTCTCTGGTCCAACAATCATACCCATAATACTTTTTTTTTTCAGAAGATGAGCTAGGAAAAAACCCAACAAACAACTGTCACTTAAAGAAAGCTTTAAAATATTGCTTAAATTAATGCCAGAGAGAACTAGAGAACATAACTTTCTATTAAATCTTTTAAGTCTCGGAGATGCCAGGGTGGAACACTTATATTTTGTCCTGTAAAGGATACATTCTACAGAAATCATTCAGAGTTTTTATATAAATTAATTTCACAGCCCCTGTGAAAGATCTGGAGGTTTATTTCCAAGCATAGGAAAGCAACTCTTAAATCTGTGATCTGAGGTCACCCACAGCCTTTGAGTTCATATGTGATACTAAAAGACAATTGAATAAACCAGCTCTGCATGCTTTGAAGGGATTTATTTAAAAGCAGATCAAGAAAAAATATATGTTATAAAAGAAATAGAAGTATAATGTCATATATATAAAAAATAAATATAATAGAAATATACATGTACATAATCAGCACATCTAGTGCAATATAACTGCTCATTAAGATGGAGCCGTGCAATGATCAGTGCAAAAGCTGGGGCTCAGACAGTGTCAATGTGTCTCCCAGTTTCACAAACACTGCCATTACAGCAATATTTTCTGTTCAAAAGTTAGCTGTTTTAAAGCTGACTAGCTAACTGGTACAACAAGGAGTTCAAGATCTGGGCCAAGAGACTCAGCACCAAATGGTGGTTCAGTTCAGGGATATGATGGTTCTCAACACAATCTATTTGTATTTCACTGCAATCAGAAATTACTGACTGCTTTACTGACAAAAGATTACAATGACCAATTCAATGACTGCCCGACTTAGTGAGGAAACACATGTATAAACAAACAAATAATAAATGAAATATCAAAGTCTTATGTCACTACTATTTAGGGAGGAAAATACCTTCCCTTTTTTCCTTTTTGTTTCTTGAAAGGTGTTTTACAAGCAGTATTTTCTCCATACAGATGGGACAGGACTGAAGCCTTTCCTAAAGTTGCTGATTCTGAGCTTAATCCTATCAATTACTCAGAGTTTTCACCTCTTTTTCTTCCAGACAGCCTGTTTAGAGGGCTCATAACTTTGGAATTTGAAACAGACACATGCAGAATAAGAACTACCTTCTTATCTATCTGCTCTGTTGTCCGGTGATTATTTTTTACAGTTTAAAGTTCAGTTGGAGCAAATTGAGAGTTTTGGAAAGGCAATGCTGAATTATTCCTTTTATAACAGGCAATACTTAGGCTTCCTCATGTACAGAATCTGAAGACCATTCCAGGACTCTTTATTCTGAAAAGTTATGGATATGCAGAAACACTTTGTCACATTGGGCTGGAATAATCACAGAGAGTAGCAATGTGAAAAAATTATCTCATTCTCACAAAGGCAGCTCAGATTGGTTTCAGAGTTACAAAGCAGGTTTTAAGAGGAATGTTTCCTTTCAAACCTGAGATGGAGTAGTCACAGCAGAGGCAGAACTGATACTGGAATGAAAAGGACCAGAGACATTAGAGGCCCACTGGCTGCCTCTTGTGCAGGAAAGATGATGCAGTTGTGTCTTCCCACCTCTTCCCCTTCTCATTCATTCACAGAATCATAGAACACATCCCAACATCAAAAGTAGGGTCCAGCAAATCCTCAACAGTATAAATGAACTAAAAACTAAATAAAAATTCCTTAGAAATAATTAACACAGTTCTGCTAAACACAACCTTCTTTCTGACAAGTAGTTCAATGCTCTCCATAGTGCTTAAAATTTCATAATCTTTTTTTCCAAAAAAAAATCTCAAAACCAACACTGGAAGACAAGCAGAACAGCCATGACTTTTCCTAATGGCTTTTTTACTTAAGAGAACTTCACATTTTTTTGGGAATAAATTATTTTACAGCTTCTTTACTTACAGATGTTTGTGTCTGAACCATTTAACTGGACTTTTCTAGAAATAATTCAAATTAGGATGGTTCAGACATCAGGTCTGGAAATGATCATCATAGGTAGTTTTATAAAAACAAATTGAACTACAACTTTTATTTACAATAACTGTGAACAGCAGAAAAAGTGCTGAAATGTAATCAGTTTTAGTGGGGCTATTAAATTGTTTTTCCAAACCGTATGAGAATAATCAACACCTTGGAACCAATTAACATATTGCCATGCTGCTACATAACTGGTATTTTTGGTCATTTCAAAAGCCTTAGCCAAATGTTAACTAAGTGATGCATTGGGCCCTGGCTGCCTTGAGCTGACATTTTCTGGACACACCCTATGGACAGACAGGAGCTTTTGCACACAATGCAATCTTTCAGTGAAAGCACAGAGGCTTTTGCTCAAATGCATCTAAGCATAAAAACTTCCACTTATTCAGACAGAAAGACTCTACCCCTACGTGATCAAAAGCAAATGTACTGCTGAATTTTGATCCAAAAGCCCTAAGCATTGAGAAAATTGTGTGTGATGGCTTTGGGAAGGCACTGCTCCCCATTTTGTTCAGCAGACCATACAAAGATATCCCCTTCATAAAGGGAAGCTGCTCATGACTGCAAGGAAGAATATCTGTGCTGTAATGCACCATTAAATCAAATTAACCCAATCATCCACCTGCTAAGTGAACAAAATAAAAGAAAATCTCATTCTCAGCATGTTCCTTTGCTCACCATCAGCAGGGAATGGATGCACCATGTGAAGAGTTCCTCAATGTCACCAGTTAGCCTGTAGTTATTTCAAAGCCAAGCAATGTACCTTGTTTCAAGTGTTTTAGCACATTTATTATGGTCAAATACATGTTCTTTGTCAAAATTAACTGCAGCAGAAAAACTGTATTTCCTTCAAATGCTTTTGTCTGTTTGCTTGTGAAATGGAATGGATTTATTTGTACAATAAATAAATAGAAACTACCAAACAAATAGCCTTAAGCCAAAATATTTAATATTGAAGATGTCACTATAGCACTTTTTAGTTTGCTAGAGGTGTGCCTCTACCTCACCTGGGCCTAGACTTCCATCTAAAACTAAATTTTCTTTATTTACCTCCTCTTCACAGCAAGATGATACACTGGAAAATCCCAAAATTTGCTGGTTGAGAGTGAGGACTACTCTGCTTGTCTTCCTTCCTGATCCAGAATCATGAAAACAAAAGCACTATCCAAGCTCTTTTTTTTCCCTGTAAGACCAGTTAGTGACTGAACATCAAGGGAATGTGTGTGAAATTGCAACAAGCCCATTATCAGGAAGTAAACTACCACCTATGAAAACTGGATCCTAGTCCAGCTTCAGTTTTACAGATTGAAGCATCATATTTTTAGCCCTGCAACAGCATTTCTGTTAATGTGTTCTGACACCAGATGGTTTTATTATTCACATAAACATAGTACCTTTTTTCCTTGGTAATATTTTATCAAAAACATACAGTTTTCCTATCTGGTGGAAAAGTATTTTATTTTTATAAAAGAAAGGTCTTGTTTAAAGGGGAGGGTAGGTGAGAGAAAAATCATGACATAGTGTTTTATATAGGAAAATTTACAAGCCATTTTCCTGTTAATATTGACATTAAATTAAAGCAAATCAAATTATATTTGCATCTACACATACAGATGAGGTTTTTTGTTTATGATAGTAAAATATCAATTGTTTCAAAATACTAACTAGAAAAGTAAAAAGAAATCAGGAATGACTGCAGCTGATTTGACTTCCATTGCATTTATCAGGTAAGATTTTGGGGATTAAAATATTTGAAAAGTGGTGGAAGACATGTATTTATTGTTTTTATTACTAGAGCATGAAAAGAAGGGGTTTAGGCTGGAAGATAATTTAGAAGCACTGAAGTTCACACCAGAATATCAAATTGTTTTTAATAAGATGAAATGCTTCTTGTGATCCTATTAGTAAGCATTGGCTTTGGTTCTGTGGGTATATGTACACATACCAATGAGGAGATTTAAAAAAAATGCAGCAAGAAAAATGGTAATTTAAAATTACATGCTAAGATTTCTTTTTAAGATTAGTTTTTTCTCCATTCTGGTCATTCTATTTTATAACTGTTAGTGATGCAGTAAATTTTGAACTTAAAATGTGGGATAACACAACTGTACAGAAAGTCCTGACATTCTACCTTTATAAGTAATGAGGACATAATGGAAAAACTAATCAGAAAGTATCCAGTAAACAGAAGGTGAAGAAATGTGTGAGTAATAAACATTTTGTTGCTCATGAACAAACAAGAAACATTTGGCCTACATTTCAGCTAGGGAAAAAACATTAATAAAATAGGAAAAGTGACTTAAGTGTAAAAATATATATAATGGAATAATTTACTTCTTTTTACACAGGTTTCTTTAAAAATTTTGTACAGTTAAAAATTTTCAACAGTTAAACTTTTTGCACAAAGCGGGTGTCTCCTAGGATGTGTGTGAAATTTGCAGTGGAAAAGGTTTTTGTGATCAGCGCTGTGGCAGCACAGACTCTACTGACAAAGAAGCAAGGTCCTTGGCCCAAGGTGATCTGCTATAGCACAGGATAGTAGCATGAAAGGGTAGACTGAAGGACAACACAAAATCATCACCCTTAATGGCTTGAAAATCAGGAAAATAAAAACTGCACCTGAACAGCAACACCCACACAGACAGAAAAAGGCCAGAGAACCAGAAGCACGTGCTTTCAGACAGCACACCAGTAGCATTTGGTGCAATTGATGCATTTGATGCAATTTGGGCCAAGGACCAAGGACATGGTATGGAGCTCTGGCCCTGACCTTTTTGAGGAGAAGCAGCAGGTGGGGCCAGCGTTTCCAGGCTCTGTGGGCATCTCTGGCTTCCAGCAATGCTGCAGTTCTTGCACAGTGTGAATTCTCTCCTTTACCCTCGAGGTGGCCTGGCACTCAGGAGTGCAGGTTACCCTTTCTCTCTCTCAGAGCTGTGTGCAGGACTTGATCCAAAGGGGAACCTGGTGCCCCAGAGCAGTGAGGTGTGCATTCCTGAAGTGTCCAAGAGCTCTCCTCAATCTCAGCTACTGACAAACACCAAGTATATTTTCCTTTTTTGTGGAGGCTATAAGGGTGTTTGGGAACAACTTTTATAGGATTTGTATCACCCAGACTGAATCCCCACAGGCAATGTTTTGTCTACATCAAATCTTTTCCTGCAGGAGCAGGTTCACCTGCTTTTGCACACAAGTGTCTGAGATAACATAGGCTGCTTTCTAAAATTTAAAACGTAAGGATTCCTCTACATAAAAACAAGCCACCTTTTTTTTTTCCCACTTAAATGACCAAGAAAGCTCACTATTTTTTTTCTGCTTTTCAGCAAAACACTGAAGCAAAGGATTTCCAGAGAAGAGAAGGTTCTTTGAAGAATGTGATTTTATTGCAGCATTCTCCAGTAAGGACAAGATTTTCACCTGTGTAGTTGAAACACCAGGATATTTGAGGGCTGCTTTTGAATCTCAAGCAGACAGTGCTTATGAATGTCCACACACAGAACTTGGGGAAAGGATTTAATGGAATACAATTAAATAGAGAATAGAAACAAAAATCCTTGCAAATGACAGTCAAACTTGATTAGTAATGACAAATAAATAAATTTTAAAAAATTACAGAACAACCATCAGATATCTCATGTTACTTAGAACTTACCTGCCCTTTACTCTCAGCTCCTGACAAAGATCTCTCTTAGGATCTTTGAAGCTCTCCAAATTAGTGCAGAAATGATGTTCACTTAAAATTTTTAACTGAGGAAAAACTTAGAAGTTTGAACTCAAGAGAAAAGACAAAAACCTACAAAAAACCAAAAACCTACAAAGTGAAAGACCAAAACTTGAGTATGAGCTTGACCAAGAAGAATATCAGATGGCTCCACATTTGCAGGAATTACTCTCACATTCTCCACTAAACATATTTTCCTCTCTCTCTCTCATACATTTACTGTGTATTTTTCATACCACATAAGAGTCTAAACAGATAGGATTCAAACTCCTTGCAACGCAATAACACATAAAACACAAGGAATTATCCTTTATTAAATTTGTAATACTGTAGGTGAGGATGCTAATCAGCACATGACAGAGGTTGACACAATCTTTTAGTTGATAATTAGGATAAAAGCTGGCAGCTAGGACCCAGTATGGGGCTGAGCAATGCTGAATAAAGCTGGATAAGACTGAATGCTGACAGGCAAAGGACACAATGGGCCAGCAGCTCAGATGAAGCTGGGCTTGTGAATAGCCTCCTATATGCCATTCCCTTCAAAAGGTCACTTGCAAGCTGGAGCTACTCCAAACACAGCAAGGGTGTGCAGGTGATAATTGGTGGCAGAAAACACATGTGTATGTACATATATATCTGTGCACCTGAACTCTACACCTGTTTTTGGATGTAGTGTGTAATGCCCTGCAATATATAGCATAGAAATAAGTTTTAGTTAGTAAATGTTAGATTTCTAGCTCTAGACAGTTAGATATTTCTTTGCGATCCTGCTACCTGAGGTATAACATAAACTGTGCTTTTGTTTTGCAGCTTTCTCCATTGCTTTACAATCCTCCTATTGCATTTGATTGGGCTGAGAAACCCAGCAGGAGGGGCAGGGGCAGACATCACATGAAAAGACAAAAATATTTTACCAGACTAAGCTCCACATGTCTCTACATGACAGGTGAACCACAGGGAAGCAAAACACAGATCCTGTGTGATAAGCAAATGTCTCATATCAGATATAGATGCATAGATATGGAGATGTATACAAGTTACTAGGACATGCCGCTTTTATTTTCTCAGTGGTCAAGAGCAAGCTAGGAAATCCCTATGTAAAACATGCCTGAGCAGCAAATTAACCACAGGCCTCTGGCTCTAATAAATACAAATCACAGAAATTTTCTGCTCTGCTTCAAGGATTTTCTATTTTCTTTCGCTCCGTGTTTCACAATCAACTCAGCTGCAGAATGGATGGCATGAAGGAAGAGTTTAGGAAGGATGCTGAGCAGCCCAAATGTCTGCTTGGGTCTGAGGAAATATGCTGAAAATATCTTCAACATTGAAGATGAAAAATTTCATCTTTAGGAAGCCTCATTCAAAATGAAGACTCACAGAATCACTACAAAAACAGCAGTGCAACAATATATCATGCAAGGTTGGAAGGGACTTTAAAAATCATCTATTTCTAATCCACCTGCCAGGGGCAGGGAGGTCCCCCACTAGATCTGGTTGCTCAGGGCCCCATCCAGCCTGGCCTTGAACACCTCAGGGACAATCAGACATAGCTGTCTGATCAGATCCGTGAAAGCACTGGCAATGGAGGTGGATTGTATATAAAAATTACTGAAAAAGGAGACACTTTTAAAATTTTCATTTTATTAATGGTTTTCTCCTATGAATAATTTTGACTTTCTGGAACAATCTTTGAAAGAAAAGTGGAACCTCTTTTATCATGCAAATGTCAATGTAAAAATGAGAACCAAAATTAAACTACAGGTTACACAAAGAAGACAGAAACATATCAAAGTTGCTCTGAAAAGCTCACTTTTCCCTAGGGAAATTAAAGTTGCAAATGTATTCTATTTCTTTTCAAACATTTGTCCTTTTTATTTCCCCCTTTTTTTTTCCTTTGCAGGTGCTGGTGGGAAATCAGGGAAGGTATTCAAATGTAGATTAATTTAAAAATATACATCTGATTGGATACTGTATTTGCTGTGAGCTTTTACTGACTGCAATTCAAAGGTTCAATTAAGACAATAAGAAGAAACTAAGATGAAGCTCTTCTAATAGAGGTCTCTTCTTTCCACAGAGAGCAAAGACTGTTATTTTAAAAGTAAGGTCTTGTACAGCCAATTCCATATGGGTAGCTGACACACTGAAATCTTTATTATTAAATTCTCTTCCATAAGTGATGAACAAACACATACATATGTACACACACAGAAAAAAACCACCATGTTGCAGACACACAGAGAGAACCCAATATTTAAATACATATATTCTGCCAACCTGGCACATTAAAATTCTGGCATCAAGTGATTACAAACCTTGGTGAGTATCCAAAAGGATTACTTGCTTTCTTCATCAATCCTTACACTTGAAGTATGGGAGAGAGGAAACAACAATCCTTTAAAAATGGAAGGAAGAACACACAAAACAATATAGAGAAGGCACATTTTTCCCTTTCATATACTTCTGCTGTGGTCACTGCCTGCATCTCCCTCATCTTGCTGGGGTCTGTTTTGGACTGCCAGGTGTGTGTGCAAGTTGTTTAGCTTCTCAGCAGCATCCAGGGAAAGGAGCCCCTTGCTGGACCTCTGGAAGAGCAACCCTCAGACAAACTGGGTACATTGGGTCTGTGGGGTGACCAGATCTGGAAGTCCTCTCTCCCAAAGTGTCCCAAGCCTTCTAGTATCCAGTATGCAATCTGGTGACTCAGAACAGCACCACCAAACTCAGCGTCCTGTCAGAGACTGCGTTACTGCTTTGGATTTACACAAAGTGCTACCATCAACATAGGAGAGCAGAGGATGATACAGGAAAAGTCAGGCTATTGACAGCCACAACATTTCCAATGTAGAAATCCCCAGACATTTTCTGTTTAAACAAGGAATGAGAGCAATTCTGCACATTCAACTCCAACTGCTTGTCCTTTCTCCAGTGCCTTTCAGCAGCCACATCCACCTAAGAAACCCATCCAAACAGAAGTCTCTGGAACCTCCTACATCAGCCAGCAACTGAGCCCGTGGCTTTCCTTTCCAGAAGTCTCAGAGCACAGGGAATGTACATTTGAAGTGTCCTCATTTTTTGCTGTGGTGGTGTAGGAGCCCTGAGAAGTGGTGCTCAGCACCATTCCATCTCCAACCGTAAAGCTGCCTTTACAGCAACTCTTCCAGCTGGAGCCATGCTTAGTGATCCCTGCTCTGCCAGAGTTGCACAGCCCTGAGCACCCTTCCACTGCTTCATTATAGCAACACAACTCTACTAAAAATTCACCTTCTAAGTCTCCCCCATGCTGGTGAAAAACATAAGACAAGTTAATGTATTCAGAAGTGAGGTCTTCAGAGACTATGCTTTATCTCCGGGATTAACTATATTAAATTTAATTATTTTAGTTATATTTATACTAGTAGTTCTTCTATTAGAATCCAATTAAACTGCTTTATTCTGAGAAAAGAATTATGAGAATGATGTATTCATAATTTTAATTCTGTTTTCATCAACACTTATTACTATAATGTGTTTTGTTTGCTATTGTTCTTAAAATACTTGGTCATGATGTTTTTTCAGCATCAAGTTGCTTTTCTATTAGTGGCACTGTTTGTTTTAACCATTATAAGATATGCTCCATGTGCTACCGAGGAGAAATGTTACTGCTCTACATTCATGTACAGTTGTTGCCCTGCAGTTTTATTTTCTGCTACTGAATAACATCTGACTATGATATTTTTCAAATTACTTCAATTTTTTGATATTCGGTTCTGCAGCAGATTTAAATTAAGAATAACTGGAGAAATATTGAAAAAATATGTTACTTGGAAAAATAATTTAAAACTATTTTTTTTCATATAATTGCCATTACTACAAGCAAGACTGCCACTCTTTCTTCCAGAAAGACCACTGATTATCACCTCCAATTCAGCAAAAAATCACTCCTAGAGGTTATAGGTACAGAGGCAATACAATAGCTTCACTGCACAATGTGAAGTATCTGTGTTAAGGGAGATAATACCCTCTTTTAAATATTTTTTTTATGTTCACAAATTTTACAATACATTTATATACATCTCTGTACAGGTAAATGTACAGATATTTCTATACACAGATAGATGCACATGGGTGTCTATCCATATATACACACATACATGTATACAGGAGCCCAAATACAGTGCCTACCATGCACATAACCCAGATGCCATAGGAATGGTGTAAAAAACCTGCTGGAGCATTTACAAGACAGCAGTTTGCCAGAAAAGTAAATAGTTACATGCAAAATGCTGTGCATAGAGGTTTATATGGTGTGTCTGAAAGGCCAAGCCAGGCTTGAGAATGAAAACATAGAACTGAATTCACTGTCTCCTTTCTTTAAAGGTTTTACCGATTATTATTAGCTTCTTGTTTGTTACATAATTTATGGACTTGTGGCATTCTTTTAGAATACTCTAATGTACATCTGAATTCCTATCACTTGCCATTACTTTTGCCCTAGCCATTATATTTTAATGCAACAGCTATTTATTCCAGGCTAAAAAGATTCATAGAATCCTAGATTCTTATTCAAAAACATCATAAATTAGCAAGACATAGGTTTTATAACTTAATTTTCAGCTTTAAAGTTAAAAAAAAGGATTCCTGTTCTTGTTAGGGAATGTAGCTAATGCACCACCTCTATGCTGATGAATAGCTTGTCCTGTAATAGGTAGTTTACATAAAAATTACATGGTGTCTATGAACAGTAAAATTATTCTAGAATGGAGACACTTAAGAGTTATTTTAGTACATTGATTTAATACACTTCAGTAGCACTCCTACAGCATGTTTTCAACTGGGGAGGAAAGAGTGGGCAAATTTTAATTGCTCAAAACTAGTTTTAATGTAAACTGGCCGTGCTCAGCTGTACTTCATGACTCTATGGCCCCTTACTAAGGTGGAACAATAGCATGTGATAATTACCAATTCTGCCAGAGCACACACAGTCAAACAATACACTTGATAGAATTCAATGACCTTGAGGCTACACTGTCTGTGCTCTCATATAAAATTCTAAATGACAGAAGGAGTAGGAGCTCATCTCAGAAAAGAAAATGACTGCTGCCAACAACTTGCCTCAGCAAGAGGTATGGCTCAACTGGCAGTGCTGAGAAGGCATGCTCATTTGCAAATGTAGACACAGAAAAGCAGTGTTAGGCATCCTCAGAGAAAAGACTGTCCTGATCTAGGGTGGAAATATTTGCTCACGGCGTCAGTGACCAGTATAATCTTTTCAGTACAACCACATAACTCATTTGGTGATAGGTCCCCAGCTAAAAAACATGCAGCCCAGGAACCCTCTGGTGTACTTCATGAGCAAGGAGATTAAAACAAAGAAAACTGAATCCCACAGGAAGAGGAAGTGATGATTCTTACTGCAATGCATCACTGGTCTTACTGGTTATTTGCCAGCAAAGATTAGGGACCAGTGCTCCGGCATATACACTGCTCAGGCAAAACATTTTATTTTATTTGCTTGCTCTGTATTTGGCACATTTCATTGCTGAGATCATTCATCAAGGAATTCAAGAATGTCCTGGATTTAACAGTAACCCAGAAGTCAGACAGGCATTTAAGTGTTTGGCTGAAAGATGGTCTATATGGAAGGCTCAAGGGGAGACTTTATTGCAACCTTTCAGTACTTTAAGGGGGACTTGTAAGAAAGATGAGGACAGACATTTTAGCAGTTCTTATTGTCTTAGGACAGGGGGTAGTGGTTTTAAACTGAAAAAGGGTAGATCTGGATTAGTATAAGGAAGATTTTTACAATGAGGGTGGTGAGGCACTGCAACAGGTTGCTCAGAGAAGTTGTGGAAGCCACATTCCTGGAAGTGTTCAAGGCCAGGCTGGATGGGGCCCTGACCAATCTCTCCCTATGGCAGGAGGGTTTGGAACTAGATGATGCTTAAGGTCCCTTCCAGCCCAAACCATTCTGTGATTATATGCATAAGGTGCTATTCATATAAGCACAAGACCTGCAGTTGGTGTGAAATCTTTTTAGAAGTGTAACGAGCAAGAGTGTTGCCAAGCTACTTATTTTATTTCAAATGTTGTAAGAAACAAAGCATACAATGAGTCTTTTCTTGGATTGTTTTAAGAAGCAAATGATCATTTGGGAATTCCTGCTTTGTTTCTTTTATTTGGTTTAGTCAAATCAAAGCATTAAGAATATTTTTGTTTTTCACAAGATGTTCATGGAAGAGCAATACAGCATCCATTTATGGGACTAAAAATCTTCACATTTTTAAGGCACTACTGTTTCTCATAAATGCAGCTCTGGGATGTGCTGTCTTGTATTGGACAAAAAGATTTACAGCAGCTGGTCAGTTAATCTTACATCTATCTGAAAGTACCAGAATACTCTTGCAAAGAGAACACCCTTGCAAGGCTAAAGATATATAAGGTAACATCAAGACAACAAGCATCTGAACAACCACATATTAGTAGGAAGTACTATGTGTTACACTAACACAGCTTTATCTCCCCCTATGCCCTATAAACCCAGTAATTTTTCCCTTTAATATCATAATGGTAATGAACATATCTTTCACTCCTTTCCTCACTTTAAAGGTCTCAAAAGGAATGCCTGAAAGGATGACATGACTTTCTCCTCCAACACCTTCAGCTGTCGAGTTCCACATGATTCAAATTATCTTCCATAGACTGGGAACCCCCAAGGAGGCAGCAACAGATGAAGCATCATCATTTTAAATAAATGCCCCAATCTGCATCTTTTTAAAATAACATTAATAATTTTACTTTTCAGCTTTGGAAATCACTATGTATAAAAAGAGGTTTTTAATTGTAGGAAATACTAAAATATTGTGGGAAGAGTAGGAGTACTTGAGCAAAATAAAAGACAATCTCTTTATTTTGCAATGACCTGACTCCACTTGATATTTTTGGGTGATGGGTACTAATGAAACTGACAGTGTACTGAGGGAAAATAGTCAGATGAAAACTCTTAAAGAAACTAGTAAGAGATTAAGATCATTCAAGAGTTCAAACTAGTCATAGCTTTCAGTGTTTTGCAAAATTAATTCAAACCCTCAATTTCTCGAGTTTTGATAATTTTGAAGGCACAAAAATACAATGTACCATTTCAGCTGCAAATAAAGAAGTAGACAAAATTTTAATCAAGAGGTTGAAGACTGGGAAGATAGCAATACAATTAAGGATTAATAAACCATGAATGATTGACACAGTCTTGGACCTGAAAATCAGACACTTCTTGTGTGAAAACCATTTTTTTAAAAAAAATCCTATTACTAGAAAGTCACTAGGAGGTAATCTTTATAAACCTCAGAGGATGAAGGACAAAGCCTGTGCTACACTATTAGCTTCCTTAAGAGATTTTACTACTTTTGCTTTTATTTTTATCTGACTATAAATCTGATAATTTCTTTCAGGTAACACTCAAATCCAGCTATTGACAAGAAATTTTAAAAGTTAAGGATGAAGTGCAGCTTGCCAATGCTGTCTCTAATGCCTCTCAGTAAAAGCATGCACACCTAAGATAATGATTCCATTATTTCATTACTACCAACCAGAAACTTTCCTTATTGCAGCTTCAACAGAGCTGTTGGCACTGTTTATCTGCTCATCTGGGATCACCTTCTGTGCTGGAAGTGCTCAGCAGGCAGCTCTCCTGCTAGACTCTGGCACTTTCAGGGAAGGCTTCTGGACATGAATGGCTTCACCCAGACACCAAGGACAACAGGAATGTTTGTGAACCTTTAATTTCAGTGCTGCGTTACAGATCATTGGAGTCTTGGATCTGTCTGCTGGGTAGAAGTGCATGATGACTGATCCATGCAATTCCTTGATATCTGTTTCTGTCTGTGTCCCATGTGAACAGAACTCCACTGTTGAGGCAAAATGGGACATTCCCTGACTCACCTCACATGTTCCTTGTGATTCAGCACTCATAAGGTACCTTCTTCTTGAAACTCCACTCTATTTTCTTTTCAGTAAGTCTGCTTATTTTAGCCCCCCTGTGTAACCTCTTACCAGTACTTTATCAGTAGTTGAAATGTTTATTATATTATTAATATATAATATATATTACTATATATATTCTATTAAGTGCTCTGCTACTATTGCAGCAGAAAAATGCTTAAGAACTGCACCTTGCTCAAAAAGCAAGGATTCATTCCTTGTTATTATGGACATTATTATAGAGGACATCTAGAGATCTGAGAAATCTAAAGGCAAATTAATAGAACTAATATCTTATTTAGAAATCTCATTATTTTTCTGGGCTTGATTCATTACTTTTGATTGTCTAGGTTAGCAGTACTTGACCTTACCAATAATTCTGAGATAGTAATGGACTCAAGACTTTTGAAAAATATCAAAAACATCTAAATAAATCATTGTTCTTCAAAAATCCTTGGGTCTTTCACAATACAGAATGACAACAGCGTTGTCAGACTTCACTTAAAGGATGCACATACAGTCATTTCACATTGCACAGCCACTCAAGAATTATCTCACAAATGACAGATAAAAGCTATTACCTACAGAAATGTACTGATTTGGGTAACAAAGATTACACAGTGACAAAATGGGTGACAAGATTGACCTAGTTGGACACCATTCCTTTCCCTGGTTCCTCTGGCTGCCTGCAAGGGGAATTGCCAGCAAGCAAAAGCACTGAGCACACTTAGCCACTGTGCACAAAGTCACATAGCACCTCTGGTTTTGCTCTTCCTGAGCTCCCTGAACAAGGTCAGAGTGCTGCTAGCAAGGAGAAAAGAAGCATTTGGTGCATAATAAACAGTGCAGTTAATCAGGAGAGAGACTTTCCCTAGCCCTTGCCCAGATGCACAGGGCTATAAACAAGCATGTGAGGAGTTTTGCTCTTTTTTGCACCTTTTGGGCAAAGCCAGGCTTTGGGGAAAGGAATAACTGCTCTTGTATCAACTCCTGAAGAGTGAATTTCCCCAGAGGTGCCCTGGAAATGAGAAGTAGTGCTACATCTACAGTCCTGACCCACACTGGGGTATTGGGCAGCTGAAGGGAGCCTGCATGCTGTTATCTCTTTTTGGCAGAACCTCTCGTAACTAATGTGTAGCAGCAAACACTGCCTTACACACAGTTTAAATTTGAAATGCTGTGGAAATGTGTAACTAATCACCAGAACAGTCAGGACCTTGTCTCTTCCCCATTCCCTGAAAAAAATCAATAGAACAGAATTGTGCTCTGAGACTAATTCAGTCCCATTAAACACCAGTGTAAATATCCACATTTTTTCAATTTAAAATGCAATTCCAAATTAAATTCAAGCATCAACAATAATGCTTGGATACACAGTGCTCCTAGCAAATACTGCTCACAGCATATCTGCTAATTTTACAGTAACTTCTGTCCTAACAGTTCTAATCAGCAGTTAAACAGAGAGGTGAGCCAAGGAGAAATTATAAAATTGAACACTGAAACAATAAAAAATATGCAGATAATAAACTACTATATCTGTTGCTCATTAATGTTACAACTTTGCTGATTTAGTTCAAGATCTCATCTAAGAAATGCTCAAGACAATTCTGACTGATTGGACAATCAGACTGACTGCATAATATGTGGAAATGAGAGGCAACCAAATAAACGGTTGATGCCTGAATTTTCCAAACACTACATGAAAATTTGCATCTATATACCTTTTGCAAAAGACCTCCTTGTTAACTGATGATTTCTGTAAGATTATTAGCTCACAAAAATTTTTTTTTTTTTTTGCACAGAGTTACTAAGTGTGGCTTCAGTTTTGCAATGCTGAAGTGACACCGTTACGGGGTCTGGGTTGGTATTTTTTGGGTGGTTGGATTTTTTTGTTTCCAACACCAGAAAAGAGGCTGTGACTGGGAAGACCAGATTTCTAATTCAAGTAATACTGAATTCTACCACCAGCAGTCATTTCCTTTTTTTTTTTGACAAAAAAGCATGTAGTAAGTGATTACTTATCAATCCCATTTGATAAATGCATCCAGAAAAGAATGACACAATGTTCCCATTTTAAGCAAATTGCAGAAATAGGCAAAAAATTGCCAAAGAAATAATCATATACACAAATATGCACATACATGTACACAGAGAAAAAACATTTCAAAAAATTCTGGTAGCACACTACAACACAATCCTCTCTGTCATTGACACCTACCATTATTTATTCACAGGTGTTTTTTAAGATGGAGATGAAAGGATTGCTTTTCCAGCATCCATCCTTCGATGACTAACTCTACAGTAGCAAAATAGAGATAAATATAAATCTCTGAGAAATGCTGCTGTTTTAATTCATTATGTTGTATAATCCTGAGAAATCAGTCTCTATCTGAATATTAAGTTGGATTATATAGGAGTCAAAAATCTGTTTCTCTGAGTGCAAGTTTTACCTTCATGACAATTCCTTTGGACTTTTTTTTATTGTCATTATTAACTGCTGAAACTGTCTGATCTTTTTACCATAACTCAGTACCTACTGTATCAATTAAGACTTTGAAAATTTGATTGCCAAGAGCTACTGCCCTGTTTACAAATTTTCCAGTGGGGTAATTTTCCAGATAAAGGAAGATGTTGTCAGTCACTATAAACTACATAGGACCTCATTACTGAGTACAGACATTTCAATTAATCTTAAATACATGCAGTGCCAAGAGAGTAATTAGCAACAATAAATTGCTGTGATTTTTTAAAAATAACAATTGCTCCTATAAATCTCATTAACGCTTCATAAACTCCCAAAATAGCAAAGTGTATTATTTACTAGTGCTATTTTTAAAGACAATGGTTCCTTTCTGACATTCATCAGTAAGCAACCTAATTTATGGTTAGTCTTTCTACCAAGTTCCTCCATAGAAGACTAAAGCACCTCAATTTTGTAACATCAAGCATAAAAACTTTTTAAGTGCAAGAATTAAATTTGCTTAATAAGCCTTCACTTGGCCCTTTTGTGCATCTAAAGTTTGATACAATATTCAATTCTATGCACACATCTTTTTTTCTCCCCTTAAAAAATTATGTACTTGATTATAAATATTTTCATAATTATTCACTCCTTCCTTTCATTCCTGTTATTTAGCACATAATATTTACTGCAAACAATCTACTTGCTTGTACTGGATGTTGATCAAGGAGGCATGTTTTAAATTTGCCTCTACAACTTCCTTGGGATATGAAAGGGTATTATAATCCCCATTTTACAGAAGCAAGAGCAGATCAAGCAGGAGAAGATTAAGACCAATACTGTTTTCTGCTTTTAAAGCCATCCACAAATACGTACACTTTGTTTGTGCAGAACTTTTGCCATTCTGTCTAATCAGTAATTGAGAAAAATGAGGAACATGCAACTAATGACTATTACAATGTTTGTATTGGGAACTGTGTCATGCTGTGCCAGCAACAAAAACAATTAGGAGAGGCTATTCTTCTATTTGGATGTTCCTAATGGGTTATCCAGCATCAGGAAAAGGTTCAGGGTGAGATGGGAAGATGAGGTTGCAACATTTCCCTGCACGAGCCTGTCCATTATGGAGTGGCTGAGATGTGAAAGAACAATCACAATTTCAACAAGGAGAAATCCCAGGGGGGTAAAGCTCTGTGCTCACCAGCCTCCAGAACTATCCCTAGAGCTGCAGTGTGGACCACAAAGCTTGTAGATCCAGGTGAAAAACAGAGCAAAGTGACAATTCTTTCACTGGCACACCAACTTCTCTGGCCAGTGCCAAAGGCGGTGACCCCAGAAGGAAGCAGGACAGCAGCTCCAGCAGCTTTGAGGAGGTGGGCAGAACTGCCATGGTCACCTCTATGTCCCTTGATGGCCACAGTCAAACTCAATAATAAGACGTGGTTGAGGAGGCTTATTTTTTATTTTTCCAAACAACAAATTGTAGTTCTATGGACTGAGGCTTATGACCAACTGCTTTGCACTAATTTGAGGGGAACACACAAGCAGCCTACCGTGCTCTGACTCAAAAGCAGCTCATGGTATCCAGCTGTGAGAGTGGCCTTGCTAAACTGGCAGACTGGGTTGTGAGAAGAAGGTCAGATATCACACTTAAGCCAATCTTTTCTTTTTTTTCTTCTTAATAGAACCACTGCAGTAGCTGGGCACAAGTAGAATTGGGTAATAGCTGGTGGCTTCAGGCAATAGACACTATTCCAGACCTTCCTATATCATTTCCTCCTGTTCAGTCACAGCTGATCTTGTAGCAGCTGGGCTCTCGCAATTTTGTGAAGACTGGCCTAATGAGAGGCTGAAGAGCACATTTCACTCAATTGCTGAGAGACAAACCAACCCACAAACCAAGAAATTGATTTGAAGCTTTAATCAGAAGAAATGAGAAAAAGCTTCACATAGACGGGCCTATACCACTGGGACATGATTCTCCTATAATTTCAGATTGCTATACGAGAAATTTTGCAGGCCTCAGCTAGCTTTTTTTTTTTTTTTAAGTCCTGGGAGCATCTGAAGACTAGGAAGAGAGTACTTAAAATCACAGATGGACCTGTTCTTCCATGACAAATTTTGCACAACGGAGTCTCCAGGAAGTCAAGCTGGTACCAAAACTACTTACAGAAGGCATTTAATTAAACATGGCAAATAATACTGTTCCCTTACTCCAAATTTCTCAAGGGACAAGGACAAGATGGACACCCATAGAAACACACCTTAGAAAGTTTAATAATCAGACTGCAAGAGAGAGAAATTATGACAATAAATTAGTTATAGGATCATAGGATGCTTCAGGTTGAAAAGAGCATTAGGGGTTCTCTCATCCAACCTCCTGTTTCTAGCAGGGTCAGCTATGAGATCAGACCAAGTTGCTCAGGGTTTCATACTGTTGGATCTTGAAAAAAAATCTGTCAAAAGTTTAAAAGATTCTCATAGTCTTCCATCTGTAGAACTTTGAAGTGGAACGCAGTATAGATCATTTAACAGAAAATCTTAACCTCTAACATAAGAGTGAACATTACATTTGAGAGAAGCCTTCCATGTCTAAGATCTAAAAGAGATGGAGGGGTGGAAGGGAATATTAAAAGATAATACTCAGAGAGCTTTCAGCTATGTCAGTTCCTCTTCTTCAACCCTGACTTCCCTAGAATAAAGAAAAATATCTTTGCAGAGACTTAGGTTCCTACAGTGTTTGATTTGGTAACTTGCAGTAAAAAAGGTGCCAGAAACCAAGACATTTGCAGAAACTGTTCTGTAGGCACTACATTTTTAATTCTCATAATAGCTCTGACTTCTATTGCATAAAGCCTATTCCATCCCCAGGAAGTCAGACTTCTTTAAGCATTGCTGAGTAAGCTTTGTGTTGTAGAATACAGGCTGCATTCTTCTTTGCAGCTAGAAGATTAAGTGAAAAAGGGCTAATCCCAACAATAAAAACTCATCAGTAATCCAGTAATGCCTAATAGCACATTTCCTTCTGTGCTGGTTTGTGCTAAGTAGCTGGATGAGAAAATGACATTCAGGAAAATTGGAATGAGACTTTGTGCTACTTAAAAAATCACAGAATAAAATTGTTAAACACAGAGAAATATTTATTGAGAGAGTTAATGCACCTATTTAGCAGATGCTGAAGGACTTCTCAGAATACATGTCTTTTCTTGGAATTTGCTACAATTTAAGTCAGTCTGCTGCTCACTATCTAATTTTTTAACTCTCAGTGTGGATATCACACTGTGTAGTAAGTGAACTGAATTAATTCATATATTTTAGGGACTCAGAATTTGCACAGTGAGTGTTAAGATATAGTAACTAATATAAATTAAAATCTCAGTGTCCTTCAGGGATTTTCCAGGGCAGTCCATAAGAGAAAGTTAGATTTGAAACCTGTGTGAGCATAAGAATTAATGATGCAACCTTATACACGGTTCTTAATACTGTCAAAAAATCATCAGATACTCAGCTAGAAGGAATATTCCTTGGCATAAATACCCTCCTTCTTTTGTTCTGGAAGCTGATACAAAATAGAGGCTACTGTCATTAAAATGTGAATCCTATAACTATAAACCCTTTTCTAGGGTGGTCTCAGCCTTGCAGGTAATTTCCTTGCAGGCCATTCCTTCTTGCTTGCAGTGAAATCAAAATAAAGGTATATTAGAAAAATATTTTACTGTGTGATTAAGTTATTTTATACACCAGCTTAAAAATTCCTCTGTGTTCTGTCTCTCTTAACTACCTCTTTCTCTGATAGCATTTATTATTAATTGTGACTCATTTTTAAACACAGGATTTACTACCTAGTTTGAAGGTTGTTTGAAAGACAGTACAGGGGAACAAAACAGCCATGTGGTACCTCTGTTTTACTACTAAGTGTGACAGGAGATTTGTACATCTGACCCTTTCATGTATGAGCCCTGCATGATGACCAGGTTTTGAAGCAAAAAGGACAATTGACTCACTCAGAACAGTGTTATTGCAGCATCCCTCTTTTAGAAAGGCAAAGAGATTTCTTCCAGGAGCTGTCAAAGTATGAAAGACTATTTTGCCTTCATAAGGAGGCAGAAGAGATCTAGTCATACCTGTTCATTGAAAAGGCAAAACCATGTCTCACCAACTTCAACAATTTTCTTTCTGTTGTCTCACAGACTGCCTACTTTCTGTGCTTTTAATTCATTACCCAGAGTATCAATTCAGAAGTGATAGAGAAAATTTTCCTGCCTTTCCTTTTGGCTTTCTCCCCTGTTACAAATGAGGTAGTAAATGGAATCAGCATCCTTATATATCTGTTTAGAGCTGAAATAATATATTAGAGCCAACAAATAAGAAAGTGGCTGTTGAGCCCAGCTTGAGAAAGGAGTCTGCAAGGCATTTGACTGGTGGCACTTAATCTATAACGGGAATGAAAGATGTGATCGCCTGCAATCTTCCTCCCTCTCTGCCATTTGTAAGAGCTGAAAGATAGTGCCCTTGCACTCAGATCCCTGGGAGACAGATCTTACTGACTGAGTGATACACAAGAGTGTCTTCATCTGACACACAGTGCAGGTATGCCACAGCATAATCCACTATTCCCAGCCCACTAAATGGATGCTCAGTGTCTAGGGTGCTTGACATCCAATATATCTTTTTCAAAGCACACTAAAGCAAGCAGTCCAGTGCAGCAGCAACTCTTTTTCTTCCAAAATCTGTGTTTGTATCTGCCTGTTTCAAAGGGGGACCTGTTCCCGTTGAAAGTTTTTATATAGCATTTGTATGGAATAAAAACATGGAGTACTTTTAATTATCTGTTCTTAAGTTCTGTTTTGCTGTAGACAGCCCTTGTGATTGAGGCAGTGCCACCTGTGCACTAGCAGATTACACCATGATCCCCTCTGTCCCATGTTGATGTTACTTGCTCTGATCATTGATGACTGAAAAAAAAGCAGACACCTTTGCATCATCATTAGCACTTCGTTAGTGAATCTAGAATGAGGAAGAAATCACAAAAAAACCCCCAAAACTACTGAAACTTTGGAGGAGTTGGGTTCAGTCACTTTTGCTGCTTGATGATTTTCAGAAGATGAACCTTTTGTTACAAAAAATAAACAGAAAAATTTAAAATTTGCTATAGTAGCTATCTATATCCTTCCAGAGCACAAAATAGTTCATTCTTGATGTTAAAGCAAGATTATCTAGCTGGCATAAGAGGAAGTACAATACACCTCTCACCTATTTAAGGCACCCCAGACTTCGCCTCATGGGAGCAGTGCTTCTGCTTCCTATAAAGCAGCACTACATACCAGAAAATGTTATTAAAATCTTTACCACATCTTATTCTTTAAGCAAATTTACTAAATAGTTTTAACACATTAGTGCTGTACTAATACAGTAAAAATATGTGTGTGTAGATGGATGATGTACTGCACGTACATTTTAAAATTTTTTTTACTACTGTCTGCATTGGGAATGGTGCCAGTTAGTGCATTTGAAAAAGGACATTTTAAAATGCAGTTCATTAGTTTTTGGCCAGTGTTAAAAATGACTCCTTAATGGCTGGGCTCTGTTCCAGCAAATAATGACTTTCTGCACCTAGTCACACTTCTGTAAGCTGTCCCATATGGATATGGATGATGTAAATAGATTGTTTACTACTTTAGCTTTGTCTAGTCGTTTGGATAAATAAAAACCAAAGAAGGTGAAAAATTTAAACTGAATTGCATACAGAATTGTTCAAACACATTGTTCAAATAGCCCTGTTAAAATTGTTTTTATAGGGTGCTCTGTTTACTCCTGGAGAATGAAAAATACCTGTTGTTTAGTGACATCTTAGCCTTGATATACAGAAATAAAGTCACACACACATAACTATCAGCTTTCTGATAACAATTTGGAGTGGAAAAGAAAGGATTCTGAAATATCATCTTGATGTTAATGACAACTGTACTTTGTTTCTTCCTCATTCAGCTGACTACAGATCACAGTGTCACAGTGGTTCAGCAAGAATGGAGCACATGGCTCAATAAAGGACCTCTTCACCTCAGATCTCCACATCAGACAGGAGCATCATAGACACAAGGCTGTACTTTTAGTCCTGCAAGATGCTGGAGAACTCATCTGGGTCAAAATGATCCCTTTTCAAGTAAAAGTGCTGTTTCATTGGGACATTCCTAGTTTTCCATTTACTTGTCTTGAAAATTATTAATTACTCCTAAACGTATTAGGATTTGCTGAGGTGCTTCTCAAAGGCATACAAAGCTCTGCCCATCATAATAAATACTTCATTATTTATAATATTATGAGATACCCTTACTGCAGCACTGAATTGCTGTAAATATTGCCTCAATTCAGTGTGAAACAGCCATTTTGTAGCATAAATGCTGGAAAAAATGATGATACAGTAGGAAAAACTATTCTTATATTCCACATTTAGCCTTCCCTCAATGAGGCCAGAGATAGAACTGTAGCCCACAATGTACTCGATGGAACAGTATTACTTGGAGCTATATCTGAAAACTGTGGTCCCAAACATATTTGTCCACAGGCAAGAGTACTGACACAGTGAGAAGCAGGCAACATCATCCTTCACTTCCTTTGAAAGTCCAGGTTTTATTTTTGTGTTTTTAATTTCCTATGCCCACAAGCAAAGCTGAAAATCTTGTATGCAGCATGCTGTGTGACCCTAGGATAGAGAACCGAGCTTTTAATATTTCCCCAACACACATCAAAAGATCACTTATGCTATGTCTTAACTTGCCAATCCCTCTTTGTTTTTCATTTCTCATCTCAAAAGTGATGAGCTGTAATTTTCCGTATCTCTATTGTGAAAGAAGGCTAAGAATCAGGAGAAAGAATTAAAGTTATGTACTCGGAGCACCTCCTACAAAGATATAGCTTGTCATTAACAGCTCTAACTCAGTATTGAAGGTACTGAAAAAAGTCAATTTCTCTTGGTGGTTTGGTTACAGTTATCTCTGAATACAGAAAAAAGGGTTTTCCTTTACAGCCATGTAACACTTGAATAGTCCTATAAAACAATATAATTACCCTGGCTCAGCTGTAACTTTATCAGATCTATCTGCAGACCCTCAGTACAGTTAAGTTTATGAACAAATGACACACAACTATTGCAAGCACTTTTCACAGAGTTGTGACCAATTGCTTATCTGAAAGTGGATCCAGCTCTTTGGTGGGGGGGGGTTATGTTTTTTTTTCGTGGTTTTTTTTTTTTTAAGTTTTGTTTGGTTGGTTTTTGGTTGTTGCTGTTTTGGTTTGGGGTTTTTTTTTTTTTTGTTTTTGTTTTTTTGGTTTTTTTTTTTTTTTTTTTTTTTTGGCATTTCTCTGGTTTTTTGTTTGGTTTGTTTTTTGTTTGGTTTTTTTTTTAAGATGCTCTCTTGCTTCCTCTCTGGAAATAAAAATCTCAGTCTGCACAAAGCTGTTCAAAACCACCCCCACTCTTCTGCTGTGCAAGGATGGTGTCCTGAAATTATAAAGCAAATGCCTTGGGTGAGAGTCTCTGAGCAGTTACAATGCTGAAATGAGACAGAGTTAAAAAAAGAGACAAGACAACTAAGTGGTTTTTTTAAGATCATAAAAAATACTTAGAATCAACAGAAGTCCATTGTGTTGTCCACCCAATCCAAAATTCACAACTGCAAACCATTATGTAGTATGTAGATTGTAATATTTGTGTATTTTGTGATATGGCAAAATAACACAAGAGTGGATCACACAATCCCAGGATATGGAACAAATTGCTTAGTTTATGAAGGAGATTATATGACAGGACCAAGAGTTTGTCACAAGACAGCACTTGGAGACTTCATGTCTTTTATGTTCCCTTTCCTTAATCCAGCCCCCTTTTACTGGTCAGCTCACAAAATGGAAATACCCTTGGCAGGTTGTCCCATTGGACAAGACTTGTTCCTGGTTTATTTTCTGAGGTGTTTGCTTCACCTGGCTGGCCTAGGAAATACCAGCTGAGTGCATCTCACATTGCCTGGGTCGCAGCTAATGGATTTGTAATCCTCGTTATAATATAGTGTCTCTGAAAAACAGAAAAAAGTCTCCTGAAAACCCTGAGGAAAAAAATAACAAAGCAAAACCAGAAACCATGAAATCTGTAAAGATTCATTAAAAATGGAAAAAGCAATGCCACCGAGACAAAACTTTAAATTAGCAAAGTTACTTTGACAGACAAATATGGTATTTTAAAAAAAAAATTTCTAAGATCTACAAACACTAAAAAGGTTTGAATGTGAAAAAAAAGTAAAATGTACAACAGAAACGTAGATATCATTACAGCTAAAGCTAGTGTGCAATTTTTGCTACAGCATCTTTAAAACAATTTAAAACCGAGATTTGAGGGAGATTATATATTCAATCTTTCTTCTTAATCACAATGTTTTTCAGAAAATGTGAGACAAGTAGGGAAACCTATTCTTTAGCTGTTCAAGGAAAGAATAAGTAGCTTATTTCATCACTTGAGTTGACAGACATAATATTTATTTTTGAGTATACCTAAGGTCACAGGCTGTGAAAAATAATTAGTATATTTTACAAAAGCATTTTCTAACAGATTCCTTTATTCTGAGTAGTTTATTTAAACTATGTTTGAATTCCAACATTTTCTACCCCTTCCAGCTGCTTTAAAATTACCTAGTATCATGGATGTTTCCTAAAGGAAGATCACAATATCTCAGTAGCACACAGAGGGGGGAAAAAAAGAGTCATTTCAAAAATGCTTTTTTTATCTGTGTATGTGACCAGTTATACCTATTGCACTTGACGGCATTCAGCTCTCCTGGGGGAGATTCAAAACATGTAATATTTCATGATGTAAAACTGTTTTCTGACTAACACTGTAGAGGGATCACTTATCCTTCTAATAAATCCACCTCTATTTTCTGACTTAAGCTTCTCCTCTGTTTGATGTAAATATCATTACTCCAATAAAAATCTGCAAAAATGAAGCAATACTCATTTTAGTGACCTAAAGGATGCAAGTATGAGAGGGTAATTAAAGGTTACATCACTGAGTGTGAACTGCAAGGACTGTACACAGCAGACAAGAATGAAAAGTCAACACAGATGGGATTTCATGATTGATTTCTACCAATAACTTCTTTAGAATGTAACACAAAGCAAAATTATATTATTTATTTTTTATCATGAAGTCATTAAAAAAAATAAGTTGTCTTCTAATTGAAGGCAAATGTCAAACAAGAAAATTCATTTACATCAAACAGAACTTCTTCCTCACAAAACAGTTTACAAAAAAGTCTAAGTGTATCCTTCATTGGCATTCGTGCTCCTCCTCTCATTTCTACGTTATGCCTTAATTTTTTTATACTCTTAAAAATAATAAGGCATCTCTTCCATTGTTCTAGAAAAAACCTGCAAAATCATCAGAGAAAACTAACTGTACCAAGGAAAGCTGCATCAAAATATCACAATACAATATCACTCAAAATATTGCCTGATGTTCAAAATAAAGAAGAAATACATAATTTTTCCCATGTAAGATATTAATGCAATTATATTGCAGGTTAAAGACATTCAGAGAAAAAGTGAATTTTAAAATCAGAAAATTTTTTTCTAAAATCTAACATTAAAATGATTACCAGGCACAGAAACTGTTTATTCCTCACATCGTTATAAGTATTTCCATGATAGGCATCTTTGCTAAAGAAAAACAAGCATGAATTTTAACAAGGCTGCTGTTAACTGTGCTGAAAAAACACTAAGACATCAAAATCTTACTGCTAAAGACTGGCCTAATTAACAGGCCAATTTCATTACCACAGGTTTTCAAATCTGTGATATTAATTAAGAAACAAAAGGAGACAAATGGCCTGCAAAGAGCTTTATCTGTCTTCTGGCCTGCAAACAAGCACTTGCAATCTGTGTAATCGATACCAAGAAACTGGCTGGAATTAATGCCCAACCTCACAGCTTTCTGCACCAGCTCCTTCATTTACCTGACCTTTCAGGTAAATGTATCTCTTGGTTCTCAAATAACTAACTTGCACCTTTCATTATTTTAATCATTGACCCGAAAAAATGTAAATTTCAGCCTTTCTAGGACCACATTTTGATATATCCACAATTTCAGTATAGAAAAGGTGTGTCAGTAGCTTGATGGCTGGGAATGGTGACACTCCAGTAAAATTAAAATTATATTTTTCGCTCTCTTTCAGCTGTAACAATAAAAGAGCTGCTGCTTAGTATGCCCCAGAAGAGACTTTACATGTTATATTAAACATTTTCTGATATAAAATACCTGGATAAAATAAAAAAGTCCCAAGTCTTGTAAAACTGATTGAACTTTCTTGAACTTCAAATCACCAGAAAAAAGAATGAAAAATTCCAGAAAAGCAACAAAAACATCTGCCTTAATAAAACTTGCCAAAAATAAATTGGAGAACCAATAGATTTTTCTGAATGAAGACTATGAACAACCTAGAAACTTCTTACTCTCAGTTAGCCATATCCAAAAAGGCTACTTTTGATAGAGTAAATATAAGATCAAATCTCAGATAAACTTTCCCTCTATGTTTCATATGTGTAATGTGTCTGTGAAGTGAGGGCACCTCATTCCATCAAGGGAATCTAATTACATGAAAACTATCAAGTCTCTTTCGTTTTTGTTTGTTTTCCTGTTTGTGGGGTATTTTGTTTGTTTCTTAAACTTGTTGGGTTTTTTTTCCCTTACTTGCTGTTTTTGTGGTTTTGTTTTATTTTATAAATGGTTCAGAGCTGTGCCAGAAGGTATCTGGACTTGATATTAGGAAGCATTTTTTTACTGAGAGAGAGGTCAAACACTGGAACAGGCTCCCTAGAGAGGTGGTTGATGCCCCCAGCCTGTCAGTGTTTAAGAAGCTTTTGAAAAATGCCATTAGCAACTGAGCTTTAACTTTTGACCAGCCCTGAACTGATCAGGGAGTTGAACTAGGTGGTCTTTCCAGGTCCTTTCCAAACAAAAGATTCTATTCCATTCTATTATAAAAGTAAGCATTAAATTTTTTATATTAAAAAAAAAAACCCTTCCAAACAGTAATTTATCATACCTGTATGTCATTAAGGAATTCCAACCCCAAAAAAACCTGACTCTGGAAAAAAGTTCTGAAGACATAACTTGGGATGGCTCATGATCAGGAATCACATTATGACCAAGAATGGTCTCTAGAGAAAAATGCCTTTAAAGCTCGTGCTTCTGGTCCCTCAACCCCTCAAAAGCTCGTCCCAGCTGAAATATAAGTTTACTCAGGGATTCCACTTACTCATCTCCTTGATCTTTCTCTCTTCTCCAGAATATAATATAAGCTTGTTATTTAGGTAGAATTTGCTATGTATTATACTTCACATAGAAGTACTATACGATACTTTAAAAAAAATTAGTAATCTGATGAATTTATAGTGTTCTCCCTATTTTCAGACACATGCTTGCATTGTGTACAAAGATTACTGACTGGGTAGAATGAGCAATGGAAGTCTTGATCAAGAGAATAACAAATTAAATTCAAACCACTTTATTTGTCCACTTTCATGTGGAGTTGACAACCACCACCACATCCTGCTTTTCATTCATAATGTTCTCTTCCATTTTCATAGCAGAACTCCTGAGTTCACCAAATATGCTCAAAGGCAATACATGACAAAATTATTTCATTTCTTCATTAAAATATGTCCTAAAAATCACTGTACATTTGGTTACTTTCATAGAGATCTTGAAATCCCAAACTACTGAATTAGAAATCTACTTTTTCACATTTTCAGCAGTTTTTTACTTTCTTTATTCATCAAAAAGCATTTTCCCAAGTGAATTGACCCCAGATGACTCATGCCTC
The DNA here is from genome assembly GCF_036417665.1 of Passer domesticus. Taxonomy (NCBI): domain Eukaryota; kingdom Metazoa; phylum Chordata; class Aves; order Passeriformes; family Passeridae; genus Passer; species Passer domesticus. The sequence continues at coordinate 125,346,945 of NC_087474.1, read as the reverse complement.
TAAAAAATATTTGATCTCAAGATGTCAAAGCAGCTTACATTTTCCAATACAAAAACTGATAAAACGCCAGGGTTAAGAGCACTCAAAGATTCTAGGGGAAGATATTGCCTGACAGACTCAAACAAAAATCCACAGATAGCAGAAACCAGTTTGTACAAAGCTGAGTTTTCCACCAAGTCTCTTGGTTCCATTTTTGTTCTTTTTTTATGGAAACAGATAAAATAAGATCCTCCTTGCATCCACTAAAAAAACAAAGGTACAACAAAGTAAAGAATCAGAAGCTGACAGTAACAAGTTATAAATTCTGTGTCACAGAACATTTTAAAGCATCACATTTTAAAACATTGATAGACAATACCTGAAGATGCTGCTATATTTCTTAATTACATACAAGAATCCAGGGATCTTCAAGTCAGTAATTAATAAACATTCACTCACAATTTATTATTTTTTTGATTACATTGTTTTGCCATGTTTTCATTTCAAATGGTAATGAAACTAAAAGAAAAATAGTTTCTCTGCAGGATTGCTTTCTATTACAGCACATTTTGAAGCTGGGAATTCCAGTGTATTTTAAAAGAATGTTGAATTCACACTAAAAGTTGACTACACCATGCTCAGACCAAAATCAGATGTAGTGCATTTATAGATTGAGGAACATAAAAGAATCCCAAATGGTATTGTTAGGGTGCATTTAGTCACAATGCTACAGTTAACTTCTTTAAACAAAGTTCTTCTAAATAAACAGGTTTCAATCAAATTGGTTTTTAAGCAAAATTTTTTTAAGTCAAATATTTATACTTGAGGCAGGGAAATCTGGTAGCAGTTTAACTTACTGATTTTTTTTTTTTTTTGTGGTGTTATTTGGTACTTACAAGTACCTCTTTAAATATCTTGTGTTTGTTCATGTCAGGTGACCAAGAACTGCAAAAGGCATTGCAAAAGATGAGAGGGACACCAATAACAAACAGCTCAGGGATGGTTATTTGGAGACATTTGCATTTGTAGAGCATCAGAAAGACAAAGCAAATGAGCTCACAGAAGTGAACAAAGTATTTAATACTAATACAAAATTGTGTTTACAAAAATTAATTTGGCCATCTTCCTTGTTTAGATTTAACACTGGAAAGAGAGCTTGTTTAAAGCAGCTCAACAGAGCTAGAGATTTGAATTCAATGCTTCTCAATGAGAAAAGTAGGCTTGGAATTTTTTTGTTTTTAAAGATAATATGAGTAAAGGAACTGTGTTTCTTCCCCATAATTGGAAGTAATGATACTGCTATCATGTCAGATCTTATGACTTTGCAAATAAAATATAGCCCAGATATGCTCCATATTTATGATCTGGCTGGTAAAATACTTACTGTAGTAGACACAATTTAAAGCTGTCTTTCAATATTTGTGAAAAAAATCAGAAGCTGATGGAAGATTTCACAGGCCACTTTGAATTAGTTTGTGTAATATTGATCTGACTCATGAAATAACTCAGGTAATGCCAGAATAATGGAGTACCATTAATCTGTATTCACTGACCACTTCAGTTGTTAATTCCTGTGATACAAGATCTAACATTTTCTGGTTTTGCTCACAGAAGCTAAAAATCTAAAGAGAAACAAAGCTAAAAATGTAAAGAGTAATTTATTGAAGAACTGCCACAGCTTTTCTATTTGAGAAAAAACTGAGTGAAGGTTGCCATTCAGGCAAACCAGAGATGAAAGGAGACACTAATTTGGAGTAGGCTGATTTGAAATGCAAGGAATAAAAAATGATTCTAGGACACCTTCAGGCAAAGCGTTTGCTCATGCCTTGCTTATCCACAAAGGAGCATCACTGAATTCTCCAGGAGGCTGCATAACTCTCATACTGGCACCCAGTGAGGTGAATTCCTGTACTTAAGTGTGAGGCAGGAGAACAACAGCAGAACTCTGTATCACCATTAGCAGTGTGGTAGCTTTGTGTTGTCACAAGGTCTCATCCAGGCAGACCAGACTAACATTCCACCAAAGAAAACAGAACTAAATGTATTGTACACCCACCTCACAGAAACAAAAAATAAAGCTTCTAATAAAGCAAGAGGGAAGAGGAGCCTTTCTGCATGTAGGCATGTATAAATCTGGGGTACTGGCACTGAATTATGAATCAAAGATACATCAGGAAAATGTCACAGCAAGAAAGTGCACTGTTAAGATTTTTAATTTTCAATAAATCAGAGACTAGAGACTTTACTACAGAGAAAGGGACTAAAATATCATCTAGGGACAATTAGATCCCCACATATTAACTGACATTTTTTCAACATCCTATCTAGTCTGGCACGATGAATAATCCAGGTTCCCTCTGAAGCTAGACTTTTACTTACAGAAGGATAACTCCATTCATTGCATTTCCCCTTCTATTTTTTCATGAATATTCTAAAGAACTTCTTTTTAATTAAATATCCCAGTACCAACTACTCTCTGTTTCAACCTTATCGGTTTAGTGTGTTCTTCCTACAAAGCTGTTTAGGAGGAAAGAGAACTGATTTCTTCCTTGATGCTTGCCTTTTTTGCCTCATCACTTGCTTTTTTCCCCCTCACCAAATTCTTCACGAAAGCAGAATTCCAAAGACAATGCCACACAGCACAACTGAAGAAGGCAATGGAACCCCAGCTTAGCTCTATTAATGAATATTAATACAAATGGGCACTAATACCAAGAGAGGCCATATGTGTTACTCTAGGACACGTCACAGAAAGACGCAGACACTGGATTCTCTAAGGTGAAAAAGAGGGCAATTTAATTCTGACTCTAACATTTGTAGATTTCTAAAAGTGAAAGTGGATTGGAGGGTGAAAGTGCCACCTCTCCAATGACACTGGACAAACCAACAGTCCATCAAATTTCTCCTCTTCGCAAAAAGAATGCAAACCAATTAATTATTTACATAAAGTCTGTGAGAAAGTTTGTTACAAAAATGTAAACATCAAAAGGCTTAGAAAAACTCAAAAGAACAAGGCGACACATATTTATTCACTGTTAGAGAATAACACCAGTATCCATTAATTCCATAGGAACAAACTCAAATTCACTGTCAGATGTTTTTCCAAAATACCTACTGGCTGAAACCCTTCACCAGTTCAGTGGCAGTAACAGGAATGGCAATGCCTGAGGGTCACCCTGTTTCCAGAAGACCAAACTGTCACCTGACTGCAACAATTGTAGCTTGTCTGGCTTACAGGGAAGCAAATTTTTTTAAAATTCTTATCTCTGTTAGGTTTGCCATACATTTCCATTGTCTCTTGTAACCATCATAATACAAGCACTAATACAAGTGCTCATCAGGTCCCGGGCATCCCTGGCTCATACAGGTGAACAGAGCTGTCTCTGGATCTTCTCCAATGCACTTGCATATGTAATTCAGATCCCAGTAGTCTGCATGTTTTCCTTTGTCTATTTTTTATATGGTACTGTCTGAGCCCCTTTTCACAAGAGGTTCTTCTGAAAATGTTGAACTTCCAAGTTACAGTGCATTTTTGCAAATGTTCTCCAATGTTTATTATCATTTTCTGCTTTAATGTCTGAATCATATTGGTCACATGAGTTTCAAAGTAAGCAGTACTATGAGACATTCTTATTTGTGTCCATTTCCTAGAGAAAAACAGTCTGGTCTATCCACAGAGAAATGGCAAAGGAAAGAGTCTCTTGTCAATATTGTTAATTTCTGGATTTAATCACTTGCACATGATATCCACACTATTCCAGGCAATACAATTTTAGGCTGACCAGCTTTCTTTCAACTGCAATGACTTCTTCATACCAAGGACTCATCCAGAATAGCCTGAAAAACACTTCAGGTGTGGCTGAGTGACTATACTAGAATGTACTATGAAACTGTTTATAAGACAGGGAACCTGAGCAGAAGTTATTTGATGTTAAAATTAAGTTCTGGGGAACATCAGGGTATCTAGATTAGTGCATGTCAGAGTGCAGGTTCATTTCTGAAGGTTACTGGAGAACCAGTGAGTTTCACTTATACTGAAACTGCTCTCAGGATGTCAAAGAGAAGGCAGTGAAGACAGTGATGAAAAATATTCCTTATGGCATGTACTGCATGTCTACATGCCATGGAAATGTAACAGGAACTACATTGGTGTGACAACTGCTACTTTAGTTAATAATTAAAAAAAAAAAAAAGTAAAGATGAATATGTACCCCTCTAGCCCAACATGACGTTCTGGAAGCCAGAAGCTCATCTTCAGAAACTATTTTGATAACTATTGCTTAGAAACAAAAAACAATGAAGTCACTGCATATCACTATAGTGCACTATAGTGTATGTAGCGTTTACAGTCAGATATGTTGGAAATACATTCCTTTTCATGAAATGCAAAATATCCAGCACAGCATCTTACACCATTACAGCACATGAATGTCTAAAAAGATCATGTATAATTTCCCTTGAAAGTGCTAATTTGCATGCATTGATAGTTCAGTTGCAGTAGGAGGTCTACACGCTCTTCTCTACCCTAGCAGAAATATAGTTCAACCTCAAGTGGTATGGAATTCCTCAGTAAACTTTATAACCTCATTCCAAACTCTAATTGTCAGTAAACAACTTTTCGGAATGACAGTTTAAATCAAGAAAATGTCACATGTATAGTAGGCCCAATCTTTTCTGTAAATTGCTGCCTGTGATTTTCAGAAACGCAGTAAATTGCTGGCGATTTGCAATGAGTCTCACTGCAAGGATAACTTGACTTTTGCACATTTAACAAAACATTCTTAAATTATTCATGCATATCATTCAATGTTTGGGCAATTTTTAGAGTAATTGATTTCCGGAATCTGTAGTGTGCCTTTTTACTAGATAAACATAAATCTAATATTTGACTTTTGATTCTCAAGTGTGAAACTGAAAGTCTATCCTGGTAGTACCAAAGATCTGTAATATATCTGACCTCACTCATCAAGGGTAAGTGGACAATGTTTTTTCCAAACCCCCAACATATACAATTGCGTACAACAAGACTATGTTTGTGTAGCACATCAGGTACCTCAGAGTCACTGGCATGTGCAACATGGTGATCCAGAAAACTACAGCACCCATGTCCCTCTTAAAAAAGCCAAGATTGTCTTCCATGAGTCAAGCACCTAAGCAATGGAAAGCAAAGGATAAAAGAAATATATCAAAAATACACAGCTCGGGGTGAAAAGCAATGGCATGAGTTGGTGGCCAGTGCTCAATGGAAAAAGAACATCAGAGCAAGCTTTCTTCTACACTGGTAGATTGATAAGGCAAGACTGCAGATGGGAAGAGGTTTAGTTTATTTATGGAAGAACACAGTAGGAGAAGTCCTGAATACACAAGATGCCTCTGGAGAGGCAGCAAGACTTGTTGAGAGACAGTTTCCTTCCCACCACTGCCACTGAGGAAGTGTCTTCAACAGAGACACTCCCTCCTAGCCCTTGGGAGACTGGTGTGAAACCTGTGACTGCACCCCTGAAAACATATTGTAGATGTCAAGTTTTACATCACTGCCCTCCAGGGGCTTCCTGCCCAGAACAGGTAACAAACCCTATTCTCTCCTTTGAGGTTACTTTGCACACAAGTATCTTACTTTTCATTAAAGAAATGGCTGAGACAACAAGGTCAAACTTTTGTCTAATCTACATGACCCAGGTTTCAATGCATTTTTCTTTAGCCATGTCAGTTTCTAACATCTCAGCAGAAAGCCAAGAACTCTGAAATTTCAACAACTCACAAAATGAAAACCTGGATTCTTTTTCTCCTAAAAATGATATTTACCAACAGTCCATACAGAAAAATGTGCAAGCATTGCAACACTACCTTTGGTTTTCAGTACTATGAATAACTATCATGTCATATCTTCTATTTATCATCCTGCAGTTTGTAATCTCCTGTGATTCTTTTCATCTACAGTGCAACTTGACTTAAACAATCACTCAGTGGACTGAAAAAGTAATCTATTAGGGCAAGTGGAATTACAAGTAAAATGAAGTGATAATTCTGCTAGAAAGAACACAACCCCATGAAATATTAGACCATACTTATTCAATGCACTAACTTATTTTACTCTTGGCAAAACATTTAAACACAAAACCATATTTATAGTTCCATGCTAATAAAGGGACTCAAAGTGCAAGTACTAAATTAAAAGGCAATCTATGTCAGAAAGATTATTTATTAAGGTATTCACAACCTGGGTGATGTGATGTAGCAGCACAAACTAATGACTAAGTTGCAGAACATAAAAAGGAACATGTTGTGCAGTCTTTTTCATACAAACCTAATACTAATCCTAATAGAATACAAATTTCTTCATCTCTAAATCCTTTTTGGGTTCTAAGAGTGTCTCTAACAGGTAGCAATTTTTTATTCTCCTTTATAAGGATGATCTGTCTTTTAAAATACTGAATGTTTCAGGAATGCACCGAAATAGTAAACTAAGGCAGATGTTTGCTTAAAAAAAAGAGAAACATATAACACAAATTTCATACATCTACATAGCCTTCGCTGACACTTTTTGACTCAAATTCATTGAATTTCTCTCACCTCCTATTATCTACTGGGAGAAGTTACAAACCAAAAGCACAACAGAATCACAGAAGAGGTGCCACAATAAAATATACAAGATCGATACGAGCAAATGCCACCTACATTACTTGAAAAAGCTGTTAAGAGATACTATTAGGCAATATTGTAATGTGCATAATACACAAACAGAATGATGTAGATAGAAATACAAAGCACTTATTTAACATAGTGTATGTCAAATCTTAGAATTTCAACTTCATTGCATAAGACAAGATTTTGGTACCTGATAAATTTCTAGGGTTTTTTTCAGCTTTTATATTAAAGCCCCCTCCCCTTCTCAAACTTTATATATGAGAAGTGGAGAGGTCTATGGATTGCCTCTTATCTTAATGCTGATCCTGCAAACTTAAATGCATGGTAAGCATGTGAGTAATTTTATTGAGTTTAATGAGACCACTCATGCATTATAAGTTAATCTTGCATCAGAAGCAGCAGAAAAAGCCCCCACACAGAAACTTAAGTGGTAGGAACACACAATGTGTCAGGACAATAACGGCTGCCATTTGCACACACTACCCATGTGCTTTAGGCTGTAGCAGCTCATTGGAGGGGTGATACTCTCCTTGCCTTTCTGGAGCAGAGTTTGTACACGTTAAGAACACAGGAAAGAATTCTCAATGAGGGACAATGCATTTGTTCAAAGAGAATTTTTTCTGGTACAAAACAGGAAGAATGGCTGTGGAGACTTTAGGTGAATGGCACATGGAGGTTCAGGCGTCAGTAAGTCAAAGACTGTTCCAGGTTCAGAACTAGGATGCTGTGGATGACTGATAGAAACCAGGAAGGAATACAAAAGGATTTCCTTCTGTTTTCCTCCTGTGTGGTTTTTCCTCTGGTTTAAACTAAAGACAGTAACTCTAGAGCTTCTAATGAGAGATTGCAGCAACGTTTCCCTTGGCAGCACAAGAAAAGTCCTTTTGCCCACCCTCTTCTGGATACTTTTTGTAATTTCTAACAGCACATATATACAAAAATTTAATTATGAAACATTCATCCTTTGTGACTATTTCTGTGAATGGGTACAAAATCAGTGTCAGACAAAACCCAAACAAATACACTGATTGTGTCATCCTATTCCTCAAGAAACAATAAAAATAGCAAAAATATTTCAGTCAATATAAATTAGAAGACATATATAGATATATAGCTAGAGAATATTTAATGGTGAAGAAAAATAAGTCAGGTGAAATCCATGCTAGCAAGGTTAAAGACAGTAAAAAGTTGTTAATGTAGCTTATTAGGAGCAAGAGAAAATATTGACCTTCTAAACAATGTTTACTGTGCTTTGGTTTTTTTTAAGAGGCAAAAGAAGTAGACCTTTTAATACATTCTTCTGTTCTTTTTTTTTTTCCAAAAAAAGGAACAAGCCTTTTCTAAACCACTATTAAGAGGTCTATGGATTTATAACTCATATGCAATCTTTAGGCCTGGACAGCTAGCAACCACAAAAAAGCTCTGGATATTGAGGTTCATGAATGCAAATAAGTTAATTTTTAATAAATCTCTGGAACTGCATGCGACTGAAAAACTTTAAAGCCTATAAAAGATACAGAAAATGCACATGCAATGGTTCAAGGATCATTAATCTAGCTTTAGTCCCAAAGCAAACAGAAGAAAAATGGTTTAAAAACGTGCTTGAGATCCAGCAAAAGCAGTATAATTGATGTCAGTCAATAATATTTCTTAAGATATTAGGACCTGTTAAACAAACTCTATTTCATTGCTTTCAGAGGTTAAATGCTCAGTTGATAGGAGCTGCAAGAAGGTAATATACTTAAGAGATCTATAAGGCATTCACAAAACATTCTTATTGAAAAAAAGATTGAATGGCAGTACATTTTAATGGACTGAAAATGAAATAGATTTAAAACTAGCTAATTAACATAGTTTTCAATGGAAAATCATAGCTGAATAAGAGTTTTTCTAGCAGGAATCCCTTGGGATTGATACATGTTCTGATGTAATTCCACATTTTCATCAGTGATCTAGAGTACACAAAAAAACCCTGCTTGCAGTGGATATATTTGTAGATGACACAAAGAAAGGGAGGAGGGTAAATAATGGAAAGGCAGGCAGCTGTACAAGGCCATCTGGACTACTCGGTAAGCTGGGATCAGTGAAACAAAATCCATTAAACTATAGGCAGGCACCAGAGAAATTATAGAGCCTGGAAATGGGAAATACAAGTCATGACACAGATCTGTAAACTGAATTCCAGAAAACAAAATGTTTGGATAAAAGTTAGTATGATCCTGGGATGTCTAAGCAAGCTGCCTAGCTGAAGATGTAAAAAGTGATCTTAGACATTCAGAAACCAATATCTTAAGATACAAAAATCTAGGAACATTTTACAACTCTCATTTTACCTTTTAAAACCATTTGGTTATTTCATGTATTATAACAAGGTAAATTTGTGTCCCAAGCATATTTTAAGATGTAGACATTTGCACAAAGATTAGCATATTGTATCAGAGTTAAGTAAGAAGTTTTTAAAGAAAATGAGGCCAGAAAATGATTTGAATTTTTATAGGGAATTACAACTCTAAAACCATTATATAAAGTATACTTTTGACTAATTAGGTAGTAAATTGATTCATAAGAATAAAATATATGCAATCTAACCTAAAATAGATACAAACATCAAGAAGTACTAACTAAAAGATATTATTAGGAAATTTTGGCGTTTCCAAATTAATTGTTTATACTGATTGTGCTAATGTTTTCAGAGTACACAATATCCACATGCCTGAACATTTAAAAATAAAAATAGCTACCTCATGAAAAAACAAGACATAAAGATGGAAGATACCCTGAAGCAAAGAAAAGTTGCAAATCAGGGTAGATGTAAAGCACATCAAAATAGTCCCAACACAGCATGAACTACTCTGAAGTTAAACAATGTACAAGTGTGTTTGAGATGAAGGTTTAGTGAAAATCAGTTCCTTCACAGCTGGACATGTACATAGCTTTTTCCTCACTGACTGTAGTCTTTTATCCAACGGCCCACCTTTGAAGTGGAAAAAATAAGAGCACTTGTGAATGCCCTGGTAACAGATAAAGAAACATCAATTTAGTCAAGATGATATAGATCAAAAGGAAAATAACCTGTCTTGGCAAGCTGGCCAGCAGTTTGTTCATATCTGATCAAACTGAGGAGAGTTACTAAACTGAATGAAAAGAAAGCTGAAGAAAATCCAACTATCATTGATAATTCACAGAAAGTGAAAGTAAAATGAATCAACTGTGCTATATCTCCAAGTAATCAGGGGTTGAGGAATAACACCTATGCCCCTTGAAGAAGAACTAGAGACTCAGTAGGCAGTTCAGAGCATTTGAACTGTCTCAGCAAAAAATCTATCCAAGCCTTCAAACATTTTGAGATAAACAATGAAAATCTTCAGCCAAAACTTCCAAATCAGCTCTTGATCGTGGAAGGCCCCCACATCTTCCCCCGCCTTCCCCCCACAAACCCCCCCCCCCCAAAAAAACAACAACAACAAAAAAAAACAAACAAAAAACAAACCCCCAAAAAAAAATCCGGCTTCTAAGCATGAGGAATAGTAACACAACAACATGGTGCAGCAATCCTCAGCAGATGGGTAGAACATATTCTCCCCCCAGAACATAGTATCTCATTCAAAACAACATTTTAAAGAGCTTCTACATGCTCTGCAAAGATATAACCAGAGAGGGAATCTAGGTGTACAGAATGCCATGCTGCTGTGACTCAGAGACAATAAAATTACTCACAAGCAGCATTTGCCCTTGGAAGACAGTGTTAGTCAGGCATTGTTGCCATCCCTGCAACTTCTCTTCCAACATTTCTGCCTTCCCCATTTGACTGAATAGGTCAAGAAGCCCAGCATTATTCCTACTATACTAAAGCCACTCAGACAATAAACCTCCTAGCAAAGCAAAGGGCAGGAGAGCAGCTTAATCCCCAATAGGATTCTCTCACCCTTTCCCCATTAATCCAAACTGAAGAAGTCTGCTCAAAGGAATTCTGATACTCATGAATAATAAATTCAGTCACATCATCAACATAAGCAAGGAATTTCCCTGAAGGACAGCTGAAAAAGAAAGAGAGTATAATAACCTAGACAAGGAACAATCCCTCCAATTCCCTTGTGCAATTGAAAAGTAGTTCTCAAAGCCCATTCACCTTATAGAGGTTAAATAAATTATTAGATGAAAATCAGATTTAGGTGGTAAATTTGCTCTAAGATTCAAACTACAAAGATCATGATAATTCTTCCTGTGACCTTATAGTATCAAAAATCTTCTTTTAATTAAGACAATTTAACACAACACAAACTTTAAGCATTCTACAAAAGAAGAAAAGATTGCTGAAACAGGCATGTTGGAAATATATTTAAGGCTTACCCAAGATTATGCTATTGAACTAGAGCTTTTTGTTTGCTGAAGATTTCAAAAGAAATTAATATGGGTAATAAAGGCAGGGATATTGCCATATTGTCCACCAAGAAAGAACCGCTTAATAGGAGCTGAACGGCAATTTTTTTTCTTCCACCTGCTCTTTTGAAATGTTTGCTGAAAATCAGTTTCAGGTAGGAAAACCACAGTTACAAGGTTTGTAAAAATCAAAGGCAAAATTACAACACCAGATACCTGGAAATAAGTAATTTAAAGAGGATGTTAACAAAGATCGTTCAGGATTATGTACATCTAATGACAAGACACTAGAAAAAATGGAGAACAAGGAAAACTCTGAGTGAATATAGAAGACCAATATAGTTGGGGAAAATCTCCTTGGTTGTCAAATGTAGATCTATGAAAAGTAAAACAAGGTTTCTCCCATGTTTTTCCTCTAAATTAGAGTTTATGTATCCCAAAGGATGTAAGCAGTCACCTGGATGACATTTAGAGATGATAGACAATAACCTGCTTCATATATTTCTTTTCCAGTTCTAAAATAAGCCCATGTAAACACATTTATCTAAGTAATATCTATAGAGGGGTCTGGACTGGCTGCATTGATTGGCCTAAGCCATTTTTATGAGGTTTGACAAGGCCAAGTGCAGGGTCCTGCCCTTGGGTCACAACCCCAGGCAGCTCTACAGGCTGGGGCAGAGTGGCTGGAAATCTGCCTAGTGGAAAAGGACCTGGGAGTGCTGGTCAAGAGCTGACTGAACTTGAGCCAGTGTGTGCCCAGGTGGCCAAGAATTCCAATGGCATCCTGACTCGGACCAGAAATGGTTTGGTGAGCTGGACCAGCACAGTGACTGTGCCCCTCTACTCAGCACTGGTGAGGCCAAACCTCGAGGGCTGGGTTAAATTCTGTGCCACTCAATTCAAGGACATGGAGTGCTGGAGTGAGTCCAGAAATGGGCAACAAAGCCAATGAAGGAGCTGGCGCACAAGTTGAATGAGGAGCTGGAGAAAAAGAAGTTCAGGGGAGACCTTATCACACATTGCAACTACCTCAACGCAGACTGCAGTCAAGTGGGGGTTGGTCTCTTCTCCCAGGTAAAAAGTGGCAAAAGGAAATGGCCTCAAGATAGGCCAGGTGAGATTTAGGTGGGATATTAGGAAAAATTACTTCAGTTGTAAAGTATTGGGACAGGCTGCCCAGGGAAGTGGTGGAATCATTGTCCTTGGAAATGTTCAAGAGATATGTCCATGTGGTCCCTGGGGACATGGTTTAGAGGTGGACCTGGCAATGTTAGGTTAATGACTGAACTTGATGACTTTTGGAAGTATTTTCCAACCTTAATGATTCAAGGATTTACAATTATAAAGTCCCATAAGAAACATGTAGCATGCTTAAAAATCCCATGAGACTCAGCATTACAATTTATGAGAATAACTTTTTCAAACTCTACTCTCATCAACAACAAATGCCCTGTACCCTCATCCAGGACTAGGACTGTCTCGTGTGCAAATTATTACCAAAAAAGCGTAGTTAAATTACATTTCCTTCTCAACAAGCATTGTCTTCTAATGGAAGAAAAAACCCCAAGCAAACAACCTATGAATCAGTGTGAAACTCCCTTTAATAATTAAACTGCTTTCAAACTAGACTTCAATTAAATAATTAAATCTTCATCAGAAGACTGATGAAATGACAGATTTCCCCATAATTAGGAAGGAGTCCTTACTTGGCAATTGATGGAACTAAAATCCCAAAGGATACACTACAGCAGTAAAGACTGTGTAGAAATTTTTATCAAAAAATATTCATTTGACCTTAGCAGGCAATAAATAGATCTAGCAGTAGCACTAAAATAAGTATACTGCTTTACACACAGGTCAAATATCTCTACACATCACTCACTCATCTCATAGTTAGAAGTTGCTGGATAGGCAGCAGATGTGGTTGATCTAATGTCTAAACAAGAATACGATTAAAGAAATAATCAAAATATCTTTCACTGTTGTTTTATCAGAAGGGATCACATTTGCAAAGAAGAAAATGAAATACCAGCAACAGCCTTCCCATTTCTACAAAAAGAGCATAATGATCACTATAAAGCATATCCAAATATCAAAAAGTAGATAAAATAACCCCCTGAGTAATGAGATCTAGGTTCACCCTTACCTGCAGACAAGTGTGTCATACTTGTTTACAACCAAACCATAACTCAGGGAAATTTCATTTTCTCACTCCATGAGCAATTCAACTCATTTCAGAAACACAAGATTAGAATAGATGACTCGATGATCCTTCTTGCTCTTGTATTCTCTCATTCCTTATTCTGTATCTTCTTGGTTCTTCATGCAATACCCATGACATTTTCAGGCCTTTTGCCATGGGCTTGGGACGCAAACCCTAGGTAGGCAGGATTTTCCCTCTCTGCATCTCTAGGCATTGCAGCATGGATTCCTGAATCACAGGAATGCTTTTTCATATCCAACAGTCCCATTGGAGAAATATTGCAAGCAACATGAGTTACTTACCTCCTTGCCATAAGCCAACATTTAACGGGGTTTTGTTTCCTTTTAAAAAACTTTAAGATCCTAGAAATTAAACCAATAAACTCAAACAAATATGACTATGATGTTTGTATTAATAAATTTACATGTGCAGCTCTTAGCTAAGCAGATATATCACATGCATTATTCCCAGAGTCATTTAATATTAATGGTATTAAATGGATTATTAAAAAAACCTCCACAGAGATATAACCTCAGTTAGTTAAACCAGTGAAGAAGATGGTAACCTCCACTCCAGATATCAACATTAGAATTTTGCATTCATTAGGGGTTATAAAAGAAAACCAGTTTTGATTGAAACACCTATTTTAATGATGCTCATTGCATATAATAAATTGAACCACTGTAAATGTCACCTGAAAGGATATAAAATTCAATTTTTGCACCATCTGGAATGTACTCCTGATTAAGTTGTTCAGCAATGTGATTGTATCACCTAAACAAACTAATTAACATCAGAATGACACATTTTGCAGTTTCACTGGCATTTATCTGTGTCCCATTTATTCTATGTAAGTTCTTTCCCAGAATGACCTTATGCTCACATAGTGCCATGAAGCTAGTACATGTTAATTCTCTTTTCAAGAAGAAGCACATTTTTCATTTGACCTTACACAATGTGACACCTTTACACAGTAGAGTAAAACAGACTGAACAACAAACTTGTTTTGGAACATGAAATCTGGAACACCAAAGTCTCTTCAGCTAAAGAGCCACAAAGTCTCCTCAGCTACAATAGATTCACACATTTTTGCTCTTCAATTTCCTTCTTTTGCTTTTCATTTTTTTTGTTTAAGGGAGTAGATATTAAGTCATCTTTTGTAAGTCACCTTTTTTGTCTGAGAAATTTAAATTGCAAATAAAAAGAAAATTCTATTTTCCATAGTTTCATCATTGTGAATTCACAGCTCATAGCTAATTCTTCTCTAACTTTTCATAGAAAGAGTCATTGTATTCTGTGCAGAAACTACCAGACACATTTTCTGCTCCTACACATACTGGTGTCAGCCTAACACAACACCAAAAAATACTGTTTGCAAATACCATTGAAAGGCACCCCAACACCATGTTAATCTATGATTAACGGTACCTAACACCAGCCAAGGCCAGAGCCATTATTCTGAAGTGCTGAAATGTTGTTTCTGTTCCATATTACACTGCATAACTTCATAGTAAATTGGTTTCCGGTTTCATTGCCAAAGTAATTAAAAATTCAAAAGGTTGCTGTTTGAGCAGAACATTATGGAAAAGTATTAAATACAATTGAACCTGGAGATTATTTCTTTTTATAGTGAGAGAGCAGCAGGATGGGAGGAGCAACTTGAATAAGGAAGGTCATATTAGAAGTTCATATTTTAGCATACACATTTCAGTGGAGCTTCTCCTGGAGGAAAGGACACAAGGAGAACTAAAAAGAGAGAACTGTTTCTAAAAACTTTTTAAAAAAACCCAAAAAATTACTTCTGAGAGCTGGTTCAAAGAAAGGGTGAAGGGAGCTAAATAGATTGTACGATGTGAGCGTTAAAACGTATATTTGGTCTGGTTTTGCTTTATATTATCTTAATTCTATTTACTGAAGTACTATTTAATTAGCATTCCTCCTTTTTTAATCTCAGAGAAGATTATGGAGCATTAAAAAAAAAATTTACATCCTTTGGGAATAATAAGGTTGAGGAAGGAAAAGAAGGTGAGAGGGTCCAAACCTCAAAGAAACAAACCCAACCTTTTCATCAGGTTTAATTTCTGCAAGTTGAATTTTACTAGTGTATATGCTCAGAAGAGACTATATTTAACTACTACTATAAAATTAGTAATTTGTAATGTCTAGAAATTGCAGAAGGCCTACAGCCACATCCAGTGCATGATCCGTTATTGTGCACATCTCGGCTGGTAGCACCTGATGACATCACCTGGAGCAAACAAACACACAGTAGTGAGGAGAATTAGAAGTTAAGGGTGTGTAGTTTCCCAAGAGAGATGGTGATCAAAAGGATGTGATGATGAATAAGAGGTGTGTGGGAAGAAATTCTCAGTTGAGCTGTACATGAATGTATACACTATGTTCAACAGTGAAGAAATGCACTGTTATCACTCTTTGCTCTCAGTGAAGGCAGTGATTTGTG
The DNA here is from genome assembly GCF_036417665.1 of Passer domesticus. NCBI lineage: Eukaryota > Metazoa > Chordata > Aves > Passeriformes > Passeridae > Passer > Passer domesticus. The sequence continues at coordinate 125,331,274 of NC_087474.1, read as the reverse complement.
TTCAACTGAAAATCCATCAATTGAACAGATAGCACATGAGTTTTGTCTGTAACAGAGATCTAATCTCTACCAAGAGTGAGCAGCAATGACAGTGTTGCCTCCCTCTTGTTGTCACACAGCTGAACAGTAAAACCCAACTTGTGCACACCCAAAACTCACTGTCAGCCTCCCAGGAGACTTCACTAGGATCTCCTATCTTCTGTGTCCCCACACACTCTCTGGGGAGAAAAGCCAGAAACACCTCAAGCTCCCCAGCTGGAATAGCAGTCATGATGAAATGCTTAAGACTCTTAATTAAGATGAGGTTTGGAGTCTTCAACTTCAACAATTTTTTGAATTTAAACACTTCTACCATAAACCATCCTTGGACACTCGCTTGGAGCTTTATTTTGACGGAGGCTTGTTTCTATAGATCAAAAATAGTGCAGTAGAAGAGTGATCCATTACTGAGGCTTTGTAACAGCTTTAAATCCTCTTCAGTGTCCTTATTATTAAAATGCTTCTCCTGACCTCCAAACAAATCTTTTTTGCCACATGCTCAGCAGATTATTTCTTGCTCTTCTTCCCAGTGGATATGAAAAAAAAAAAACCTTCCTCCACATAAAAGTCACTTACATGTGAGTAGATGCAGAATGACCTATCCTCTGCTTAGACTGAGGAAGTCCTTTATCCTCCATCTATTGATTTTCCATACTGGTTTTATGGATGTTGCCAACTTTGTCCCTGAGCTTTTTGGAGTGGGTAATTCTGTGGAGCTAGTTGCGATGGTAATTAAACAAAAATAACGGTGCCTGTTTTATCACTTACATCAGCACAAGTTAGAAAGAGAATCACTTTTTCTTTCATATTGCTAATGTAAATTCAACCAATGCTCTCATTTCACATTAAAGAAAAAGACACAAGCCCCAGCAAACACCATAACATCTCTATTAATACAAATTAGCTTTGGTTCTGAGCTTAACTTACTCCATTTGAGATGATTAGATATAATTGCAGAACAATTAAGGATTGACTGACATGCACCAGACGGAATAAATTTGATTTCACAAGTAGCCAGTATAAAGTTCACATAATTAACTCTCATTCTGACATACAACATTTTGTTTGGAAAAAAGCACTAGGTTTCCAGACTCTCAGCATTTTAATAAGTGAATGATCAGTCCATTTTTTACTTAGATGGAAGAAATCATTACTTTTGTCAGATAATTCTATCCTCCAACTACAGATCCATATAATAATTTGGCCTACAAATTATTCTGTCTCCAGCTTAATAAAGCTGGATGGGAGCCCTACAAACTTTGATCATCCATTGACCAAAGTAAACAGTACTAGGAAAAACACATGAAAAAATATTGTTTTATTAAATGACATAAGCAAAACTTCCTTCGGCTCCAGGAGAAAGGCTAATGAAGCCAGTGCCACAGGCACTCAGAGAGCTCACATTCACTATGTAAACCTAAGGACAAGATAACAAACATAAGCTGTTCAGAAGTAGCTTCCTACTGAATATATGAGTGTGTGTCAGGCAAATCCTTGGCCAAAAAATTAGAAGTGTCAGTTGAGACAGGGCTCAATTTGAGAGTAAAACTTAAATTCAGAATGAGGAACGGTTCACAGCAAAGAAGCATGTCATGGGAAAGACATGCAGGACAAGCAGAAATATCCTAGAAAAAGAAAAGAGCTCATCAATGTTTCCCAGCTGCTTAGGTAAGGCATATGAAACAACAGGAAAGGTGTACACAATACAACAATGCTGCTATGCATTTACCAAATAAAGGTTTTAACACATGGAAAGAAATGCCAGCAACTCAAATACAAAAGCAGTAGAAAAAAGGTCTATAAAAAAAAATTTGGATTAACAAATGATAAATGCAAATGAATACAGCTATTTTCATATTGGATCTGAAATACCTGAGGGACGTAACAACAGAATTAATAACAGTGCATTCTAAACAGATGAAGACTCCTTCGTACAGGAGTCCATAACACTATGTATTGCTGCAGATGGAGGGCTGGCTTACACACATTAGAAATTATGTGTGTACATATAAAACTTCAGGAAAACAGTTTGTATTTTTGTCTAGATGCTTTAATGCCTATACTCTGGAATGTGTTGGAACTTAATTTCATTTCAAGACAGAATGAGATCAAAACAATTAATGAGCTTATGCATGGAAGTAACAAGCTGTCATCCTGCAGTGAAGAATTAAAAGGTCATGTTATAATAACAGCTTTGTTTATCTCTTATGGAATGGTTAACACTAAAAATTATGTTTCCAATTTGAGAAAAGTAGTAATTGAAAAAAGACAGGCAAAATTCACTTATTTCATATGGGTAGTTTCACTGCTGCTAAAATCAGAAAAAATGAATACAAATAAAAAAGGTGTATATAGGTATATTTATTTTATTTCTAATCAAATACAATTTCTTTAGCCCTGAAAAAAGCATTACAATTTTATTTGTGCATCTGTAACATAAGTGAAGAAGGATCTTGACCTCTATGTTGTTTATAAGGCAGTTAAAGTGGAAACAGTTGCTCATTTGATTTCTACTAACAACAGCAGCTGTGGGAGAGCTGTGTTTATTTCCCTTTGGCACCCAAGATGACTTGAATCTATATCATCCTTTTCCCAGGAGACTGTCCTAATCACCATAGTGTAGTTATTGGAGGGTGCTTAGTTTATCAAGAAAATTATCATTGAAGGTAATTGAAGGGAAAATGTTTCAAACCTTCACAGTAAACAGGCCTATATTACCTATTTCCTTTTTATTCTCATTCAAATTTTTCATTACCTGCAGTGGAACTTTCTGGAAGAATTCAAACAGTGAATATTCAAAGGAGATCCTCCTCCCCACTTCAGAAATATCTGAGCAAAATTTTAGCAGTGGTAGGTTTCCACAATGACATTTCAAAAGTCTGTCTGCACTGTATGCATGGTCCATGGGAAGATATTGAATTAAAATTACCATTTATTATTGTACCAAGTTAGATTTTCAGAAGCATTCATGATTGAAGTCTTAATTAACTCATGGGACGTCAACCAAGAGCTAACTCATTCTGGTCAGAGCAAATGCAAACATGGAACTGCTTAAAAACAAACAAGCCAACAGAAATCAGTCACCTGCCAGACAGCATTACAATTTTCACTGATAGAATGTCAACAGAAGTTTAAAATTGTAATCAATCTGTATTCATTTCAGAGATATAGTTTCTTTTTCTTTCTTGAATGGAAAATGAGAACAATAGGAAGAAAAAAAAAGTGAATATTGCCTGCCAAGATTTCAATGCCGAATAAACAACCATACTTGGAAATCTTATTAACAGTGTTTGATTTCCCAGCCACACTAATGTGCTCTGATAACAGCACTTCTCTATCATGTCTGAAACACAGGAACAAATTCATGGAGGAAATGATGAATTTTTTCAACTATCGTATTGGATAAAATATGGGTCCCAATTAAATTTGGTGTGACATATTAACCAAATAATAAATACCTAGTATTTTATACATGTGGGGCAAAAAGTCTCTTGATGGACTCATCATATCTGGCAAAATTTTCAGAAAGACAAATAAATAGACCCAAAATACCATGATGTACTGAAAAAGTTTCTTAATTATATCATTGCTAAGTTGGTTTCGATACTCATACCTTCGGCATAATTTATACTAGAGCAGTTAATTTCCACAGTAGTAATTTTATGTCTATTACCTTGTTGAGAAACAATTTTTAAATGTAATTATCTTGGAGTAAACAAGACAAAAGTTCCACAAAAATACTGAGATTAACCAAAGCATACCCTAATAAAAGGGAATTTTGTCAACTGCCAGGTAGTGTTTTTGCTACTATTTCTCTGCATTGTGATTTGTCATGTTAAGTAAGAAGAGCAAAAAGTGAAACACAGAAGTGAAACTGGAAGATGAAGGATTTAAATTCAAACCTGCTGATTTATAAACCTCTTAACTCAGCATATGAGAAGAATTAATTGCAAAAAAATTCAAGGGTCACACTAAAAGCTTTGCTTCACTTCCTAGGCCCTTAGATAAATATTTTACTTACATATAAAATATAATAGTCACTAGAAAAACAGACATGACCCAACTAAATAAAAGTATACAAACTCTTTGTATCATAAGAATCAACAATTATTTGGCTATTCATTGTTTCTATGTGTTGCTCTTCTCCTAATCTAATAGATTTTTAAGTCAGAACATACCATGAGGATCAGTAATTTTGATCCTCTATGAAGTGTACTAATTTCTTTATCAAGCCTGTAACTTCTCATGAGCTACATAATTGAAGGAAAAATAAACTGCAGCTTTTCATTATGAAATTTTATCACCAAAGGAACCTGTGACTGAAAGTTTACATTTAAATGGAATTTCTACTGAGTAAATTAAATCTTATTTCTTATTAAATTGGTTTCATCAGTTTTCTGTTTGCTGTCAACCAAAAGCTAGGAATCCTAGCTTAATCCTAGCAAGTGCATAGTTCATAAATGTTCCACTCTGAAATGAGTGGAGTAAACAAAAATGCACAGGATGGGTCAGGTTGGAAGGGACAACAGTGGATCATCTGGTCCAACCTCCCTGCACAAGCAGGGTCTTCCCAGAGCACATTGCACAGGACTGCATTCTCTGAAAGCATTGCATGAATTAACAGTGATGCAGTTCAAATCGCTAAATCTGCAACCAGTAACAGTGACATTTATTCTGTTAATAATGCTGGGATCAGCATGTGCCATGGGCATATTGTGCCTGGAATCATTTAAATGTGGTAAATGTGGTTAACCAAGATCTGCATCATCTGGAGGATAAAAACCAGCAGGTGTTGTGTGAAATTCCCTGCATACACAATACTGAGTGTAACCTATGCTAACCTAAGTGCTACCTTGAACGAGCACGCATCTCTTGCTGTGCAATTCCAGCAAACATTTCTGCTCTAATCAGAGGACTGAATAAAGAATTAGTGACCTAAAACACTGAGTGTCATATAAAGGAAAGTTTTATTCAGATGTGACAAAAGTCACCTTTTGCCATTTGTTCTTTTTTATAAAGAATTAACATTCTCACTGTGAGATCAATTTGCTCAGCAAGTTATCACATTAACCTTCTTAGTCATTTTCTTTCAAAGCAGTCTTGGAAGTTCACATTTTTTATATACACTTGAAAATTCAACCAAAATGACACTGCCTGTTTTTCAACAATCAAAAAGGACCTCAAATTTACAACTGAATAGCTTCCCACCTCGGGATGGTACTTCAGAAGGCAGCTGTAATTCAGATTCATTGCATTCATGTACTTCAAACCTGTGGCTATTTACAAGCAGGGAGAAGTTCAAACATTACAGTTCTTGTTGGAGGGAAACTGAAGATCAAATTGTATGTTCAAACAACCACATTTTTCCTGTGTGTTTGCAGTTTTTTGAAATCTGAAAGTGCTGCTGTTGAGACACCCTCCCATAAATCTGAAGAAGGGTAAGTGACCTACCTTAGAAAGCCCGCCTACTTCCAAGTAGAAGCAGATAATGAAAACATTCCAGGTGACCCACAGGGCAGTCCACACGGTGTACTAAACACAAAGCCAGATGACAGCAAAAAAGAGAGAAAAATAAAATGTTAAGATGAAACGACTTCATACTGAGCAGATCAATAATAAAAACCTGATATCAATAAGCATTGTTCTTCTGGGAACAGCCAAGAACAAAGAGTTCAGAAAAGGAGCTCCCCCTGCAGAAGTCCCCTAAGAACCATCGGAAATTACAAATTCAATATTCATTGCTGTACTAAACAAATACCAATAAAACAGATTTATTCTTTACAGTTTTACACTGTCCTACTGATATCAATTAATTCTGACTGGTTTTGGGACACCTCTGAGTAATTTTTAAATCATAATTTAGCTCTCCTAAAGGAAATTTCAGATTAGCAAAACACCTTAAATAAGTAAATATTATTGAAACAATATTTAAATATTATTAAGAAAGGTACAAGAAAAAATCCCACCACCAAAAGACCCAGAAGATCTCTTGATCTGATAATTTAGATTTTTTTTCTTTTTAGGCAAATAGGTAAAGTGTAAATCTGATCTCTTGAGAGCCTTTCACAGTAGAAGGTACTTTATTACATTAAAATTAGCTACTACTTCTCCAAGCCTTTTGCCATGAATCTGGTCCTGGGTTCTCAAGCATCATACTGAACTCATACAGCACCCACAGCATGAATGGGACATTAATTCATCTACTTCAAATCAACTTTTGCATTTTACCTGTCAGCACAACAGACTGGCACCATTTCTTTATGGATGCACTGTTTCCTGACACACGACTGTGCCCTATTCCCAAGGAGCTCCCCAGGCACTCCACCTCAGGAGCATCTCACCCTAATGGGCCAAGTGTCCACGCAGCCACGCTGGAGCTGCATCCACTGGAACAAATGCAGCGAGCAGCAGCACTGCCACTTCAAATTTACACACTTGGAGCCTTCACAGCAGAGAACTGCTGCTAAGAGCTTTGCAAGTCTACTTAGCTGTGGCCAGATAAGGATTAGCACCTATGGTTTTCTTCAATCATTAAAGCTCCACATACTGAACTACAATGCATTGCACAGGTGCCATCGGTTTGGCTTTCTTGGGCAGTTTTGGGTTTTGTTCCCCTTTTAGATCCTCTCCCTGTCATGTACAATGAAAGGTTCAGGTAAAGAGGATTGAACTTTTTCCCCTCCTTGATTACTCCCCCCTGAATAGGGCCATTTCTGTACATCAAAAAGGTCAACTGCTTTAATATAATTTCTTCTGAGGTATGTAGGTAGTTGGGCAATGGTCAAAAAAGTAGAACACTAAGAACCAAAATAAGAATAACACTCCTGGGCCCTTTCCTCTGTCTCATAGAGAAGGGCAGTGTGGCAGGTGAAGGCTGGAATATTATAAAATAGAGAAGCCTATTGTGGTCTGTGAGCAATATGAGGTATGTACTGTCCATATGACTAACCTAGAGTATACTACGTTTTATTACATTTGTTGACTTTGTAGTAACTTGATGCCATCATCCACTACTGATTTTCTAACATTTATATTCAGAACATTACGTGCAGAGAGTTCAAAATTAATGAACAACTCATGCAATCCCAGTTGCATGTAAAAAGCAGAATTTAGACTATTTGGGAGTATACTCCTTTTTAAGAAATAATTTTTTATCTCTCTGTGAACTAAATCTGTCATCACAACAAAAGGAATTCTATTTGATCTTCCACTCCAAACCAAATCTGTTAATGGCCTCATTCTGTCCCATGGGCATCAATGCTGCATTGTGCAGGCAAAAACTGTCAGAGCCTGCTTCCCCAGGCCAGGCTATGCTGCTTTACAGTTATGACCAGTTTGGCTCCTGCTGCACCATGAGGATTACTGAAAGAGAAGTGCAGGTGCAAAGCAGGTGTGCACCTCGAAACCCAGATGCTGTATATGGACAGGCTTTTCCTACACTCTCACTGATCTGCAGAGATCTAAATTTGAGCTCCTTTTGCTCTGTAAACATAACAATTACATTATATTCAGTAATCAGTACTACATAATTTTTTTTAAGTAGGAAAGTTATTGTCTTCTTGGATATTCAAGGAGCAAATTCCTTCCTTGCGTAGTTTTCTAGGTATTTGAGGAAAGGTTATAAGAGAGCAAAGGCAAGAAAACAAAATTAGGAAATGTCAGAATTTGGGTTGTGCAAGCAAACTTAATTTTTCTATTTTGTGGCTATATTGCAGCAATACAATCCAAACATTAGTAAAATCATCATAGATATATTTTTATTTTAAAAGATCTTACCACCCCCAACACATTTTATGAACAGCTATCTCAATACTTCTTTTCTCCTTGTGGCTCAGACCTTGTTCTGAAGACAGAATATTAATTTCCTCATGAGGTTTACTAAGATGCTCATCGCTGTAATATGTGAGAGCTGCACAAACATTAACTAATTTATTTTATGTTATAAGAGAATGATACAGCTCTCAGAATACAAATGATGTTCTGATACATGCAGAGATTACATTCAGAAGTATTCATACATTATAAGCATCCAACTTGAGGTCCTTAAGAGTTCATTTTTCAGAATGCTTGAGGTTATACACTCACTTTATAAACTCAGTGTTCAGCTCCCTGTGGCAGAACATGCAGCACTTGTGCAAATGAGACCACAAGGTCTCAAGACAAGAATCCAGAATGCAAGGGGAAAGCAAAGCATGTGACAGGTTTTGTTAAAGTCACTCACTTTGTGTCAAAATAGTTTTCAGTGGTTGAGAGCAGAGATAAAACTCAGCTACTCAGCACAGCCTTCACAGCAAAAACAATCCTTTTTTTCTTGATAGCATGTGTCTTATTCTTTCCATTGTCTTCTGTTTTCAGAACATCAGGTTTCTATTCTACATCTGTGATCACCAGAAAACCCCCAAACGTCTATCCTCTCTACTGAAATTGAGGCAAAAATATAAGAATTAGTAGGGGTCTATCTAGTTCAAATCTGCAAATATATAAAAGAATGATAGTAAGACTGCACAGAAGGGCTTTAAAAGCAACTTTTCTAACATTTTGAGTGTTTCTTTATTTAAAAATTTTAATACTTTTTGGCATTATATGCATTGAGTAAATTTATATGTATATAGCTTTTAGTTAAAAAAAAACAAAAACAAAACCAAGCAATATTCCATTATGTGGCATCACACTAACACGTGCTTCAGTCATGTTATACCTTAAGAAAAGTGTTACTTTTAGATTCATGATGCAGATTTCTTATTTTTGCTATCAGAGCAACAGTCCAAATTGCCATCCTCTGTCTCAAGGGACATGTCATGCATGCTGGCAATTTTCTCTCAGTGTGGGAATGGTCAAGGTCTGAGACATCAGGTCCACACTAACCCTCAGGTTTCACTTCTCTCCCAGGCACCTAACCTGTTTCATGATCTGACCTGCCATTTACCCTTTCTCACTCTGTGTCCTGAACATTATCCTGCCCATCCTGCTGGGTCTGCTCACTCTCACTTCCCCAAACCCAGCAATTCCTGCCTAGTCCTTTGGCCACCCACATTCCCAGCACCCCAGCTCAGCTGGCCTCATAGTCAGTGTCACAACCCTCACCACATTTAGCATGAAAAAGGAATTTTCCACACAGGCTGAATCAAAAATAAGAGTTTGTATTTTTATTTTTTATCCCAAATGATGCACCACTTAAGAATCGCCTGGACATTTTTGTAACAGCTCCCTTCTAGAGGCAGGACCTAGGACAAGGTCATAATCCTTGCTTATTTCTCCCCATGATGCACTACATTTTTTTCTTGCTCTTGGTCTTTTGCACTAATGATTGTATGAGGTATGAGGAAGTATCTGAAGTCCAATAAAGTGGAGGGAGTACTCACTCAACCTTACAAGTTAACCATCTATTAAATATCCCCTTTCATAATATCAGCCTCTCTACAACAGTGAGATTTGACTCTACAACCTCTTGACTCTAGAATCTAATTTAAAGCAATACAGAGATACATTTCATATATCAGAGAAATACAAATATCTCTAGGTTAAAACAATTGCATTGGATGGACACAATGTCACAAGAACAACTGTTTAAGGAAAATAAAAAATAGATTTTTTTAAGTTTGAATATTACAAGGATTCTGGGATAAGTTTGGCTTTAGTGAATAAACTATCTCGAGAGTATATTTAAATCTGAAGTGCAGCAGCTACTCTGACAGTGTCATTCATGGCATTAGAGGGAATGAATGTTTGCTCGAGGATACTTCAAGGGAAAGGAGCAACCATTGAGCTGTGAAATCATTCCCCTGTAATACCTGGCATCAGTACTTGCAGAGCCTTGTTAGGCATATTTATGAAAGATGGCAAGGGAAGTGACATAAATCAGCACGATGGAGCAGTAATAACACAGGACTTACCAGGAAGGATAATCAACAAGTAATATTGGAAACCTAAATATTTCACATGTGTTTTCACTGTCTGTATCACATTTGCTTGAATATGGAATAAAGTATCCTGAACGGCCTTTCTTCTGCTGTTCTGGCTTTTTGTTTGTTTGGGGTTTTTTTTAAGAAACTCTTTCCTGGATTTTCAACTGTATCCATTGCCTATATAACATATTATTTAATGGAATACTTTAAGACAAGTAAAGCAGAGATATCCACCATAGATTCTCCCTATTTATATGTATTATTTTAATCCTTCACTATTTATTAGCACTTTTTTTTTCAGCTTTGAGCCTGGCTTTTGCCATTTTAGCTATATGACTCATCATTCAGAAGCCTTTTGAAGTCCCATATCAGAAGCAGCAGAGGGAGAAGATCCCCAGCTTCAACAACTATCCTGTCATCATCATTAATCAATTTTAACAGCCTGAAAATCTTGCTGGTGGTAGCAAGATCTGTAAAGAAAGGAAAAGAATGAACAAGGAAACAGATCACAGCAGAGCTCAGGAGCTTCATGACAAGAGTGCAACAGCATAGTTAGAACAGAAACTCAGCTGTTTCTTTCTTCTTTGCAAATGTTTGGGTAAGTCTCAAATGAGCTAATGTGGGAAAATTAGGAATCAGCTCTGCACTTTTATGCCCCCTGGGAACTTTGCACAGATTTAATTCAGTCACAAAATATTCAAATACTGAAAATAGCACATCCGCTTAGTGACAGGACAAATTGTTCACAACATTCATCTAAATTACTAATTAATACAAAACCTATTAGAAATAATTATTGGATTTAAACTAATTAGGACACTTGGCGTCAATGTTGTCACTCTCTCTCTCTCTCTGTGTTCTAAGCTCTGAGGACTTGGTATTTTAAGTATGAGCAAGTGAAATTCCAGATTTATTTCAGAATCACCACCCATATAGTCCTGTAGCTGAGGAACTGTATACAGTGAACATGAACCACTATCTTTAACTACTTGGAAAAGAATTCTATTCAACAGAGATGCCTCATGTATCAGCCACTGCATGGCAGTTCTTAGATAGTGAGACTTTTTGTCTGGTAGAAAACTCTCACAACAAATTTTATATCACTCAAACTAATTTCTTTATTCAGACTATTGATTTGCAATGACTATAGTTATGGTGCAGCTTATGTGGTCACTAAGTCCTAGTGAAAAACTGGCCATACTGGGGTCAATGGCAGCGGAAGGGTCAAAAGCATGCAACTGCTATTTTTTTGTCAGTTTCTATTGCAGCCCTCACTGAACTTCTTGGCTCTATGTACTGGCAACAAAAGCCTTCTCAATTGTGACTGCAGAAGCACTCTCTTATTTGACTGCAGTATAGATGTGCTTCAAACTACAGCCCTACATGTATTACATTTATTCACTTACTTTCCCATTCCTTACATTTTTCAGAATTTGAGTAGACTGAACATGACATACATAGCATAAGATGACAAAGTGAAAGCTTTTTTGTAACTTCACTTATCAGGGAAACCTTCAGGCACAGACTTCATTGCACAGAAGACAGATTAAAAAACATTCTCTTGAGGTTAAACAATGGCTCTAGAGTTGGTCAGCTGAAGTCAAGATCACCATCAGAGTATGACAGATTATCATAAGGACAATTTGTATGCACACATGCCAGATTAATTTTGTAGACACAGTTTACAGAAGTAAACCATTTTATCTGACATGATTCTCTCTTTACTTCAGTTTTTTAATACTGTGATGGGATCATCTGCATTAGTGAAGCTGATTTCCAGGGAAGTCTTCTGGAAAAGACAATTGATACTAAGCATAATTTTCTTGAAGCAATTAGTTACTTTTCCAGTTAAACTGGATTAAACTTAATCTAAATCAGAAAAGTACACAAAAGTACATAAAAGCATGACTCAAAATACTTCTTCAGCCACAGACACAGTACCAAATTCTTGGGATGCTAACCACTAAAAAATACAGGTGTTTGGATGTGGTTGAAAGTGGACCTATGAACACAGAAGGCCATGAAGCTTCTCCATAAATTTGAAGCCTAATTCACTACTCAGAGCCTTGCTAAGAATCTCTCTGCACTGCGTTTAATACTGAAATTCAGGACACTACTGAAGGTTTGCATTAAACAGACTTTAAAGACAGCATTAAAAGTTTAGAGGTGGACTGTCACTTTTGCCTGAGTGAATACAGCCAGTATACATCTGGCACTGGTAGGGGTCTTTACTGTCAGTGTCACTGACTCCTTCTGGGGCTTCTGGGGACAGTGGGCAAAGATAAATGGTGGTTGGCACAGCCCTAGGAAGCCCAGCTTCTGGGGAGCATGTGTTGAAGATCCTCAGGCTGTGCTCCACAAGAACTTAAAGCTGGTGTAACCCTGCACTGCTGTGGAAAGACCCCATGCGCTTTTCTCCTTCCTCTGGCTAATTTTTGCCATTTCCCCTCTCCCATCTTCTGGAACAAGCAAAGCACATCAAAGAGCTCACCCAGACTTAACACCAGTAAAGAAAATAGCTGCTTTTAACCTGGATCTGCTCTGGTTTGACAGTTTACCAAGTGGTCAAACTGTGCTGGTGCAAACAGAGGAACAGCACAGGGCCTGAAGGCAGCAGCTGAGCAAAGGCAGTTTTGCTTATGCTTGCTTGAGATATTCACTGAATTCAACCTGAGGTCAAGGCTAGGCATGAGGCTGAACTGACGAGTTTGGAGTTAGCAACAGAAGAAGTCTTGCAACTCCTCCTTTCTCCTCCACCTCCACATTGCTGTTCATAAACATGCAGTCCCAATTCCTGCCTTATGCCAACCTTGACAACCATTGGAACCTCACAGACTGGATTCAGGTCACCAGCTGTGCAAAAAAATCTACACTTTTTGCTAGGTTGGTTTTCTGACAGCTTAGAAATGGAACTGATTTCCTGACAGATCCAGTTAACTGCTGCCAGAAGTGGGGGAGAGAATTTGGGGAAGTGTTCATCAGGGAACAGTGGGAGCAGGGAGACATGACAGCCACCCTATTCTGCTGGTGTTGAGTGTAAGGTCAACTACAGACACCTCGTGTTACAGACTCCCTTCAGACTTCAGGATTTGTCTCAGACTAATCCTACTGCACTGTAAACCCTACGTTAGACAGGATATAATCACAGATTGCTCAGAGAGGTGGTGATGGGATGAAGAAGTGGGTAATCACAGAACATTCTGAGCTGGAAGGGACTCACAGGAATCATCAAGTCCAGCTCTTAACAGAATGGCCCACACAAGGATCAAATGTGTGACCTATGGCATTATTAGCACTGTACTCTGACCAGCTGGGCTCTAAAGCCTTGATCTTCCCCAGTAATGAGTACTGGCACCTGCTGTAGCTAGAGCTCCTAAATATATGCTTAAAGATCAATCAGAATATGAGTTCAGTTAAAGCAACACAAAGTACCTTGCTAGGGAAGTGTTTCTTTAATTATGAGTTTTCTACCTCTACTTTAAAATAACTTTTGTATAGCCCAAAATGTTCAATTACATTGGAAAAGATATAGAAACAGTCAACATCTGTTGCGTTTCATTTGAAAATTTAAACAGAGCTTGCATCATTGAACAGCAGTAATGAACCTGAGGGGCAAGAAATTTCGTAGTAGTGTTGCACTTCAGACATGAATTTCCCACATAATTTTACAGATGCTTACACTCGCTTCTTATGTATAAAATGGAGAGCATGAAGCAGAAAGGTGAGTCATCAATTCATGGACACCCAGTTCTTCAACCACAGATAAGAGATAAAAGAGCTATTTTTTATATCAATCCATTTTCAATTCATTATAGACAGCCTGTAAGTTTAGCTAACATGAGTATAATCTTGGATGCACTTTTGTTCACTTTTTCATTTAAGACACAACAAAGAGTTACAGGATTCCAGGCTTGACTAGAAAAGATGAAGCTTTTTAAGTATTTGTTTAACGAGTTTCCTCCAGCAGACATTTATTTCATTCCTTTGTGAGGAAAAAGATAACTTTAGCCTCTTAAAATCCATTACTGACAACACAACCAAAATGTTCCAAATACAGCCATTACCAGGTAAGGACATAATATTCTTATATTCAAAAATGAATGTGGGGGAGGAACAGAGATTTTTTTTCTGTTGGCAGTTTACTTCACAGCTTTGAAATTTCTTTTTATTCCTGGCTATATTGAGAGAATGAGAAAAAACAACTGAGAAGCTTCAATTTACAAGCATCAGAGAGAATTTACAATAATTTAGGGTCAAAGCCATAAATACAGGTCTTGACAAAATTACATGTAAGTGAGAAGGAGACTTCTTTGGAACCCATGGGTCACAGGACCAAAGAAATTTCTACAGTTATTGCTCCTCTCTGCTTAAGAGAAAGATGTAGTCAAATATAACTTAGCCATTGCAATTTTTTTTATAATCATCATCAATTCTGCTTGTCTGTTACAAAAAGAAGAACAGTTTGTACTTTATTTATTTACATAGTCTAATTGACTTGTATCATAGTCATAGTTTCAGCAGCACTTTCTCCAGGTTACCTGTTTTTGATCATGTCCAAAATCTCAAAAAAATTCACTTAGTAGTCCTACATTTGCAAAAAGACATGGAGACCTGTACAGTTCCTATAGAAATACCATCTGGTGTTTTGAAACCAAGAAAATTCTGCTTTGTAATATGACAGGTTTTATGGTAAGAAACAAAAAGAAATATAATAAATGAGACTTACCACGACTATATATCGAGGCCTAAACTGGATGGTTCCAAACAAACCCAAAATGACAACTATTATTTGTAGGAAATTGCCAAGGATAGGAGCCCACTGGAAACCCAGGAAGTCAAAGATTTGTCTCTCTAATGCTGCCAGCTGTAATAAAACACACAAACAGAACATCCACTTTTTAATTATGGGTTGGAGAGAACACTTGATATTTTCTTATTTGCACCAGGCTTCACCAGCGAGAGCAAAGCCATGCAAACCATCACGGTCCCTCCCTTCCCCATGTCTTTGTTTACTAAGATTTACTCTCAACTAGACTCGACTGCAAGTTCCTCAGTCTGTTCCTAGAAGCTCAAATGAGCAGAGCAAGCCCAGACAAGTCCCAGACATGGCCACTGTGATCCCAGGTGTTCCTTAATGCAGGAATTAAGGGACACTGTTGGGAGCTCCTGAGACACAGACGTAGGCTCAGGGGGTGAAAGGCAGTAGAAAATGTTGGAAGACCTCAGAGCAAACTGCTCCAAAACCAGCAGCCAAATGAGCCATCTGTGCGCTTCAAAAGCTGCTATGTTACTTTTGGACAACTACAAATCAGAAAGGAATTGTGGCAGCCTAATAGCTCTGCTCCCACTGTCCTCATGGCATTTTGGGTCTGGATTTAGTTGGGTGTGGAAAAGGAGGAAACTAAGAGGCATCAGCCTTCATCTTTGCATCAGCATGTGGTAATTCTGCATTTCTGAAGATTAGACAAAAAAGAAAAACAAAAAAGCCAGATATAAAATTCTTCTGCAAACACATTTGCTACTCATTTTTGACAATCCAATCCACTATGTTGTAAACATAGAAAATCAACTTTCTTAGCAGCATATTTGTTGGAATTTAAACTTAGTTCAATATTTTTTGCAGCTGTAGCAAGATAATATTGAACAGCTAAATAGAAACCTACTGACAAACAACTGAATTTCTGTGCTTGCTAGAATTTATTAACATCTACTTGATTTTACTACATTGTTACAAACCCTAAAATTTACTGAAATATGCACTTACAATACTGAGACAGATGGAGCAAGCATGGCTCTATGAATACCAACCAAAGTATTATCATATGTGGGTATTTCACATAAACCATTTCATTTTACACATTATGGCCAGATTTAATCTTCACCTGCAAGATGAGGCGAGGTGTCACTGAGAGCAGAATCCATTTTTTCTGTACAAAACCCCACCATTACAGCAGACATGAAAACCACATTCTCCATGTTGAGTTTAATAAATATGATAAATCTAAACAATGAAATTAATAAAAGTTGAATCATCAACTTGGTGCAGCTCCTTTGCAATCAGTGAAGTTTTATATAGCTGACTTTTATCAGCAAAACATCTGACCCAGCACATATAAATGAAAAATCACACAGTACAATACAGGGGTGCCCCAAATCCCATGTGCAGGATGGTAAATAAAGAATTTTGAAAGCTCTTTGGCACAGGCAGAACTTACAGTTTATGGCCTAGCAACAACATACTGAGAGTCCTTTATCACATAGGAAGGCATTTATAACATCCATGACCAGAGCCAGAGACTTTTTCATTCCCATTACAAGTGGAAATCTTCTGGGTCAGCAAAACAGCTAAAAAATTCACAGACCACCAGTTTTCAGAGACAATGTGTCTTCTTCCTGAAGCCCTGACATTAGCAAGCAAGCAGAAGATGGGGCTGTCAAATGAGATAAGGATTTTCTTAGTGCCACCTCTGCCCTGACATTCACTGAAAACCCTCCTGCAGCTTTGATCTTCACCTGCACCAAAAAATTGAGTGTGCCCCATCACACTCCCAGCACTGAAGGCAGCTGGCTTAGCATTGTCTCCATTAAAGTGTCCTTGGCTCTGAAACAGAGCAGCTGTGTGCAAACTATACCCTTACCTACTCAAAATGGCCCTTGGCCATGGGTTTCCTCTCTTTGGGAAGACCACTGGTCACAATAACCCTGGTTAATGTGACAGAAAATTCTAATGGTTCACTAACATCCACAATGTCACTGCCTGGCTACTTCCCCGGGCATGAGAATGTGCTGGTGTCAGGAGCACAGAGCTTGCCCAGAGTGGGTATTGAGGAAATTCACACTGTTGGGTCATGGATGCCATTATGCATTTTATGTAGCTTTGAAACATCTAGAGCTATCTGAAAGACAAAAGCCTGCAGCACAGATATGAATGAAGCTGTTTGATATCTGTCCCTCCTTAAACTGACCCTTGGGATAAATTTTCAGATCATCACCTTAAATGCCTGAAAAATGTAATACTGGAACATAAATGAATACAACCACTGCACTTTGCCACCAGACGCATGCTAAAAGGCTTGGTGTTCAGCTCATGCCTAAACTGGATCAGATAAAAAGTTTGTTTTCACGTGCATCTTTCCCAAGCAAGTTCTGAGTACATCCATCAGGCAGGTTTGGGCTCCCACAAAATACTTCAGTGGCCACAAATATATTCCCAAAGATAGGGGTGCACAGGGTATATTCATCATAGACAGAGTTACACATAAAAAAAATTATTATTAGGCTTTCCATGGATTCCTGTGGTTAAGGCACCCACCACAAACAGAGAAATAAAGTTCAATTTCCTCTCCTGCTGCCTACTGAGTTATTCATTCTTCTCCTCCCACTTCCTAGCCATTAGGATACTGAGGGAAAGAGCTTCACTTTGAAGCCGTGTCACAAGCAAAAAAATAAAAATTTGTATTTCAAGAGTCAAAAAGAGAGCACAAGCAGAAACAGGAGGGTACAATCTGTTACCTGTGGCACTTGTACAAAACTGGGAGAGCTGCTTGTGTTTCTGGCCTGCAGGGCTCACTCTTTATTTTATATACAGTGACAGCATGACACCACTGAAGGAGCCCTGGAAGCAGGATGCCAAGCATACAGTACCATTCCTTCCCCACTAAGAAGTGCTTTCACCATCAGGCTATGCAGAGAGACCTTCCTGCACAGCTAAGTCTCATTTATATTGCTCTTGTCACCAACACAGAGTAATTTGTCTCATCCCCAAAGCCCACAGAATACATTAGCAGGGGTGGTGCGGAGGAAGAGGAGAATCTAAAGAAAAGAAAGAGGTAGGAGGCATGTCTTTCCTCCTCAAATTGCTACTCTCTTCTAAATTATAACACCTTGCAGGCAACACAGGCAGAAGTTAAAAACCTAATAATTCATTATCATGGCAGAGGAAACATATTAAATTCTGGTTTTTTTATACCATGAGCAATATGGACTGAATAGAGGAGACATCTGAGTGCTGCTGTTCTTATGTCTACTAAACCCCACAAGAAGCAGGGAAGGCTACAAAGTTTTT
The DNA here is from genome assembly GCF_036417665.1 of Passer domesticus. NCBI lineage: Eukaryota > Metazoa > Chordata > Aves > Passeriformes > Passeridae > Passer > Passer domesticus. Next base: position 125,313,265 of record NC_087474.1, on the reverse strand, counting down.
AGTTCTGTGCAAATGAAAAAGCAATCCCTAACACAGGCTGTGATTCAGATAATTGATTTGACAGAACTCATCAGAATTAAAGGGAAGAAACAGGCTCTTGTGAACATTTACAGGCTGGTTTTGCACAGATATGAAGAGTCCATACTGTTAATGTTTGCCCAAATCCAAAATTTCTGTGTCTATCAGTGGCTACCAAACTAGCCTAGATTCTGTGAAAGATGGTTTCACTTGGGAGTTAGGTGCATGTGAGTACTTCAAAATGTTACACTAGAAATATTTTGGTTACAGAGAAGCTGTTTTTCTCAAAAAGAATTTTCTTTCTCTCAACAAGAAATTTTGCCACATGAATTTCTAATTTCATCACCATTTTCAGATTCTTCTGAAAACAGCCTAAAAAACTGTAACCTAAAGGGAAGGGAGAGGTTGCCAAAATTAGCTAGCTCAACTTTTTTCATTGCTAGAAGACAGACAATCAGTTTAGTAGGGCAGAGGAGCTCGAGGCTGCAGCTGGGGTATTCTCAATGTGACCGAGGTCCTCTGGGGGTTTACTGTCATACCAGTTCCCTACCAAGTTGAGAAAGGCTGCAGTTCCACTACTTGTGACAACTGAGACAACAAAGTTTGGGACTATTCATAATAAATTGTTGTTTGATACTTTTTTAAATGAGTAACATAGAATTAGAATGAAACCCCAAACATTTCTTGCAAATAAAAGAGAAGAATTTGTTTCAGCAACTTAGATATTAGGTGTATGTTTGTAATGAAACCTATGTCCAGTTGAGTGAAATATTTTCATGAGAACTTATAACGATCTATCAGAGGTGATGGGAACTAACATTTTGTTATCATAATAACACTTGGAAAAGAATGCATGATATTTCTTATTACTGCTGCCAAGGGAGCCCTTTGTTATTTAGTCATCATCATCACTGACAATCTTGTAATGCAAAGTGCAAGACTCGGGAGACCAGGACTAGCAGCAGTAAAAAGCTCTAGTGGGACTGTAGCACTTCACTTAATGAAGTCTTGGGCTTTTACCCCTTTTCACTAAGTCTTCCAAACATTTCCCATTTCCCACTTCCTGCAGAGAAGGCACTAAGCTGCTAGATGGGGTTGCAATAAAGTCACTCAGGGTGAACTTTCTCTTCCAGCCATGCTCAAGCTCTTTTTTATTAAGAGCAGCAAAAACTTCAGGTGAACTAATCTGTTTGAATTCTGAGCTTCTTCAGCTAGAGAGGTCAACCAGATGCACAGCACAATTGGAACCTCCTGAACAGAAAAAAATAGTGCAACAGTGGCATTAATATTTCACAAGCAGTTTAAGACAAAGGAGTAGAAAAATAAAAGACAGTGCTGCATAGAATCTGTAGAAAGAAATCACAAAGCTCTTCCTCATCAATAGAGAAATCAGAAAAAAATTTTGAGAGAAGGCTTCAACAATGTGCCCTGTGAATTAAACTCCTCCTCTAAATTCTCAGTTCCTATCATACTTCAAAATATATATCAGAAGCTGTCTGAGTGATGAGACACCACAGCAGAGTTATAAAGTCAACTTTTCAAATACGTGTTAAAACTCAATTTTCTCTTCTGTCAGAACCATCAAGGAAAACAGTCAGTTTTATAGTTTAATGGAAAAGTTCTATAAATGACATGTTAGTTTGAGATGAATAAATAGAACTAAATCCGTAACAGAAGTCACTATATCAAGATGAAGAGTTTTTATATGTAACAGATCATTTCATACAAGAAAAGACCCAAAAGTGACATGATATAAACAGAAGACTATAAAATTATGAAATGTAAAAACAAAAGGTTAATGATATAGCTGCAAATTTGTTACTGTATAAATGACTAAATTTAAAAACTGGGAAGTGTAATCTACTCTGCATTTGATACTAGGAAGTTGCTTCACTCTGTCATGTAAAACAATCCCTGGAAATTATAAGAAACACAAAAATATCAGTAGTATATCTAACACACTTGTATTTGAGAAATCTAACAAAAATCAAAGAAATATTTAATAGCTGGAGAGCTGTAAAACTATATAGCTTTGAAATCCTCTCCAAAATTAAAACAATTTTACAAGCTAGAGGAAAAAAAAGGAGAAAAATTATGACTTCACAAATGGACACTGTTACTGTTACAAATGGACTCAGCTTTCAAAAATTAAAATAGCATAAAAATGGTGAATCAAAAAATTACAGTGCATGGTATTCATTTTCTAAATCAGGTCAGGAATTATCTGTAACATTTGAATTATGCATATAAAACTCAGAGTTGGCTGATATTGCTAATACTTATGACAGAAGAAGTTGCAGGGCACAGCGCATCATCCATACTAACTGCTGCTGCTAAGGATAAAGATGTTTTCTTCAAAAATCTTATCTTCATCTTATGATCATAAATCTAACCTGTGGCTTCAGGAAGAGTTTCCTGGACATGATAAATCTCTGAGGATTGTTGGTCTTTTTACCATTATCATTTTACCATTATCACTGGTTCCAGTGTGGAACTGTTCCACTGTTCCAACTGAATTACAGTATAGCCCAGTTTGGAAGATGCAGCTGTTAAAAACTGAAGTTGTCCCCCAGCCTCCGCCAAAGAAACTCCACTTGCAGCTTTAAGTGGCCTCTGTTCTGAGACCCCAGGATACCTTTGCTAAGCTCAGTAGTGCAATAACCTTTTCATCATAACCTATCCTCTCGTCCCATCCCATCCTGTCCCATCCCATCCCATCCCATCCTGTCCCATCCCGTCCTGTCCTGTCCCATCTTCCTTCTTTCCTTCCCTTCTCCTTTTGTTATTTTGTGCCCAGATGGGTGGGCACTCCCACAGAGCTAGACACCAACACAAGGGAGAGGGCAGTGGCGAGGCAGGAGAGGGGGGATGGGAGCCTCCTACACCACCCCACAGCCTTCGCATTCGGCTGGAATAGACAAGACCTTGGATCAAGGTCACTCTTAGCACTAGGCACATTTGACTTAAAGTCTATCTTCACATTCCAGGGCTCTTAGGTGTGTATTTCTTTTTCCTTGACAGATGTTCCACTGAGAAAATATTTTTGTAAAACCTTGGGGCGAACGCTCAACGTTCACATTTGGAAAATACGCACTTTCTAATTTAAGGGGAAAAGACATCACAAAGCTGCCAAGTTACTCTGGGTAAAACCTCAGAATTGGAGAGTAAAAGACTGACTTACCACATGCTAAACCCTAGGATTTCTAACAGGAAATTAACAGGTGATGAAAGAAGAAGGTTAAAATGAGTAAGTAAATAAATAAGTTGCATCAAAGACCAAGGTAATGCATAAACAACTTTTTATATAAATTTTATACTCCTGTTGTGATTTCAGAATTTTACTGACAGGCTTGACTTCAGTAAAAAGGAAGATAAGATTTAACACCAGAGAAATGCCAGTTTTTTAAGGAAGGGGAGAGCATTTAAACCTGAAGAGGAAGGGAGGTGTCAGATGATCACTCTTAGCTGAAAAATGCTATTTAGCAAGTTACTGTTCCTCAGCTAAATATTACAGCCTCTTTATCTGTAACTTACCATTTTTCACTGGAGGCTTCATTACCAAAAATGAATGTAGTCAGTGTCACAATTAAATGTTTAACTTTGACTTAGATCACTACTTCATAGAGTTGGTGACAGTTAAAGGAATCATCTGACCACAGAAGAAACTCTCATTAGATTTTTTTAATGATCTGCATTCACTTGTCCAGGTGAAATACTAGCTTTTGGGTGATTTTTAGATGGTAATCCCTTATAACAGCTCACTAAATGCATTTATAAGACTATATGTCATGGAGGTTATTGAATGTCAGGAAAGATTCTGAGTAAATCACAAATATTTATAGTGAGTTTAGTTTAATGGAGCAAAAGGGAAACTTAGTTTTCTGACAGGTAATTGTCAGAGAAGAAAAAACCTGATGATCAAAAGTGTCTTTGCAGTCTTGGTCAGATAGATAGGTAATTGGCTGTCACTTGAGTAATTTTAAATAAAATATGAAGCGAAAGAAATATATGTGCAGAAGGAGCTCGATAAAAGAGCAATAGCCAAGATTAGTGAAGGCCAAAGCATAAAAACAAAGAAAAGAAAGACAGGTTCAATAAGAAATATATTGTCTTTTTAAGACAGCCTGAGCTGCTTTTCAGCAGCAAATGTTATTCCTATTCAGCTGTTCAACTCATATAGAAAATACTCAGAATTTAGTAAAGGTTTTCCCACCATTCTAGTAACTGCTTTGGTGAACAAGTTCAGTGGAGGGTGGTGGTAGTGACAGCACATAATATTGCTGAAGATATGATGTTTTAACAAAACAAAAAAAAATTTTCTGAGAAAAAATTTTGCTCCTCAACTTTATCAATTGTTCTTTGATAAATGTTTAAGAAAAAAGATAGTTAAGGAGTGAGCAGTATATTTTCAATGATTTTTTGAAAGCCAATACACTGCTCTAACAACTCAGAACCAAAAGACCCCACTAAATGAATGGCAAAGAAGTTGATCTCATCAGGTAGTTTGGATCATAGTATAAAAAGGAAAGCTGGTAAATGCCAGATCTTTAAAATCTATAAATTTTAAATTAGAGTGTGCTGAAAAGATTATTTTTTCCACATTTATCAAATATATACATATATTTAATATCACTATTTAGCATTATCAAACAGACACAAAACTGACGTAATTCTGAATACAAAACTGTTTTTCTAATTGTGTGTACTACAAAAGTCTTGCAACTACACTGGTGATGTGCAGGAAGACTTTGAGTGATGGATTTGATATGATTGTTAGGCATTTCACCAAATTGAGCCCAGCCCTCTAGTTTTGTCTCTGCCAAAGTCAAAGTCTCTGCCACAAAGTCAAAAGAAGCCATGACTGCATCAAGGCTGCAGGATCTGACTCAGAAAGGCAATAGCAAATTATTTAAGAATCTCATCAGCATGAGAAGAAGATGTTAATGTTTATTCTGCAGGGTCACCTGACTGCAGTGATATAAAAGGTGGCATCAAATAGTTCCAGTTCCCAGCACACTACGGCTGCCAGGGTGATATACCTGAGGCTGATGGCTACATCTGTACCAAACAGACCCCATAAAAATGCAGTTCCAGTCTGTGAGTAGCCATGATAGGGAAGAAGCCAGCTATTGTAATAAAACCCCATAGCGCCAACTCGTTACAGCACAGTGATTTAAGATTGAATTTCAACCCTCCAATGAAGCTGTAACTGATCCCAAAACACTAAAGTCAAGCCCCTTGGCTGCTTGACCTATTAAATCCTGCAAAACATCTGGAATGAACATGCTTATAATGGCATTTAAGACTCCCTTGGTTGCTTCATTTAAATGCTAGCCCACATACAGTAAAAGACATTGTAAGACTTGGTTATAGGTTAAAAATCTTTAAAGACTTCTTTTTTACAGTGAATGAAAAAATCCATGTCAAAAGACAATAGAGAGAACGGAAAAGCAAATTACAATTGACTTCTTTATAACTATATCATGTGGCATATGTGGTAAATTTAGTGCAAGAGAAAGTTTTATTTTGTCACACCATTATATCCTTTTCCATCCTCTAATACCAAATTCTTGTAATTGTAATTGCAATTGTAATTTCCACATTTGAATACATCCCGTAAACCACTATACCTTTACAGGCTTCCTCAATGCACAGGTTTAAGACATGGCGAAGTACTTACTGACAAACTAACAAAAGTGAGAAGTGAACACTTTTACTACTTATTTGAATTCTCAAGGCATAGCAGGCAAGGTAAGGAGGCAGCAGATAAGGAGGCAACTGGATAACAATGAAGCTGACAGCCCTAGATCCCTCCTAGATCCTGATGCCTATGGCATCCAGTTTAAAGAAAGAAAAGTGAGAAAAATGAGAGAAAAAGCTGGGAACCTATGCTGCAGGATCTGTACCTAACCCATCCTCAGCACGAAGAGTCTGACTGTGAGGGAAGAGATGCTAAGACGGGCACTGAGCCTGCAAGGTGAAAAAAGAATTGAAATTCTTGTAAGGTAAACAAGTAAAAACAGTATTTAGATCATCTAGCAGATGAATGCCATGCTCCTTCTTGCCAAAGAGCAAGCCTCTACTCTTGATTTATCAAGTCTTTTATGACTCTTTAAAGCTCTCCACACCTGTGTTTTAATGCAGGCTCCAAAAGAAGACAGAAATTAAACCAGATGAAACTCTCCTTCTATGACTAAGGAAGACACATGTTCAGAGCTCACATGGACCTGGACAAGTTGGGAGTTAGAAGTTCAAATTTGACAAACTAAAATTCTTTGATATGAGCTTTTGGCATGAAATATCAAATGGCACAAATTGATTCATGCCAGACCTTGAGAAACATAAGGTTTCCCACAGGATGGTGCATCTTATGTTTAGTTTGTGGTTCCAAAAAGGCAGTGTATCGTCAATCACTTACTCTCTTCAGGCAAAATAAAATAATAAGCCAAGTAATAAAAATCACGCACTGGCTGTTACCCCTAATTTGAGCCACAGCAGAGAGACCATTTCCACAGCAGGCAGGAGTTCAGATGTCTGCCTGGATAATCTTTCCAATTTTTTTTCCCAGAAAATTTCTCTCCAATGCATCTCTCAAATGCCAGCCATGCAAAAATATAAGAACAAGAGACTGCTTATACTTGACAGAAGAACAAGGGGAAAAAAAGAAGTTTAGCACCAGCTCAGAAGTCTCACAGCATGTCTAAATAGGTCCCTGCACTGCAGGTCATTCCCTTGCTCTCAAATGCCAATTTCAAGCATAGTAGCAACACTCATGGATCTTTTGACTCTGTCATGGCATGTGATGAGACTGCACTTATGTTGCCATTGCACTAACAAGAAGACCCTCCAATATTGGATCATTTCATGTCGTCATGTAAAATGCAGAAATATCCTTCTTTTTTTACAGCATAGCAAAAACATCCCTCCACCTCCTGAATTATTTGGCCAGGAAGAAGGGCTGGAATAGGACTTAATATGACAAATACTTTAACCTCATGCTATCTTAAGTAATTAATCAATAAAGTTTATTGTATTAATAACTTCCAGTAGAGGGTTATAGGGGCATTTTTGTCTCACTTAGACATGTAAGTATGTTTTGATTAAAAAGAATGGGAAGTCTGAGATTATTCTCAAACATGAAAGAAGAATACTGTAGTTAGAAGTCGGTGACAACATAGACATATCTTACTTTAAATCTCACTCTTTTACATGTATTCTAAGATCTGGCCATTCTCTTGTAGAAATAAAACTCCTAATTCACATTATTTTCTGTGATTTTGTAGCTTCCTCACACAGAATGGAGAATAAAGTTCTCAAAGTATATATATAACTACGTGTGTGGTTTACTAGAAAGTTGTCAACAGAAACACTTGTTCTGGAAAACTATTATTATAGAGCTACAGGGAAATAGAATATGTCTTTTGGATCATTTAAGCTAGACTCTTGGATACCAAAACTGACTCCACTCTCAACTCCTTTTAAGGAGTTTAATTTCTACATACATTGTCTCGATTCCCCTAACCCTTTTAGGATGCTATTCCAAAATGTCATCATTCAAACAGCACCTGTTTTGCTTTGAATTCATCTTCCCTGAACATGTGCAGCCAACACTAGATGTGCAGACAAACTCCCACGTGTTCCTTTTCCAATGGAAATACATATTTTCATTTGGAATCAAATAAGAAGATCTTGACTTTGACTTGTTACAAACAGGTAATTCATTATTTATAAGGCAGAAGGATGAATTATGATCTGAATTTAAAACATGCATTTAGAAGTAGGGATGATACCTTTCAGGGTCATTTTAAAACTCAAAGGTATACATATAGAAGTATAAAAGTTCTGCATATGTTATACATTTAGATGTCTTTCATAAAGTAAGTGTTCAAATTGTTTTATCTAAACTTCTTTGATTTTAACAGAACATAATTCAACTCTCAGTTACTGAATTCCATTTAATCCTCCAAGTTTTGCTTTTTCTCCATAACAGTTGGACTGCAGTGCTTCAAAAAAAGTTTATCTAGCCTTGTCCTTGCAAACCACAGATGCGGCAATTATCTCCCTTTACCTTCCCAATTCCTGCCACTATCCACTAGCCCCACTGCTGGTATTTCAGTATGCAATACAAAAGGATGATATCTAGTGATGTTCAGTGGAGCTCTTCACTTATCTCAGTGGTGGTCTCCCTATTTATCCCATCAGTCAAACCTTCTCCAGCAGCTCTTTTGTCCATTCCTAGGCACAGCCAAGACATACCCATACTCGTCAATTGTCTCTCAAAAGGCTTGGAGCAGAACAAACAAGCTGAAAAAAAGCAGGGGGGCTACCAGAGTGTCACAAAGACACCAATGCTCTTCAAATGCTGGAGGTAATTATTCCTAATTACCTAGAGATGCTCAGCAAGACTACACAGGTAAAAATGAAGACAGAGACTGATCTTAAGTCATAGAGTATAATAGATTCCCATGGTAGAAGATTTCTCCTTTGGTTTTCAGAATACTGATCCCCAAGATCTGCAAAACTCCTCAAATATTTGTCAGTTTGTGTTAATGATATGTTCGTAATGTTCCAACACAGCTGAGGTAAGAACAAAACAGCCTTAATTAGTTGCAAAGTATCACACCTCTGTGTGCTGTGCTTTTCTGAGTTGTAGCACAATCGCATTTCCTCCAGACTACTTGGATTATATAGGTTGATGTCATGCAAATACCTCCTGGCTATCATCCAGAACTGTGTGAACTTGCCCAGGAAACATCAAGAGATTGGACAGTTTAAAGGAGACCAAAGTTTAAGTTAATGCATAGGTCCTACTTGAGCGCTAGTAGAGTAAAAATGGTTCAAGAAGGTAAAGGCCAGAGGGGACCTCTGGAGGTTACCCGATCCAAGCCCCTTGCTCAACCCAGGCCACCCAGGGTCGTTTCCCCAGGACCATGTCTAGATGGCTATCGAATATCTCCCAGGATAGGGACTCCTCTCAGGGAGACATGCCAGTGCTCATGTGTTTCCTTCCAGAGCCTTTCAAGTGATTTCTAGTGAATTAATCAGATGTGCTATGACAGTCTCTGTGGAGAAGGGGGAACTTTTAGAAAATACAAGAAACTCCAGGCATGTTTCTGTCTTCAAAACATGCTGGTTTCATTGCTGTGGCAGATCTGATACAACTAATCCAGCATCAAATTTATAAACTTGAGCAAGTTAGTTTTCATAAGGAGGAAAGAAGGAGACAGTACCAAGTAAGACGCTAAAACAAGTTTAGAGCAAAGCCCTGGCAAAACTCAGAACCTGGAACCCTTGGTTACCCATCAGTAACCCCAATGAAGCCAATAGGGTCCTTTAGGAACACATGAGCTACAAGATTACATCAATGATTGAATGTAAGTGTGCTAAATGGTACAATTCTCAAAATTCACCCTCAGCTCTATGAGATAAAGGAAGATCTTTATAATGTGTCTGGAACTTCACAGCACTATGAAATTTCTTGTATTGAATCATAAGGTTAACTTCAGCAAAATGAATGTCAGAGTCTGATTAGAGATGCCTGCAGTAAAGAAAATTGTTAGACCAACCAATCAATTGATAAGTAAATAAATATAAAATATGGGTCAAAAATTAAACATATTTCAAGCATCTGTAGAAGGAAGATAGTCTTGCTGGCTCCATGGCTAAAAAATTTTTACACTTGGGAAAAGCAGTTGTGGCCAGAAATCTCCCAACATTTCCTACCTCAACTAATCCTACCACCGTGAGACTTTTGGAAGATATCATCTAGAGATACTTACTATGGAACTATTGAAGTTCATATTACTGACCTCAAAAGCAGTTGGAACACTGGAATACCATTTGTCTCCTCTGTGAGCAGGCCATTAAGCATGCCTGAGGACATATATTTTGCCTGCTTTTCTGCAAAAGACACAAATTACATGCATGTACTTTGCATGCCAGAATATATTCTCACCTGCCCAATATGTACAAGGCTGAAAAACATATCTTTACCAAATTTGACTTCACTAAATTCTATCTACTTCAAGACTTTCAAGAAGTTGTACTATTTATATGATGGCAGATTTTTGTCCACCATTTCCCCAGAGAAGTGGAGTTAAGGTCTTGAAATTTCAGTAGTCTGACTTAATTTCAAGATTCAGGAAAAAAAACAACAACAACAACAAAAAGAAATTATTCTGAATACTCCAAAATCTTATTTGAGCACATATACTATCAAAAGCGAGAAATTATTATGCCCAAAACTATGACTATCAAATTGGTATGTTTTATCTTTAGTACAATATTTGTCTGAAGGTCTTACTGCTGTAAAAGTCATTCTTAAAGTTAGCGAAAAGAATTTTTAAAAGACCAAGTGGATAAAAATGTTACTTGCCTTCCTCCCTTACTCACATTTTATCTACCCGAAGTAGATGGATTAGTACAAAATCTGAAGGGAAGCCTTTAAACTCAGGAAAAAAATCCTGCTGCAGACCTTCTGCCTCATTTAATTTTACTGTGCAAGTTCAGAAAGGGAAGACCGTGGAGAGAAAATGCTAGGTGTCTTTGTGAATACCAGTAACCACATTAGGCTGTCACAGACCTATACACCCAGTAGATTTCAATCACTGTAGACTTGTTCATTCCAGCTATACCTCCCTGGAGAGAGACACCTGTTTTCAGCAAGGCTAAGCAATCAGTCTATGACAGGAAGTTTTCAGACCCCAGGGAAAGTGTGCTTTAATCTCTTTTTTTATCATTGCTGGAATAGGCATAAAGACAAGGTGAGCCTGCCTTATCTGATGCCATGGCAAGAAATTTTAAACATGCATTATTATCTTGTAGGAGTTTGGGAAAATCCACTGTCAGAAAAGAAATCTCTTTCACCCAGTGGTTCAGCAGATGGGAGTTATATGGAGGAAGCTGATACAAAGAAAACCCACCATATTTCTCCATGGGAAGCAAGTCCCCCATATCTCTCCTTTCTTTTGTAACTTCAGAATTGGAGAGGCAGCAAGCATGTTTATTCCTGCTTCTGCTTGAGATGTCACACCTCTCATTTTGTCCTGCCATAATGCTGCCTTTGCACATTCACACACCTCCCTAGAGACATGCTGCCCACCAAATCCACAGGTCTCCCTTCCAGTTCTTTAGGACCAAAGTGTCTCTTGTCCGTCTCCAAGAAACTCTTAATCATAATGACTGCCGCATTTTTGTATGACCTGGGGTATATCCCATCATCTGGTGTACTAAGTCTTTCTAATGGATTCCTAGAGTTTGGGGTAAACCATACACACCTTAAGTTGTTGGTGAATTTATGTTTGTCAAACAAAATGGACAGCAAATATATTGTATAAATTATATTTTGATACTTAATGCTCAACAAGGTGACAGATTATTTGTTCAGAAACATACCACAACATGGCCACTTTGACCACTAAATTTAAATCTTGCAGATTTTTTTTATTCCTGACCTCATTAAGAGTAGCTGTTCTGCTCTAGGGTTACTTTGGAGACAAACAGCAATGATGAATTTTAATGACATGCCTCTACTTTCACTGAAGAACAAAAGTGAACCACAGGAACCAGGAAAGATGCAGTTTATATCGTTTTTTGTGCTCTTTGCACTCAGCCATCTGCCCAACCTTTATCCCCTACAAGAGAAATTTGGGGAACAAGATGATGTTTCATGCTCAAGAGTCAGCTGCATAGTATGCTAAGGGATAAAATTTTTCTCTACTGCAATTCTTTGGTAAAATTAATCAAACAATAACTCTTTTTGATTGTAAATGGGCAATATATTAACACTGACAGTATCTGACTGTCAAAGTCCCCCCCGAAGGATGTTTCTTGCATGCTTTCCCTAAAAACCTGAGCACTGTTACAGACAAGAAAGTGGATTACCCAAGTATTTGCTCTGATTCAGTGTGACCACACTTATGTTCTTGAATGTTCCTGAATTCCTGGGAGTAGTTTATCACAATCTCTTACTATTTCCAAGGCCATTGCAACTCAATGAGATAAGTAAAATATCAACCTTTATCTCTGTTTTATACTACTTACAAAATACAGTGAGAGGCTATCATCGCTACTTTCATTCTCCACTGTAGACTCATCAGATTTCCTTCATTATAACATATTCTTCTACAAAAGTGAGGAAACTGCTGCTCTAATTGAAAAACCGTTTGCATTCAGATGAGGATGTGGAAGCACACAAAATATTTTTACTGTAAATAGGTAAATTCTTCTTCACAAAAAAGGACAAAGACAAAATCCAAATTCACTTTCTCAAATGTAATTCAACTTTCTCATGGACTACTTTCTCATGGTAGTTGATTTCTAGATCCATTCTTAAAAATATCTTGCACACAAGTGGCCCCAGGAGGCTTTTGATTTTCAAGGACTTCGACGTACTCTCATACTCAACCTCCCTATTTCCCCTACCACTGGTAGACAATACTTGTTAACATCTTTAATGCTGTAAGAACACAACTCTAAGATGCTGCAACACAGTTTGCACTTGTTATTTCAAGTTTATGTCTTGGAAAAGAAGAAAACTGCCTAAAAGAACTGTTGTTGTTTTGCATCGCAGGAACACCACAGAAATCAGAGTAGCCTGTTATTCCCTTCTCTCTTTGAGAGTACAGCTGTGTGCTGTGTTTCAATTCAATTTGCACTTGCACAGCCTTTTATTAGACTTTTTTAATTCTTAACATAATACACACAATGCACAATAAGATAACTGTTAGCTGTATTGCCTATTCTGCAATGAACACCTGTTTAACCAGGTAAGATACCCATCTTTCTATTTTTCTCCAGAGTCAAAGCAAAACCATATCTTAAAAGCAAATTAAAAATAAGAATGATAGGACAGGGATAATGTTCAAGGCGTGTATGTTCTTAGGTATCCCGGTAATCTTATCTCCATTTTGACTCTCTAATGATCCAATTTATGGTATATTTTCTCTAATCCTAAATTCAGGAGCCTACTTCTGATACACAGTATATAAAGCGCCTTGTGGTTAAAAAAAGGTGCTTGTTCTGATAAGCACTTTGTACTGCCCACATAAAAGAATTGAATGCAGGGCTATAAAAATGTCTCCAAGCTCAACTGTAAATTAAAGCTGTCACTTGATATTGAAAGCCTGGAGATGCTTCATGGCTTTAGGAACACACAAGGAACCATTACCTTTCTATCCTCTTTTTCTCTTCACACACTATGTTCCTGCCTTATTGCAAGCATTTTTTTGGGAATAATGATCTTCCAGTTTATTTTTTGTGAGGATTTATTCTCATTACACAAAAACAGGATTACACCATAAGGCCAAGATTTCAATCATAAATCTGCGAAAAATGCTGAGTTTGTCTACTGGGAATGCTAAATCATGACTGTAATTTTTTTTTTACTGTTTACTAAGTTTATGTAACTATATTATGTGGTTGCATTACACTTTCATCCACACTCAGTGTTAATTTTCTTTTCTCCATGGCATTAGAAGTTACCATTTTGCACTCCCCATCCTAAATTTGTAAGAAGCCAGTGAAATAAAACCATATAATTTATCCCAAAATGTTTTACTGAAGTCATTAAATCAAGTCTTTGAAAGAGCTGGATGCAGAACAGAGTTCTTTGATTTCTATTTCTAAGCATTCTTTTCAATATGTCCTGAAGTATCTAAACCCTTTTTTAATTATTAAGGAACAGCCTTGTAGTTAAAACAAAGGAGACAATTACAAAAAGCTCCTTCCCTTCTCCCCATAAAGCTGTGTATAATTTAAGAAAGCTAACATCAGACATGAAGCCAAGTCATGTATGTTCATAACCAAATGTGCAGGGAGTTAGTTCATATAGCATATATCTATACAAATTGCCTGTATTTGTTAACATATACATATATGTGTATGCATGTGTACATACATTTATATGTGTGTAATTAATTCAGCATCCCTATCTCTGGATAAACAAGCAATTATATATAGAATTAATTCTGAAAATCTGTCCCAATCACACATACCATTTATCTAGATAAAGAATATTTACCTTTTCTGAATAAATTAAATCTTGCAAATGTTGTAAGTATGAAAATTATCATAGCATAATTCTATTTAACCCAAATGCTCTTCCCTCAGAAAAACTACAAGGTTCAGTAGAAGATGCACTTGTGTCCTGAGGTGACTTTATGATGATGCTTGTATCTGCATTCATCTGTTCAGCCCAGAAATAAGTTTTGCACCTTTAAGACTGGGTCTGAGAGTGAAGGTTGGGGTGGGGGAAGAGAAGAAATATGCAGTTTGTTTTCAGAAACTGCACTTTCTCCTCCACATTCTTCTGCTGGACTGTGCTGTCTGCAGCAGACAGCGGGACAGAACTCTCCTTTGCTTTTAATTAGTTTTTAGCTAGCTGAGGCAGAGAAGTTCCTTAGACTGTGGTTTTTCTTTTTCTTGGAACTGTTCAAACCTGCTCTGGACTGAACACCCAGAAGAGCACTGGGAGCTCAAACCTGTGGTCCACCAGGGCCTGGGCTGTGACATTTCAAGTGCTGGAGGGACTGATAAGAGACTGAGTGAGGCGAGCTACAGCCCACCAAGGGGACTTCTGAGTTTGTCATCTCTTCAGAGCAGCAAGAGGTTTTATTGTTTAATATTGTTCATTTTTTTTGTGCTGGTGAATGCTTTGCCTGTTAAATAAACAGGTTTTTTCCACTTTTCACCAAGGAAATCTTTTCCCAAACCAGCCCAGGGGCCACTTGAATCTGCTTTCTAGAGGAAACCCTTTGGTCCTCACAGGAGCTCTCATGCCTGCAGAACCACCCAGAATAATCAACATGGTCCCCACACCAACACTGAACCCGTTCATCTGCTGTGAGGCCCTTATTCCAGAGGAATTGGAAGCCTTCGGGCTTCTCTCCATCGAGCACTAGGACAAACTCACTGGTGTCAGTCGGTGCCCCACAGAATCCAAACTCTGCACATAGCCACAACGCCAGAATGTGGAAAAGGTGTGAGCAGGAGGTGGGGACCAGCTATTCAGGGAGCCCTTTCTCACCATAGCTACCTGCACCTCCAAGTAATTTCATACAGCTGCAGTCAGCTCTGCCAACATGACTTTTTGGCCCAGAACAACATCGTTATTGTAAAGACTGAATTTTTGCATCAAATACAACTCTTTAGCTATTTTCTGAGTTTACTCATTCAATATGTTTTTTTCTTGTGTTTTTACATTTCACATTAACTTGCTTTCAGAAACATTGTTAAATTGGCTCATATTTGGTAAAATCTAACACTGCCTGATTAAGAATTAAACTCCTGTATTTGAAATAAATTAGTATTTTGAAAGCAACAAAGTTTATGTACTATATGTATTCTAAAGTAAAAGATGACCTTTCAGTGATTAAATTAGGGTGCAGCATTAATATACTAGAAGTAATTTTTTTCAAAGAGCTTAATGTTGAAGTTCTTTTCCAAGAATTTAACATTGAAGTTCTTTCTTAAGAACTTAAATATTCACTTTGATATGAGAAAATATTTACTAAACTTGGAAAGTCTGATTCTTCAGATACAATGGTAACTTGACATAAGGCAGTTACTCAAAAGAGCCACAAACTTTTCCTTCAAGATGCTTTCTTTGACTGAGCAAAAGTACTGTAATTAGCCTCATACCACAAGATTAAGTCCTTCTTGGACAAAAGCATGTCAGACACACTAAGTTAGAGTTCTTCTCTCAAGACATCATAAACCCATTTTAAAAGCCACTTGCAATAAAGCTCTTTTTTTTCAGTAGACATGTGAAGATATCAGGTCATCAAATCATGCTAGTTTTTAAAAAAGACTCAAAAAACCCCAAGCACTCATGATATAACAGTTAATGAATTCTAAATACTTTGGAGGTTCAAGGCTTTTTGAAGACAAAAACATTAAAATTTTAATATTTATCTTTGTTACTGCCACTTTCCTCCTTTTTCATTCCTGCAAATCTTATCGATTATTGTATTACATAATGCTATAAATATTGTTATTATGGTGCTCATTGTTGAAATCTTCAGCATCATAGACCCAAAGCACTTACACAACCACCAGGAACTTAGCCTTTAAACAAAATATCCTTAAACAGAAATCTCTGAGGAAGTGGTTACATTTGGAGAAGCAGAGATAATGTATTATTAGTGCATTTGAGGAATGCCATATAATTTCCATAACACTTTTATTTCTTGATTGAAATTTCATAAGGTGCCCAATTAAGAACATTGCTAAGCACTGAATATAAATTACATAAATAATATAAATAATTTTTATTACTCCTTCTAAACTATTATCCAACATTACCTCTCTTCCAGAACTTTACTTGTGTTCAAAAAAAATTGTGAAAATGAAGATCAGATCCTGAGAGAATTCCTCATCTACCTAACTCTTTCAAAACCTCTGAATGAAAGACAAATGCTCTTTTCAAAATGTCTATCATTTTAATATTTAGTACTAGGCATTCTCTCAAATTATCACAGGATCAAAAAAGGTTTTAACATCATTATCTTTTCCAACACCTCTGTCATTTACTTCTTTCATTTTTTCCCAAAAATGGAGAATCCTAAGAGATCACTTCTGTAATTTATACATTTTTAAGCAATTCGATCATTCTATCATTGCTCAAGAGATCTGCATCACTGTTAAGATCCTTTTTGCTTCAAACACATTAATACTTATTTCTGTGCTCTATTTCCATTGCCACAGTTTTCTTCATTGCCCTCTTTTGATGATTTCAGCAATCTTCTGACACAGATACATATTTTTCTGCAACATACTGGAATATGCACTTTTCCTGATATACTTTCATTTTCCTTTCTATGTATGTTTAAACACTGGTTAAATATTGGTTACAATAAATTTAATATTTTTTGTGTTAACATTAAGTGGGTTATTTCTTGAAACTTAAGGGAAAAGGAAGACAAATTTTTTCCCAAGGGCTAAGATGTACATTCTGTGGTTTAGACAAAAGCCCAATAATTTGTATAATATGAACTCTGTGTAGCCATTTAGGTTTTATAAGTTGCACATTTATTAAAAAAACGAAGTGAAACTGAAAACTTTCAGTCATTTCTAGGTATAGGGTCTTGGTCATCATAGCATATCACAAATTTAGATCTCTAGAACTATTTACAGAAACAACAAATACTTTTAGAATTGTTAAAATCTATTCTGCCCTATAATTATATAAAACAACTGCACAGGCAATCTACTGGAACATTACAAATATAACTGTGTTTTGGTCTTTCCCCATTGTGATCCTGCTGCATTTCTTAAGCTAAGCAAACTAAGGAGATGTACTGGAAAAAAAAACCCTCTTATATAAAGCTATTGCTGCCTATTTCCTTTTCAGGCAATTTCTTTTATTTCCATATTGGTGAAATGGCTACAGGAGGAGACCAGTCACTAATCAATGATGAACCTGGCTTTTGGTTGCCACAAACATCTTTATGCTAGCAATAATTCTGGTCCTATATTTTATTGTGGACCTCATGACACAGCCCAAGGGAACCAAACTACTAAAAAATCTCTGCTGCTATGAATACGTGTGTGCAGAAAAGGGCAGAGAGGGTGAATAATAAATAGCTGCGGTTAAAAAATCATATTTAACACTATGAGATATAAAACTATATGTTTTAGAGCCTATATTTTTATATTTTACTGCTTTGCTTTTTAGCTGCTATGGAAATGCTGTAAAATGTCAGGCAATATTTACTAAGCAAGTATCTGAATCATTGTTTAGAAAGAGGACAATAAATGAGTTTAAGGAAATACATTACAGTCAAAGGCCTGCATTCAAGAGAATTATTCTTCACTTGATATGAATGATGAAAAAAATTATAGGACCTTGATACTGGTTTACTATCTGTAAAAACACCATATGTAAATAAATTTGTCCTGTCACAACGACATAAGAGAAATCAAACCTAGTGATGCAACCAAGATAAAACATCAAATCTAAAGACCAAACCTATTGAAAGGTCTGCATCCAGTCTCAGTTCATTTTCTATCAGGAAACAGAATAAGCTCATTTATTTAAAGGTTAAAACAGAATGCACTTAAGTTAATGGAACACTTGTGTTTGTTTAAAGATATAAACTCCATCAGCAACAAGAAACTTTATGCCAGCAGGCACCACTTGCAATTAGTTGCACCCCTGGATTTCAAATTGGGTAATTGGGGTTAAAGAAAAACAGATGACACCTCTCTTTCCTAATGGCTTATGGTGAAAATAAAGTTCTGTCACCTTGGAAGAACTGCCCAGATGTGATTAGACCTCAGAACAAAGTCATGTTGAGATGGCAATATTAAGGAAAATGCACCCAAGTCCACTCCCTGCTTCATGGGAATAAGACAACACTACTGCTCTTGGAATTATTTCTCATATATTGAGATAAGTACATGGTATGATGATGAAGGGAAAATAGTTACTCTCCAAGATCCCTCTGGTTACTGAACAACATCTTGTAGCAGTTGACACTTCCAAAATGTTGTGGGTTGCTAAAAATCCTTTTGCCCCCTCCACAACTGTGCATACTAACTTTGGCATGTCTGTAATTACCAGACAAGAACACTTTTATCAATAAATTTTCAAGTTATAAACACTTATAATGAGAATTTATGGCATCCTGCTCAGCAGACCATCATCCATTACAACTTAACTCCTATTTGTCAGCTTGCAGAATTACAAATCTGGTACTGATTGAAGAAATTAATATGAGCATATTCATCTGTTTTCTACAATGGCATCAATGAAGATGGAGTTGACAGGGTAAAGGATTGGTATTTTCTGGGCTCTAATTTCAGAGAACCCTAACTCTATGTTAATGCTGATGTGCAATCAATACATTTTAATTTAACTATATACTGGAACAGCTATTCAGCTTGAGCATGGTGTGCGTCCTGTATATATTCATTTTCAAAGTGTCAGGATGTGCTTGGGAGCAGGTGTGGAATGGTCTCAATTTCCTCTAGAATGGAGAAGATACTCTTTAGAATAAAACAGTATCAATATCACAGTTGTTATGCTGAAAACCTTTAAAAGGAAAGCAAAACAACATAAAACCCCTCAAGATCTGTTTTGGCAAGCCGTGCAAATGGCATCTTGTTGGAAGCCAGGACAACCCTCTGGATGCACTGGATGGCTCAAAATCCTGGCAGGGGCTAAGAGACGCTGGCAGGAAGCCAAAGACACCTGGGAATTTGATCTTAACTCATGGAACAAATTACCTACTTTATATGAAGAATTACAAGTCACAAAAGTTTAAGTAGCATAATAGTAGTTATGCTGTTTCACAGGGTGAAAGGTGAAATTTTGAAGAATTTTACTATGGGAGTCTAGGGGGACAAGATGGAGGGATTTGGGCATTGTCCTGTTCTTCTCCCTTCTTCTTTCTAGCCTCCATTTTCTTGGTGATGGTGGCACTGTGGGATTGGCGTAGATCAGAAAGTCACTGTCCAGCATAGGTGATAGGTATTGGGACATAACTGTAAATATTGAATATGTAGTTTATAGTATAAAAAGACAACACTGGCCCCATGGGAGAGCAGTGTGCCTCAGCCTGACCTGCAGAACAGACCTCGGCAGGCCAGACAGAAAATGTTTTAGATAAGAAATAATAAACAACCTTGAGAACATGAGTCAAAGATTTCTGATTCCTTCTTCAACAGGTGGGCTGGGGAAAAGAGACTTTTTAACACTCCTCGGGATCACCTTGACCAGAGGAGATCCTGAGAGCATCCATTACAAGGAGATTTCACACTGGTGCACTTTGGACTGCAGGGGTTAACCGGAAGTTTTGGAGGTTAAACCAAAAGACCCGTTCAAGCTGAAGGCTATTTGTGCTTTCTCTTTCAGCCCAATTCTCAAATAACTCCTATTGGGTCATGTACTTTCAAGAAATTAGACTAATCCAGTAAGTATATTTCTGTGTGAAATTACAAAGGGGTTAAATATTACTACAATGTTTCAGGGATAATATATCCAGTCTTATGACACAGAGTGACACAAGCTTAGCTTCTCATAGTATGGAGTTCTACTCCTTCCACACGAACAAATCACCGAGTGCTATTTGTATTGAGATTTATTCTCATACATGGGAGAGGATGCTTTACACCATCATGGCATTATAACATAAACATGGTGTAAATACATTTTATATATTACATAGAACTGAGGATCAGTGTTTCTTTAACATTTTAGAGCATGAATAAGTTTTATTATCCCCTCTCTACAAATGGGGAAGGACAAAGAGACCATTATGGGCTGCAGTTCTGCACAAACTTCATGTGGGTGAAAGGAGATAAAAATTACAATTTTATACAGTTATGAGAGATAAAGATTCCAAATACATAGAAAGCAAGTAATGACTTGCATGCTCTGCATCAAATAAGGAGTGAGTGATACGAAAGCTTTAGCAGCTAAATGAAGCAGATGAGCAAGTGTACATTTGTGTTAGGCTTTCTGTGCTGATGTTTAGTAGTTTTACTACAGACAGAGGTAAGCAGCTGATTATTATCCCCCAAGAGCAAAAGGAAGCCAGTAGGCAATTATTCTGAATTGTGGTACGAGACACAATGCCTCCCAGAGCTATTTGTAGGCTGATACAATTTACATACCACTGTTTGCTCAAGCTTGTGCTTAAAAAGCACTGTTTATCCAAGGTAATATTGTTGTGCATGAGCAGTCAGGTCTGAAACCAAACAAGCTTTCTTGTCTCATCATCTCCTTGCTTGCTGTAAGAGATATTCTGCAGCTTTACCGGTGGAAATGGAAGATCATCTCCTTCAAACAAAAACATTGCCAGAAGGAGAAGTGTCATTCCTGGAGCGTTGGTGAGAGACAAAAGGAGATGTGCATGCTGACTGTTATGGGACACTAGGAAGGGAAGAAACATACCAAGTCTTTGTCATGTTGATGGAAATGAAGCAAAACTGAAAATGTAATTGCATTTCTGAATAATAACTTCTAGTATTTGAAATACTTTTTCATTTGAAATACCATGATATTCCCTTGTTCCTGCCAGGATGGAAATTCCTCTGAGTTCCAGATGCCTCCTGAACTAACACACAGAAAGGGGTCTGGGGGAGCAAGCAGGCACAGATGTAAACAGGCAGCAGTAATCTCATACTGCCAATGGAAACCTCTTAGACTTCGGTGGAAATCTCTCCAAACAGTCACATTCAATGCTTCTTTTTCATTTTTGTTTTCAGAAAAGTTTTAACCAGCCTTCAAAAATCCAAAGGTTAATGGCATCTGCTTAATAATAGCCGGGTAAATCAAAATTTGTAGTCAGAATGTGTCAATATAACTCCTTGAAACATGTGAGGTATGTGAAAAATTTCAGGTAGGAGAGTTTGTACATATATAGATATCTGTCTGCATGTAAGTAGATCAAAAGGTAAAGGTTGTAGTAAAGATGGCATATGAAGCTAACATGAAGACTATACCTAATGTGTATTTTCATTTAGAAATAATTTAGATTTTTTTTAACCTATTCTGTGGCAGTGTCCCTTAAATTCTCATTTTCTTATTTTCAATTTTTCATAAAAGAAAAGCAAAATGTAATAATTATCAGACTATTTTCTGTGTTTAAAAACAGATCTGTTTCTGTAGTCTGCTACACCAAATGTGAGAAGCTCAGACTTTGCACAAACATAATGGCATGTAAATTAATTTAGCCCTAGAAGAATGCATTTCATATACATTATTTCATATTTATACATTTCATATAAATTATTTAAGAATCCATATTGTGATATAAGGGTACCACTTAGCATAATACTGGAAAGAAGGGAACAAGCTAAATTAAATTAGAATAGGTGGTTTGGGATGTATGCACAGCCAGCCTTACAAGACACTCAAAGTGAGCCCAGGTGTTAGGCTCATTTGACTCTTACCGAAATGTCACACAGTGCTCATATCTTACTTTAAAGACAGTCCATATTTCTAACCCTGCAGAAGCTGAAGAGCAAGTTGCCCCTATCCTATGGTTAATCAGAATCAACAACTCGCTGTGAAAGCAAGGAAAAGGTCACCCTGGTTTTAGCCCATCACTGTGGCAAATCCATAGTAACCCCTTGAAATGTTAAGCATGCTTAAAACAATGTAAATGAGAGAAGAATTAAATCCCAGGAGACAGGTCCATGCCTGGTGTAAATATCACAACTTCATTAAAGCAGTTTTATGTATGACATTACACAGTGAGTGAGAATTTATTTGCATGGTGTTTCCTCCTGTCCCCCCATCCCTCAAATAATTGTATTTTATACATATATAATTTGTCTCCACTCAAAAGAACCCTACTAAAATAATCTGCTCATTTTGTTACATTTAGGACAGGAGAAGCTCTAAAAGGAAGTATGTGGAGGAGAGAAGGGTTAGAGAGGAAAAGAAGACTCAGAAATTCTCTCTCTTCATAGTCTCTCTTGTTCCTCATAGTTAAAACTATATTCCTCATCTGTTAAGATATAATTGTATTTTTGCAATTATTTCCTCCTGCCAGGAGACAGCCTGAGAAAAGACCCCATTGTTTCATTCTTTGAAACATACAAAACTCCATTAGTAAGGTTGCTTCATTTCAGTTTAACCTAGCTAGTGAAATTAGGTTGCCTACACATGTTCCTAGTCTGCCAGAAAATAATCTTTGCCCTCTTCTGAGGCTCATGATGAATCTTACATGGACCATGCCTGTCTTTAAACCAGATATTTTTGTTCATTTTCTGATTATTTTATGATCAGCATATCTGATTTCTTTTAAATTCTATGGGTATTATTTGGAAATCATTTTGACAGTGCAGATCCTCAGCACAACCTTTGCTGAGAGACTCACCATTGCAGCTCATTAAGGTTAAAACCCAATTCCATTTCTTTCCAGTTTCTCAGGGTTGTTATCTTCCAGGCTGTCTTGAATGTTAAATCAAGGAAGTTCTATCTGAATAATGTCCTCAAATACCCACATTGTAAATAATAAATGTTTCAATCCAAGGGGATGTTCAAAATGTTTGTTTCAAACTATGATCAACAACATCTCCTCAAAGCAAATCATTCATATATGAGAGCACTGTCTATTATACAAGCACAGAATTGATTGGGTTGTCTCCCATAAAAGCCATTGAGCAATAGTTATTTACTGAATAATCTGAAAAGAAGCACTACTCTATGGTCTGGAAACATTTTATGTTTTCTCTATGCTAGATCACGAAGCTTGGCAAGAGAAAAAAGTTAAAATTTTCTTGTAAACTCTGTTCCTCAAACTCTTGAATAGAAGCACAGTATGCACAGATGAACTATCACACAGAAGTGGAAAATGTTTGTCATGACCCTGCTCCCCACAGCTGGATAGCAGAAGAGCCTAAAATAATCATAAAAATATAGGGTTGGTTTTCCAGAGATGGTCCGTAATGGTTTAATATCTGGGGATGCATTCAAGCATCCCTCAGGTGCTTTAGCACATTAATTGTAAATTTCTACGGGCAACTCTGAAACTTGAGTTCTTGCTCACTAGAAAACATACTATAGAGAGAAAGTGAAACCATTCCTTTGATTTAGATTAGATTTCCCATTTATAATAAAAAGATTATGACCTGAGGTTGTTTATCTCACTAATGTCACCGAGACACATTTAGCAGCTTTTTACTTTTTTATTCTGCCTTGAACTAGAGTTTAGAAAATTATCAGAAGTTTCTATATTTGTGTCCTAAACCACAAATAATAAATAAATGTTTGGTTTCAGCTATTTTCAAATCATGCAATTTTGGGGGTGGGTTTGTTGGAGTCTCATTTTAACATATCATTTATGTGTCACATTCATGAACTGTGTTTTATTTGTGGCCTGTACCCCTCCCCAGTTCAAATAATCAGCCATGGCAGTTCTGAGATGTCCCTGAGGGAACTGAGCCCAGTTCCTCTGCAAAAAGACAGAGGGAGCAGTTTCTGCATCATTAAATTTCAATTTAACCCTTCAAATAAGGCTTGAGTAAGAACTGAAGAGGCATATAAGCTTTGTGCTAACCTTCTCCAGAGGAATGAAGTTCATTCTACTTTGATTAGCCTCTACTGTGTATCTGCACACACCTGTAACTCACTGACCAACGGAAACACCATTCTCAGCACAGTGCTCCAGACAGTGCTGTTCAACATTTCATTTTTCCTTTTAATAATAATGTGATACAAGGGGTCATTGCCTTTGTGCTGTTGGGTTGTTTTTTTTTTAAAGGGACTCTTACTACTGTAAGGAACTTTGTAATGAACTATCTTTTCCCTTTTAACATTAACAGTTTAATTCAAATTCATCTTCCAGGTATATGCATCAAAGCATTAGTATAAAAGCACTTGACAACTAACAGTTAAAGACGGCTGCAACAATGTAATTTGACTAATTCTACTGACAAGCCACAAAAATACATGTCTTAAATGATTCCATTCAAAATACTCAACTAATACACTTTTTTGATTTTCTTCAGGCTGAAGGAGACAGATTCTCTGTCGGGATCAATTTTTACTTACATTCAACTTTTTAATAGCAATTGAAAAATAGATAATGAATCATTACCATCACAAAAAAATATTAAAGAATATTGCAAAATCTATAATTCTGGCTGATTGTAAAAGTGTGTGAGCTTTTTCTTTCTCTGCTCCTTTCATTTTTCTTGCATTGACACATATTCTTTCATGGCATGGTTAGAAAGAAATACTAACCTGATGAAAGCACCATCACGATATATTCTATGTGTTCTGTGAAACAAGTATTTTTCACAGCCATGACGGCACAGGCTTAAAAAATACTTTTGCTTTTCAAAGATACATGCTGAAAAATGACAAATGTCAAAATGCAAGTATAATCAGATGGGACCAGAGAGAAAGTAGGCATATATCCCAGCTGCCTGCCTAAGAAGCTGCAGCAGAGATCCTTATTACTATTTCAATTGCAGCTGAAATGCATTTCCACGCAGACAAATTGTCAGAGCATGTGCATGGCACTTAAGTTCTGCTTCAGCATCCTAAGTGAGGCTTATTGCTAGAGCCTCTCCATTTAGGTTATTTTCACCATGAATGGAACATGCTTTATATAATTCAACATATGGCAGTACAGACATATCAGAGAGGTTTACAGTGATGAGTCTGACAAGAAAATTATTTCTGAAATGAGCTTAAACACTTGAGTAAGGTACTCTGAGTTAAGAATTGCTATTACTATTCTAGTGGCATAAACATCCAATACACACACAAAGGAAGAAAATGATTATGAATCATTGAATCATTCTGCTGGGGCAGACCAGCAGCCATTCTTCCTATTCACACAACTCGCTTTGTTTTGCCAAGACTGTCTCTCCTGCATACAAACAACCTACATGCTATGTACTAGACACACATATATAAATATACATATGCACATATTGGTAAGTCACAGCTAAAAAAGCTATTTCAAAGTACATCTTAAAGAAATAACTAGGCCTATACACCAGAAGGTAGCACAAACCAGTACTGTGATAAGAGCATATCTACAGCACTTTGCATGAATAAACTGTAAATTTTGTACTTCAGAATCAAATTTTTAATATGATTTGCTAAGGAGATGTGTGTAATCCTCTTGTTCACAGACACGTTTTTGTGTCCATTCTCCATCTCTTCTCCCCATTTTCTCGCATGGTCTATTTCAAATACTTGTTAAAGTACGAGACAGGAGCAGAGGTCACAAAAATTCAAATATCTCAAAGATATTTCAAGAAAATAAGGTAAAAGAGACATCTTAGCAGAAAAAGTCACAAAAAGCCCCATTTGGAAAAACATGGGTCAGATTTTACATCAAAGCCTACAACAAAGTCAAACCTGAAGAAAACCTGGCTCCTCCTTCCAGAGCTCATATTTCTCCTTGCAAAGCCTGGAGAAAAGGAAAGATGCAACTCATACATTTCAGCAGCTGGGCAGAGAAAGGCAAGACAACTCATCTGGCTGACCCTGAAGTAAGTTGTGCTTATGAAGTTGAGTTTGTTTCTTCATCTACACAAAACATGCAGATGTGAACTGAGACAACCAGCACCGAACATGGGTGCTGAGAGAAGGATGCAAAACAAGAGTCATGGCCAGGTTTTTGAGTGAAAGCATTGGCGGGCTCAGGCTGCTTAAGAGATGGGTTCCAGTCTCTGAATTTATGTTTGAATAGAGCTGGGTGGTTTTTCATGTTTTATGTATTATGCAATGTCTCAGTTGTTCTAATGTATAATGTATATGTGACATTCCACTATTCCTATAGAAAGAGGAACCTGTCTCCCACCTATAGGCCTAAAAGTGCTGAGCAAAAGAAGCCAACTAACACTTAACCTCTTTAATTAGTGCCAATGAAGCAGTGATTTGGTATAATAAATTGAAAGTTTATCATGTGAACTAATAAGAGCATTTTAAGATCTGTATTTAATATGAATAATAGGGAAAAGTGACTGTTATATGCAAAGAATAGAGAAGATAAAGATATTTGTTCACTCCAGTGTCTGTTGGCTTGGATTTCACTAGCAGAAAGTCAACAGCGCAGGTCAATGAATGGACTAAAATTTCACTTTGAACATTCTGAGTTTTACTGAAAGGAAGTTGTAGAATCTGAAAAAATACTAAGATGCTTGAATTATACTCAACACTAATACTATTAAGTGATTCATACTGTATATTATAATCCAAATAGGTACTGAATAATTATCTCTGAAAGGTTACTAGAGAAAAATGTGTTTATGTGAATACTAGCATATTGAAATATGAATATTAAAATGATATAATGTGGCAACAGCAACAGATAGGAATAAAGGCATAATGTTTGACTATTTTTAAAGTAATTTAGCTTATTCTAAATACTCTTTGGAAATATTTTTTGTTTCTTGAATGTATATCTACCAGTAAATGGTAAATTTAACCATTTTAAAATATGTCAGCCATGTTTATGGCTGACAGAACTGTTTCTTAGAGTCACACTCAGGACTTTACACTCCAAAATTGTAATGTTTAGCCTGTTTGATATTTTCCATAAAATCTTCCAAAGACAAAATTCTGTCCTATGCTTATTCCACAAAGCGTTACACAGCAGCATGGAAAATAGTCTAAGGCAATCCTATATAAATTGTCAGAATACATAACACACAGACACACACATCTCAGACTTGCTGATAAATGTAAGTTTGCTTATATCAGAGAGTATCTTTCTATTACAGGTATTTAGTATTTAAAATATTGTAAAACTTGATTTACAAGCTCGTACCACGAGCTTTCAAAACAGTAAAAAAGGAATTATTGCAAAATACACAAAGTGCCATTTTGCATCAGGCAGTTCAAGAAGGAAGTATAATGTGTGTGTGTGTGTGTGTGTGTGTACTAGTCAAACAGTTAAAAAAGTAAAAAGAGCAATTCTTCTGCCCCAGGCTGTATGATTCTGAAGTTGGAATTAAAGGAGAAAACATGCCTTTGTTAAAAACATGCACCCTGTGAAAACCAATATCCTTGATACTCTGAGGTGCACACATCAACCCAGTAAAGCATCAGCCTTATGACATGGTGGTGTTGGACACAGATGTTTTTGTTTAGAGTAACAAATGGTCTGATAATATTTCACTAAAACACCCACAACAGTCCCTGAGTATCTGCTAAGATAACCAGCAGTGAGAAACATAATGATTGTGAACACTGGAGTATTTTTTTTTTAATAGTACCACCTCCATGGTAAAAATGTTGTTAATTACCATAGCGGAGTATGGTATAGGAAAAATACAACTACAACCACAACGGTATATAATTACTGTTCACAAGATGTATACACACAAACTCTTTGGAGTGTTGCCTAATGCAGAGTGCTGGGACCACCTCCTTCCACTGACCACTGTGGGGAAACAAGGCCTGGCATCCTGAAACATCAGCCTTAAAATGCCTAAGCCATGTGAGAGCAAAAGTAACAGCAGACTGTGACAGGTGAGAGAAGGTCCCTAAGTGTTAGGAATCCAACTGTATTTGACTTGAAGAATACATTTCTGCTCAGGTATCACTGTCCTTTCTGCAAATGCGACTCTTAAATGACCCACTTTTCTTGAATATATCTTCCTGTGTCTTCTCCTTCTTTTCTTCTACTAATTATTCTCTCTTCCTTTTCAGCCCTTTGCCCTTACCTTTCCCACGTGGTTAAGCCTGATACTTAAAGCAAAAAAGTAGTCCTACTTAGTACAGTTTAAGTTAGCAGAGAGAAGGGAATAGTCCTTTTCCTACATTTTCTCTGCTCTTGAGACAATTAGTGTCAGAGAAGGTTGGTTGGGAGCAGGTGGCTGAGTCCCACCTAAGAGATCCATAGGAACTCAGTCAAAATTTTATGTGGAAATCAATATGACGTTAATACAATATGATAGCAAAACCAGCAAATGAGCAGGATCTTTCTTACTGGGCAGAATGGAAATGTTTAAAGGCAGGTTTAAGGGATGACAGGTCTTTCTTTCAAGACCAGTGGAAAACTCCAAACAGTGTGTTTTCAGAACTGGTAGTTTCACTTGGAGAAAGAAGGAAAAGTAATTGTTCATCAAGGGAGTGCCCTCTGTCAAATTCTTAATGATGGCAAGGGCAGAAAAGTGAGAAGAGAGCAGATTCTTTATAAGAAATTTAATTTTTTTCAAAAAGTAAAAATGTTTTTAAAAAATGCTTAGAAAGACCAGGGGTCAAAGCATCCATGATTCTGCTGTGAGCTTTCTTAAGTTATACTACATGTAGTCCAACTTTGTTCATAATCTGTATCTACATAAAGTCATTCATGGAAATTGAACAAGCAGTTACTTCACTGTACTGCCTATCTATATTCACACACTTAATACTACCACTCCCTAAAATCATGAACATCAAACCTGTCATCTATGAAAAATTGGTTCACATATTAAAAAAAAAAATTATTGAGATATTTACAACATTTGACAACAGCCCCCCAAGAAAAACCCTGGCAGTAACAGACACCAACAGCCACCAGCCAGTATCTCTCCAAATATGCTTTTTCACTCTCTCACCTTTTTCTTTCTGTTTGTCTGTCTTTTCTACAGGCTCCCTCAAATAAATTTTATCAAATAAATGTTATCACATTTTCTCACATCAAATTTTACCACATTATCAGCTGGAAGTCGCACAACCTAGACAAATTTTCAAGACCACATCTCTG
Organism: Passer domesticus; assembly: GCF_036417665.1. Lineage (NCBI taxonomy): Eukaryota > Metazoa > Chordata > Aves > Passeriformes > Passeridae > Passer > Passer domesticus. The sequence continues at coordinate 125,284,082 of NC_087474.1, read as the reverse complement.
ACATTAATGTTTATTGTAAAAACTCAGACACTCCAGTCAAAGGTCTACACCTTGCAGGAGGCACTTAGAAACACATCACAGACAATGATTTCTGATGCAGAAAGCTTTTCAGCATGATGGGATTTGCTGTATTAACCTTTGAAACAGAGGTTAGATTCACTCAGAAAAAAGTGAATCCAAAAATATCACTGCAAAGCTTCTATTTTACTGTGGTAGTCAAGAAGGACAAACCCAATGAAGGCAAAATGTTCCTTCTCTTCTGTATGATGAGCAGGAGACCAAATCACAAAAGCACCAGCATACTGCACTCTGAAGAGCAAAAAATGAGCTAGGTGAAGAGGGGGGAATTGAATTAATGTCAGAGTTTACAGAACAAAATATTTCTTTACAGCACTCAGAGAATCAACATATTTTCATTTAGAGGCAGAGGAAAGTCTGAATATGTAATGGATATAAAACCACTTAGCAAGAAGGTCCAAGGTATTTTACAGGATCCTCATATAACCTAAGAGAAATTTATTCAACTTACACTTTAGAGAGACATAGGAGGTCTCACACAATAAGTGCTCAAGTCACAACAAACTTGTGCTTTGGCAGTTTTTCAACAAAGGTTGAGAATTTCTTGATACTTCCTGGGAGCATGTTCTTTACATACTTGCAAATCTATCACAATTCAGCTTACCAATGATATCTTGAGAAGTTTCTTGCTTCATCCTTTAAGCAGTTATGTTATTGAACGCAATAGGCATCATAGAGTAGGATTTTGAACACTTCTGCTCTTATATTTTGATAGAAAGCACCTTTCCATCAAAACCACAGATAATAAATCACTGAAATATTAAACTATGTTGATAACATATGTTTTAACAGTATGCAGTGTCACACTGTGCTGCTGAATAAAGTGTGCCTCTGGAAGAGGCTTTCACATCTGTTAAAGGACCTTTGCACACATTTACATGAATTCACATTTCATATTCCAATTTTTTTTCTGAAATTGTACCTGTACAAAAAGATCCAAAATCTTAGGAACAAGTACGACTGGGATAGAGTATAGCAAATTCGAAGACTAAAGATATAGTTTTCTTTTTTTTCCTCTCCCTCTCAATAGGTGAAATCAGCAGGAAACCAGGGGAAAACCCAATGATGGGAGTTTAAAAGGAGGCCATTACAGACCAGAAATGATATTACACGAGACAGAAAGGGAAGGATAGGGCACCCAGAAAACACAGATATCGGCTAAGAGGAAAAAAGTATTGGTCCTATCAATGACATGTAAACTTGAATTCATAGAAACCTCTTGTTGATTCTGAGCTGTTGGTACTATGTCCTTCCATAACTTTGATCATATAATTCTACCACTTTTCATCTCAACTCTGGACACATTACATGGGGACTAACACTTTCCTAAGCGCACAATGGTAACACTGCCAGGATGATGGCAATAATGACTAGATATGTCTAAGCACTCAGAAGGACCCCGTTCCCAAAGTCACAGTCATGGGCAGAATACTAAAACTTGAGAGTGGCACTAAGAACAAAAGGAGGAAAAAAAACCACACACAAAAAAAGTAGTACAGGTCTCAGTAGAAGCCAGAACAAATAAGTAAAACTTACTTTATTCAACCAATCAATCAATTACTTTGCAAATATATTCCTTTAAAAAAATGTCAGTTTTTTTCCTGAACTATATTAACTGGCCCAATGATAGTCTATTTAGACAATGTATTTTCTATTCCTAGAATACATTCCTTATCTAAGACCATTTTTCAGAACTTAAAAATCTTCTGAGAGTCACCCATACTCAGATTAAGCAGTTGTGTCATTAGGTTTTGGTAAGAAAGCTCCGGTATTTCATGTGTAATCATTCATTAATTTAACTCTTTAGAAGTCTTAATAACAAATTTAATCCCTACTAACCATGACAAAGAATAACAGGACTGTCTTGTTACCTTCTCACTTTACACAATCACCAAACAAATGAAGTACAGGCTTATAAAATGTACCCCGAATCACTGCATATCATCACACTAAGATGTATGGAAAGGGAATGGGGGAAAGGACCAGTGCAGGCCTTGTTGTGCTAACAGGTTTAAAAGGAGTATTCCACATGGCTGAGTTTTATATCAACTGTTCACAGAGTGAAATGGGCTGTTGCTGTGAGTGATGTCCCACATTAGTAAATGTTGGTCTTTCTCATCACATAAATCATAAGTTATCTATCTTCCTGATGTTATCAGCCCTCTCAAGATGCCTCAACCATGACAAGAAATAATGAGAGATTAATTGAACTGTTAACCTGTTCTGTAGTACCAGCCATTGGGAGAGGGAAAGAGAGTCCTTCATGGAGAATCCTGTCACCACACCACACCTTGGAGAACAAATGCTCTGAATTAGCCCAGGACTCTACAGAACATATAGAATTAGCGAGAACATTTTACATAATTTCATAAAAGAGGGTTTAGGCTGCTACGATTACAGCCTATGCATAAAATGATCCACAGCTTTTGTCATAAATTATGACAACCTTAGCAAAGTTGAAGGTACCCCTTAGGCATCTGTAAATTCCTAGCCCGTGAAACATTTTGCAGGAATAAACATATGCTGCAGCTAGCAGGGACACAAGTAAAACAACAAGGCAAAGCTACTTTATTACATCAAATACTCAAAAAATCACACACAGAAGTATTGTCTGAGATTGGGAATAAATTATTTCTGTTCCCTGTAAATCAGAATACTTCGACAAAATATGTATTACCTTGACCATCTGCACTAATTACTAGAACAAATAAGCTTGTGTGTACAATAGAAGCAACACAGCAAACAGGGCCATGTAGTAGAAGCAGGTGCAGCATGTGGGGGCTTACTGTGAACTAGCATGGTATCATGGAATGACTGCTCCTGGTTTATTTTCATTTGAAGGAACCCTTGTTCACGTAATCCATGACAGAAAGTAAGCGCAGTCAGAGGAGACAATCAGGATATTCACTCCAGAAGTGCTAATGCTAATATTGACACAAAGTTTGCTTTCAGTGAAAAAGAAAGAAGCATAAGACATAGTCAATCAGTGGGTTTTTTTTCCCATAAGAATGAATTTTATCCTCAAAAAGAAACCCCAAAATTATAGTTCAATACCACACACAAAAATCCATATTTTTATGCACTTAAGTGTGTACAGGTTGGCTTCAGTGGACTATTAGATGTTGCCATTTCAGCAAAACAATTAAAATGTGTCTTCACAGATACCTGCAGATACCTCCATTCATGCTTTCAGTTGAGTTACCTGAGAACAAGGTCCTGAAAGACTGGTCCTACAGAGCAATGCAAAATCACATGCTGATATGTCTACATGAATTTAGTAGTGCATATCATTCGTGTTTCTCCAGTTCACTATGCCAGGACTGTCTGCACTTGGCTGGATAAACATGCCCTTTGCTGTCAAAAGGGCAATGCCGGGCTAAATGGATGGTTTAAGATTCATACCTTAAACAGTTCTGAGCACTGTAAACCAAGCAAAATGTAGAGGGAACTATGAAACAAAGAGTACATCATAAATTGCTGAGACAAAATAATTATTGCTCTAAAGACTGAATAATACTAGATATAAATTTCACATATGTAAAAAATACAATCACTTGCATTTGCATATTTTCTCTGTCTCTGTTTAGCTGGAATTCAACATTTGGCATAAAATCCTGATACAAATAGATCCTTGGTATTTGTAGATGAGTAATTTGAGCCAGTTTCTGGGATCACATAATGATGATGCATTCAAATAAAGCAACAGACGAAAAATTTAAAAAAACTTCCTTACCAGAATACCCACTTTTCATAGGGCAGTAAGTGTAGCAAGGGAAATGACTTGGGTTTTTCCTACTTGAAAAAGACCCTGAATCTATGCCTTCTTAATTGTGAAATGTATTAAGAGTTTTCAGAAATTACATTATTCTCTAATGCACCTGTCCATTAATGGAGCACATTCATTGTACTTATTAAGATGGTGAAGAATCATTAGACTGGTGGGAATGAGGGAAAGAAAATTGAAACATTCCCTGCTAAGAAACTAATTTAACAAAAAATGACAGGAAGTCAGTGGAATTGAAAAGCTGGAGCTGTTAGAATTAGGTCTACTCATTTGAGTCAAGTTTGATGCCATCAACAAAGACTGATTTGAAGAAAATCATCCTGGTCCTCCTGCTCTCACTGGTTTTCCACAGAGTACATCCTATTCATTCTACTGTCTTCAGAGAGAATGTCTGTGCCCCTGCTATATCCTTTGTAATGTTTTCTGAAACAGGGACTGAACCCTCTAACAGTGCTGGTGTATTCATACTGCACTGCCTCTGATGGCTTTAAAAGGCTAAAGCTACACTATGTTATATTCTGGACATATAAATAAATTGCAGTCTTTTTAGTTCACCAATGCATATGAAAGGTTGTTGATCAGGGCATGGAATGCACACTGGAAAGGCACAGATAGCAGGAACACATGCAGCAGTCTTAGGAGGGAAATACTTATCTAATTTTTAATTTATTTTTTTTTTAATTTCAGAATGTTCTATATCACTACTGGAAGGACTTGTGCTCGTTCTAGCATTTTGGAAAAAACCCAGGGTTGGCAAATATTGTGCTAGTGGTCATCTAGCAGCCTGGGAATTAGCCCAGGATATGAGAGCTGAACATGTTTGGATCTGACCTGATTTAGATTCAAGAATTAGATCTCACTGTTCTGCATCCACAGGAACTGTCCTAACACAAATGAAATACATCTGTGTTATGGCACAATAATTTTTTATTTTTAAGTGGAAAAGATAAGACACAAAGAGTGTTCTAAGTTTTTAGTCTGGAGTGGTGGGTTTCATACAGAATACTGATATTTTTTCCCTAGTCCTAGTTCCTAGTACTGAACATCAGATCCCCATATCCTGGCTGAATTTTCCAGATTCCAAATACTCATAGGGTCTTGGGTTTCTTTGCCTTTGAGGAAGAAAAAAAAAAAAAAAACCAAAGAGACCACCTCAAAAACCCCCACCCCTCACTTTTGGAATGCACTATGTTTTTTTCCCAACATGGAAAACAGAAAGGAAAGGAGCTCCTACCAAAAGGGAAAACCATTATCATAAGATTAGACTCACTAGCCATGGTCTGTGGTAAAACAGTGGAGGTAATTTCCAAAACAAAGTCTGCAGCAGTCTCAAGTTTTCTGAAGGAGTAAGGTGGTTTGTTGACTGAGTTTCGCTGTTCCATAATTTCACAGCCCAAATTTTTACTAAGTGAGCTATAAGACTGACTGCACCTATGGGACAGCCCCCACCACAATACAAGGACACAACTACAAGAATTATCTTTTCCACATCATTAGAGGTAGTGGCCCAAGAATGAGCTCAAGACCCCAGTTTCCAAACTTTAGCTTGTAACTCAGAACCTTGGTGCTGCTTTATCCCGTTTCTAGTGTTAACCTGCAGACATACAATCTGAATCAAAACACAGCAGAACAGGGACAAGAGAACTAATCTCCCATTCTCCCATTGCTATTTTAAATGCAAGAATGACAGCAGCAGTAACTGTGGAGCTGGAGGTGTGGGGAATGAGCCCAGGGAGAACAGCATTAGCACTGGCTTTAGCATGCGGACTGCCAGGAGCAGAGGATTCAATACGTGGGGGTTTGAGCAACCAGGGTGTCTGGGGAAGGGAAATCAAGCAGGTGGTGAACAGGAAAGCTGGATCAGTAAGTGGAAAAAAGCCGTCAGGGGAATCATTAGGAGCAGTTGCCTGGCCAGATCCCATTTAGAAGCAGCAGCTGTGCCAGCCTGACGAGGGGAGGGGATCTGCTCCACGCCAGATGTGCACAGCGTGAGCACGCCGTGCCGCCTGCCAGACAGGGCAGGAATAAAGAGGGAAGCCGCAGGGAGGGTGATGAGGAGGAGGAGGAGGAGGGAAGCAGCTGCCAGGTTACTCCAGGAGCCTGATGCTGTGCACAGAACAGTGTGTACCACTGCTGCAGCCCTGTGATCTCTGAGCAGTGCCTGCCCAGGAGTAAGGGGTTAAATAAAAGTCCAGGGGAAAAAAAATATTTTAGAGGCTGTAGGTGCTGATTAGGCTGATTCCATGCCTCTGTGATGGCTTCCTGCAATCAAGATGAGCTGGTATTTTCTGCTTGAACTACAGCTTAATTTTATCACTGTGGAATACCTGAGAATTATATCTTGGACTAGGCACTGGTTTAAAATTGCAGTGAAGGATATTAGATTTTGTTCTGCCAACTATCTTACAAAGTCTTATTTTTCTCTTCATCAGCTCAGCTGTAACTCATGAATTCACTCTGAATAGACATGTCTGACTCCTTCTGAAGCTGAGCTGTGATGAACACCACAGGACCCAGCAGACCAAAAGCTTCAAGACAGTGCCTTGGGACTATAGACATTTATTTCAACTTCCTTTCTTGGTGCTATGTGTTGCCTCTACTCTGCATTCTCGTTTCTTTGGCCATCTTTTGCTGAAACTCTTGTAACATATGGTAGTGATTATATTTCTGACCATATGGGGAGGTCTGCGCTTTAGCTGGAATAGCAAAATCAAACAAAATGTTGTCTCTTCTCCTTCACAGCAAAATTTAATTATTTCATACATTATTTTCTGCATTTTTCATTAAGTTCCTGTCTTGCCCTATTTTCAACTATTGTATTAATAAAATACTCACTGTCTGTTTAGGAAGGCCTCAATTACATTTAAATTGTAGTTTTTTTATACCTAAATCTTTCAAGAAGAATTCTGACACCCCATCCCCCTGTTGTTGCTCCTGGCATATGACAGTACAAAGCCTCTGAACTGAGCTAAGCTAAACCAGCATTTTCTGTACTTCTACTTACATTACAATTCATCAAAGGAAGCATATCTGGTTTACAGAGCTTCTTTGTGCCTGTTCAAAAGTCACAATATAAATAAGTATCTATTTTTATTTCTCTCAAGAGGTCTAAGCTAACTGTTATAATATATAAAGTAAGAGCATGTTTTACGCAACAGAAAATTCTATCAGCAATATTGTACAATAAGAAGAATGAAACAAATAATTCATAGTGATTATACTATACAGAAGTTTAATCTGTCTATTGTCTAAGGCACCTGTGCCAGGAGACTTCCAGTCTTTTAAATGTATTCAATGTTTATGCCATTTTTAAATGTCTAAAGGGATAAAAACAGGCATATGCTAATACTTCCTAGTTATTATTCATGCATTGAGTTATATTGTAATTGGTCAGAGAGGTCACATAACACACATTTTGAACCTAAATAGAAGTTGCATTAAAAAAATTTTAAAGGAAAAATATGCATGTGCAAATACAAAATATGTTCTGCTAAACTGTGTACTTTGATAAATTTTCTTTTTAGTCCAGTAAAATATAAAAATTCTATAAATAACATTAAGATTATTTTTTATTTTAAATTGTTTTAAAAACATGGAGAAAAAAAACAAGTGTTGCAATTAGTTTTTTTAGGATATTTTTATGCTGTTTTAAAGAAATATAAAATTGTTAAAATACTATGGACTATTTGTATTTATGCAGACTAACACTCTAGTGACCCACACATTTAGATAAAAATGTGATTCCCTGCCATATTATTATGATTATTAATATTGTTGTTGTTGCAGCAAACACCTCAGAAAAGTTCCATAATCATCTTGTGCTCCAAACTCAGATCTTGAGTACAGCTTAAATTTTGTCTTCAATTTAAATAAAACCAGTTCTTGAGCTTACAGTCTGAATTGCTAGCATGAAATAGAAAAGACCAGGCTGTGGTCCCAGCTCATGACACCTGGATAAATAGGTCTTTGTGAGTTTGCAGTCTGAATGGACAACAGCGTTCACAAACTTTTCACATTCACATGACTATGGCAAAGCTGGTGAGAAATGACAAAGGCAGATCATGGGCCATTAGTCAAAAAAGAAGTCTGCTTTTCTAGCTAATAAGTCATTCTTTAACTGCTTACTCCACCCTGTTAAAACTCCCACAGAAAAGTTCTTTTCTGCTGGACACCCATCTTCTCTGATTGATTCACTGCCTTCCTTTCTCCCTCCTACTCCATATATAATTTGAAGTAGGCAATGAAACACTATAAAATGCTTGGTTGAAGCTGATGGGTATAGCACAGAACCTGTCATCAAAACCAGAGGACAGGATGCCAAGTTGCAACATTAAGACAGCTTAACAGCAGCATCGTTACTGAGTTCATCATCAAAAGATGCTTTTGGAATTCCCAGTATTGGACAATATTTAAGAAGTGTATCTTGTTTTTCACTAAAATCAGTATTTATATTTGTGATAATAGTTATCATATACTTTTACAGAACTTAGCCTCTACTTAGAAACTACAGTGGGGTGCAAATATATATATTTTACTATAAACATATGATAGAAAGATGTCCAACATGTTTGGACAAGCTAGGCCTGATATAGACAATATTTATTCAGATGCCTAACCACATGTAGAGTACAAATGGACTCAAATTTTCTTCTTTGCCTTTATTTACATATAAGACTTGATTACACAAACTGCAACTCACAAGGAATTTTGTTCACCAAGGTATACACTGAGGTCAGCACAATGCACTTAACAAGTATTTTCAAGCTTGAAACACTGCTTCAGCTCTCACATGCACCACAAAACGGGGAATTGCTGCTTGAACTGGGGAACTGACTCAAGCCACTACACCAGAAACTGTAAAATGAAAGAAGCAAGTAGTGTGAACCTTTCTCTGCCTCTATTCATCAAGATGAGATGGGAACAGACTTGTTTCAGAGAAATTTGCATAAACTATCTTCACATTTCATTCTAAATCTTAGGAGGCTTAATATAAAAGCTAACACACTTTGGAAGAATCCCTCCCACTAGAAAGATGAAACTATATTGTAATTGTCTTAGATAATTCTGCCAATTATAATTTCAAAATAATATTCTATTTTGTTCTCATATTGCTTTAGCCAAATTGTGGTAAATAACATTCCTCTGATGAATTTCTCATCCAAAATAGCAATTTTTTATCTATTTGACTACCATCACACAGAAACAGCTAACTGAGGAGTCTGTGTGAAAGAAGAAATGCAGAAACACAATGCCTGTACTCCAGACTACTTCATCCAGCACTTGAATTAACACACATCCTCAAAGTAGCTCACTTTCCTATTTTACACATTGTTTATATCTTGTTTTCTGCAAATAATCAGAGACTTCCATGGAATTAACCCCATGACACACTTGAGTCTGACTTGCCAGTCTGACTTAGCTTTTCCTCTGCATTCTGCCATGAGCCCTTACAAAGAGGAGTCAATCAGAGAAGTACCTGAAACACAAGACTCAGAAATATTGGCATCACACAAAATTCCCTTCACTTTTATTATTCATCAGACTACAGTATGCATTCCAAACTCATTTTCTGGAACTACCTTCTTATTATCTACCCTTTACAAGAAAAGATACTTCCCTTGGTCCCAACAACCTCTGCCATAAAAGACAGCCACATAACTACACCTTCTGAACTCATAGTGTGTCTCACCTCAGTTAAATACACAAAGATGGTAAATACACCCTACATCTGTATTTCCTTAAACTCCAAACCCTTTGCATTAACCCAACAGGAACTGCAGTGAAAGAGAGCTTATTTTTTTAAGCTACCCAAGCCACTGATAAATGTTGGTTTGTTTTGGTTTTTTCCCCCCAAAAGTTTCCTAAATACCCATAAGAGCCTAGTTTCAAAAATTCTGCAGGAAATACAAAAATTTGGTTTTCCTTTCTCTTCTCATTCTCACCCTTTGCCTAAGAGCTGTCTTGGTAGTTCTTCTCATTTGAACAGTAATTTAGTACATATGTTTATTCCCTCTTGTATACTTAAAGCATTTTATAGTTCCTAATTTCCTAGTTATAACATTATACCCTCTGATTTCCATGGCTCCCTGCCAAATACAACAGTTCATTCTGTGTTATTGAAAACATATGCAGAAGCTTCAGCAAGCCTGATTTCCCTTCCACCTTTTATTTCTTTCACAAATATTCTTTCTGAACAGACCAATGCCTCAGAATTTTTACATTTATTTCTCTTCTTCATGGACTCACTGCAGTTGCACCATCCCTTGCAATATTAACTGCTTCAGAAACTGCTCACCAGATGTTTAGGAAAAGACGGCAGACTCTGAGCAGAAGTAAATTGTGCAGATGGATTTCCTTGAGAGCCCAGCTGCCCTAGCAGTGTTGTGGGCTCACTTAAAGAAGGAGGCTTTGGACTCCAGGTTCCCCCAGCCTGTGAAAGGCACTGCAGTATCTGAGGATCTGCAGATGGGGCAGGCTGATGAAGCAGCTGCCACAGTTATACCCCAACACTGCTCCACTTATGCCCTGCTGAGAAACTGTTTGCACTGGGCTTTGTCTTGCACATCACCCTTGCTAACACATTTCTCAATCTATTAATGCAGTGATAATGCATCATCTAACTCATGTCTACCAGAAACATTTTAAAGATTTCACATCGCTCACAAAAACCCCTTCTGAAATTGTTCCCACTTAAATCCTACAGGGAACACTTCAATTTTGACTCAAAGGAGAGTTGAATGTTTCCTCCATGCTTCATGTCCTTAGCCTTTCCAAAAGCCTCTGCCTCCATCTGCATAAACATTTCCTAGTCTGCCTTTTTATTCTGCCCTCAGAGATCTGTAATAGTTCCCTGTGATTGCTCTTCTGCCTTTCCTGTGCTTCACTTCAATCAAAGCTGTCTCAGCACTGGTAGCCAAACCACATGTCATTTCATCCTTCCATCAGAGTGTTCTCCTTTGTCTCCCATAGCGGAGCTGCATTCCATTTAAAAGTGTCTGCAATCCCGTTAGACTGTGCAGAGGGAAAAAAAAGGCACATAACGTGCAATCATGGAGAAAGAGGAAAAAAAAGATGAGACAGAGTGAGGAAAGGATTAAGTTTGACACTTTCTACTTTATCTAGTAAGGCAAAGCCCCTACCATCTGCAGAGAAAACCTGCCCATGGAAGAAGGCTCGTGTCCCCGCAGGACAATCGTCCACCTTCCCATTCCCCTCTGCAGGTCACCACAAAGGCACAGGCATGCTTTTGAAATGCCATTCACTAGAAGGAATACTAGGAAGAAAAACATGTCCTGGGCCATGTAAGTAAATTACAGCACCTGCTAGTTTGAACATTTTTTTTAAGCTGTACATATCAATGGGACATTTTACCATGATGCCCCCAGTCCCTTCATCAGCTACAAAAGGGGGTCTGAAGAAATGTCTGCATTTTCACTGACCACACAGTGATTTTTCTATGTTTCCTTCCATAGTTCCTTGCTCAATTCGTATCTTAAATCTAGCTGGCTAAAAACTTCACAGAATTTATTTTAACTAATACCCAGTTAAAACTCTAGGTAACTGACAATTATTTTGAGCAGAACTAATAACGTGAAGTGGTTTGAGCTCCCCAGCTCACTATCACACACAACTGCCTGCTAAAGCACCACACCCACACCTGTCCTGCACCTCCATCCACTATGGCCATGGAGCCCAACCTGAGCAGTACAAACATGCCTCCTGGAAGGCAAGTCATGCTTCTCCTAATGCAAAACATTCTTCCTATGCCATGCAGATAAAGTCTAACAACTAATGAGGTAACAAGGAATAACCATCACTTGTGGCCATTTATCAATTTAGGGAGGTTTTATTACAACTGACTTTCACCTCTGATGTGATCAGGATGGGCTGAGTTCTGAGATTTACCCCAGAGGATCTCAACTGTGGCACTCCAGTCCAGCTTCAACAGCAAGCATCCTCAAAAACGACAAATATTTTAATTATGATTGTGAATAAAAAGCATGCTTGCTATACTTTATACAGTAATTTTGTTCAGAAAAGAGTCATAATTTGAGTAGGAGTGACTAAAATTAATGTGTTGGCAAAGACAATAGTTAGCTGAAAAACTTAATCTGTAAATACTGCAAAGTTATTTGAAATGGCTACTGTTTGTGAAAATTAATTTTTCACACTGTATTGCCTTTCTTGATCAAATTATGTACCATTTTTCCTTAAAGAAGCTTGCATTGCAGTGACCATGGAAGTAATGACGGGAAGTCATCCAGAGATAATTCTTAGACAAGGTAACCAAAATTACAAGAATTCCCACAGACTCAGAGTCTTTATTTCTGGATTGATTTTAATTTCATCAAAAGGCTACAATGACTGTTCTAAATAATAACAATAAAAAAGGTTTACAGTTTTATTGGAAAATCTATTGGTCTGTCAAGCTAATTATCTGACACCACTGTTGCAGTACATTAAATTCTGCAGTAACAAGGCACTTGGCATCCTCATTAGTAGCTACATGACTCCTTGGGAGACTGAACACTTGCTAAACACCAAGCCATGAGACAACAACACTTTTGAAATTCCTACTTCCCAGGATCCATTTCCCTCTCTGTGTACATACACTATGCTTCTCCCTGTGCAGACCATGCATCCTACATGGGGAAGGAAAAATGAGATAAGCAGAGTAAACTACCTTTCCAAACTGAGGTGTCCTGGGATTTCCTGTAAAGAGAAAAATCACATTAAACTACCCCACATCTAGACCAGTGTAATCCTCTCCTTTGACTAAGTTAACTTTGCTTGTGTGCTGGTTTACAGTTAGATACAGCCATTGCAAACATGACACTGTTTAAAGCCTTGTCACCCCCTGTGTAACATGCAGGACAAAATCACTCAGGGACATCCACTGAAAGCTTGTTGGATCTCCCCTTTGCACTCACAAGTCCAAGGAACAAGACTGATGAAAGAAAAAGTGTTGTCTAACACCTTTGTACTTCTCAAGTCTCACAACTACCAGAAGGAAGACTACAGGGAAATTCTCTTCTGATTACTTGGGTTGGCTTTAGTGCTGCTTTTGCCACTGAAGAGTACTAAAGCTACCTTAAGTGTACTGTGACACAGAGCTTGGGGCTTCACCCATCTCGAGCTGCAGTTATATTCAGATACCTCCAAATATCTCAGTTACAATATAAGCTAGTGTTAAGAACCAATTTAATGTCAGAGGCTGGACAGGAGGAACTCTTTAAAATTTTATTTGGCAATTTGTTTCTATAAAACCCCATTTTATATTTTCAGTGTTTTCACTATGTTTTATAACCTTGCTAAGCTCAGGTACAGGCAGATATGGTGAGCACAAAGCTTGCATATAAAATGAATGAGCTTTTCTAATTCTTGCTGATAAAATAAAAACTTTCACCTAAATTAGGTTGAAAAACACATCTATTCTCCTGCATTTATGTGGCTTTATTAAAGTGCCTCTTTGTACTTCAGTGAACAATTACAAATCATTTTACCCATTTCTTCAGACACTCAGGCATGCCAAGAGCTAATTAACTAGTGTGACAATTGCAAGAAGAAGCAACATAATTCAGTTTTTTAAATGGCTGGAAGGTATTTAATTTGAATAAAAGAGCAATTAAATAGCAGGAGTAATAAATGGTATTGACAGGTAGGATGCACATATCAGAAAGGTCGCTAACAAAGTACTTGCAGGTACTTTCAGAAACTCCTCTTTGGAGTTGTGAAATTAGGATTAATTGGCTGAAGCTGTTTTATAGACTATTTCACACATTTAATACCTTACAATCTATTGAGGTAATCAGCCATGTGTAAAGAACAAGTTTTTAATCGATTCCCTGATTAAGTAAAATACAAGGTTCTTCGTATGCAAAATGTAGAATGTTAATGCAAGATTCATCTGGCACAGTGGAATACAAGCAGGAAAGACCTTTTCAGTATAGTAAATCCCAGAATCTATCAGAATTTGAGCATTTGTTGGCAGAGCTTGAAGTAACTCCTGCATTTGCTGTGGAAATTTGGCAATAGTAATCACCGGTCATGTAGACTTTTATTTTGTAACAATCAGTATTATGCTTCATCCACCTTTTTTTGCTTATTTAGTTTAAATAAGCTTTCACTGTGTCTCTTAAATACCAACACCTACTAGTGGGAAAATATGCTCTCTTTCTCAGTACAATAAAAAATACAAGAATTAATAAGTTCCACAAGAAGCTTGCAAAGCAGAATACAGGTAGTGAGCTACAAATGAGATTGCTTGGAAATACTGGCCCTGTGGGAATTGGATCTTGCTTGACATTCCACCTCAGCTGTCACTGTCACATTATGGGCTCCAATTACTCTTTATCCAGGGCAGTCCCCAATTTCTGCACGCAGTTTGTGAGCTCCCATTATCATCCTTGCCTCAAGTCAAGTACCTCGTAGAAGCAAAAACAGTTGGATAAAATACCTGATGGATTTGAAGAAAAGCATAGTTCCCTACCAAAGAAGGGTCAAATAAGCTTAGGCAAAGAGGATCAGTCAGATCTGGGGACCACTATCTCCACCAACATGTGCTATGAAACCCCAGACCATCCCTAGACATCCAATAGTCTTTGAGAAGATATTTAGTAAGCCCTGCATAACTTGATGACTTCTGGGCCTCTCTTCCCCACATCTGCAATCAAAACTGTGAAAGAAAAATGAAAACAATTACAATGTAAAGAATCCTAACAAAGTCTTGGCCCATGTTATTTCCTCACTCAATATTTGGTGGAGTGACCCACTGAGGACTCACAGATTAGAAAGCAAAGATCATTTTTCACCTGTAAACACTTAGGAAATGATCAGTGGGGATGTTAGATCCAGGGGACCAGCCTAACTCCAGCCTAAAGGAACTGTGTCTTCTATGGTTCAGTGAAATATTTTCATGCATGGAATTTTTTTTTCCTAGCTGTTCACTTAAAAATGGTTAGAGGTTAAGAAAGGCAAGAGCAAATTCATCTGTGTATTAAATTAGATGAGAAGGATTTTTATGTACTAGCTCTTTCCAGAAACAGATGGGCTTGATAACAGTATACTTTAGTTGGGCAAACACTTTGCGCTCCTGCTCCTACATAAAGTATCAAACATTATTTAAATTCTATGTTGGGAATGTAAGCACAATATGTTGTTTAACCAGTTCTAAAACAATAATCTTTACATTTCATTGTGATACAAAAATCACATAAATTAACATTAGAGTCAGTCGAATTTTTGCTCAACTCTCATTAATCATGACTCCTTGCAATAAGATCAATACTCAAAGCAGTTCTTTATCTTTTGGGGGGATACTAATTTTTCACAAATCTCCTATTGTCTAGTCTGGCTGGGATGTGTCACCAGGGAAAAAGAGCATCAGCTTTGAACAGTTAGCTTCTCAAGAGGATAAGTAATTTAGTTAGAATAAACTTGGAAATATTCTGTATGTTGGACTAGGCATCATGCAAGCAATAGGAACATCATTTTCTATCTGGGGGGATGGACAGTGTTAAAAAATATTTTCCTGGTTTGTTTGGTTTATTACAGAACAAATTTACTAATAAATTCATCACATACTATTACATAATAACTGATTTTGTTACTAAACACTTCCCTGTACTCTTCCCATTGATACCATGTTCTTTACAGGTTTTTACTCATTAACCATCCTTTGATCTCTAAGCTACAGCTGTTTGTGTTACAAGCAAAAAAAAAAAAAAAAAAGCTGTTTACATCATGCATGACCAAAAAAATACTATTTGAGATCTTCAAGTATCATACCCCATTTCAACTTAAGAGCTTCCCAGGAACAGTTCAACCTCCTCTTTAAAAATGAAGCAATCATGTTTCTTCAGAATAAAGCACAGACTCTGCCGGGAAGTCAATACAATAAAATAAATGAATTTTTTTTTATCTTTTTGAAGAAAGTTTCAAACCTTGATTTCCATCTCCTGTTTTGCATTCTCCATTCAGAAACAAGAGGTGGGAAATGACAACTTAATAATGGCACACAGGAGTAATTTAGGTCATTATCTTTCCTTTGCTTCTTAGATGTTTGGCTTTTTTTGGTTTTTTTGTAGAAATATGATAAATATTATGAGCCATTCTACCATATCCCTTTTTTCTTGCCATTTCCTTATTCACACTACTGGAGTCCATCATTACTTCCTTCTTGGTTTTTAAAGACTGTTTAAAAAGTGTGAAAGACTTCTGCACCATGACGAAATTCCTTCAGAATGAAAATACATGGATATATTCAACCCTGGTGGCAGTCTCCTAATACATACTGAATTCTCTCATGAATTCACTTATTCAACTTTTGAGTAAACCAGACTGAAAGAAGAAAAATCTTTTAGGCCCAGGAGAAGTCTCTCCTATTTATTCTTTTCATTTAGGCTAGAGTGGGATAAGATTACAAATCTATGAAGGACTGCAAATTTGCAGTTAGAGGAGACTGAAAATAATTTTCTTGTAAAATTCTTCTTTTACTATGTCAGCTATATATTTTGCTTCTGTAGGAACCAAATTTGCAAGAGAGCCTCTCAATTTGAAAATTGAACTAGCAAGAAAGAAAACCAAACCACATTTAAATTTCAAGTGCTAAAATTCTGATGAAAATACTGTAGAGATAAGAAAAGCTGCACAAGCTCTTCCATATTTTTATATGATGTGACCTTGCTTAATCTCACAAAGCTCTGCACAGCAGCATGGAAAATCTCCCATAATTTCCCTAATGAGGTGATGTGCACTTCATAGAATAGACAGTTGTTGACCTATTGTAGTAATTGTTTGGTTTCCAATTACACAGCTTGAAAAACATGAGGCCCTTGTGAGAGTATGTAAATATTATCAGTCAAATGCACCTCTTATCACTTTACTGTAGTCAAGCTATTCTAAAAGAATTATATCATAAATTGATTTTAGCCAATGCATAATTTATCTAGTGCATTTTTTACACAATAAAGTCAAAATATGAATTAGCAGTTTTGAAAACAAACAACAAAGAATATTCCAAAGGACATTCAGCTTATTTTTTTTTTAAACTTTGGATGCTAGCTAAATTCCAGAGCTCTCTAAAATGTTTGCATTTTGAGGAGTCATTAATAGAGGGGTCTGGTGTGTTTAATGTGACCCTACCAAGACTATACAAAAACCAGTTACTCTGAATTCAGAAGGCAATATTTTGCCAATGGCTTCAGCACAGTTTAATTAACTGTACAGTTCAAGAGCTGCCTCTCTAAGTTCCCTTCTCATTTTCCTTCTCTGACAGCAAGTAAATGAAGAGACCAAAGAAGATGGAGCCAAACTCTTCTCAGTGGTGTCTAGTGGGAGGACAATATGCAATGGGAACAAAATAAAAAATAAGAAATTTTACCTGAACCCTGAAAATTTTGGTAGTATGAGGGTGGTTAAATAAGAAATTTTACCTGAACCCTGAAAACTTTGGTAGTATGAGGGTGGTTAAACACTGGAATAAGATGCCTGGAGGAGTTGTGGTTTTCCCACCTTCAAAGCTATTAAAAAACTGGCTGGACAGTGTCCCAAGAAATCTGCTCTACTTGATCCTGCTTCAAGCACAGGATGGAGGAGAGGGGGTAGATGAAATGATCTGCAGACATCCCCTCCAATCTCAAATATATGATCCTATGATTTAGATGTAATTTAGGGGTTTTTTTCTGAATCTCTTGTTCATATTCATAACCAACTTTTCAAATTCGACTTTCTGAATAGACCTTACCTTTTTATATCATCCACATCATGCTTGCTGTTCCCATACCTGTCTCTAAGAAACATTTGTCTTCATTACACCAGCTTTCCTTGTGACTTCTCTGCTGCTTACCCTTCTCTTCATCAACTGCCTGCAATATTCCACCCCCATTTCATAACTTCTCCCTACATACTGATAATTACATTCCAGCTCCAGAGAAATTCTTAGTTCTTTAATTCCTGATTCATGTTAAATTATTAGGAAAACACTTGGGAGCAAAGTTTTCATCTGCATTTCTCTCACTGCTATAATATATTTGTCTACCATCCTTGTTACAATCTTTTCCATGAAAAATTCCACAAAAACAGAGTAGGCATCCTTCAGCAGCAAAGCACTGACCAACAATAAATTACAATAGCCAGAAAGTATCAACCACCACAAACAGATTTATTATTACAGGCAGACTGTAATTTCTCATTCTGTCTACTTATCACACAACCACTAGGAAGAGTTCTCGTAGAATTTCTTAGATGCAGATTTAGCCTACAACCACGAGACACCTTCATTCTGCTTCAAAGCCTTTTCAAACTTCTTTTGATATTTTGTAGCACCCTCTTCTCTCATCATCCCTCTCTGCAATTATACTTTCTTACTAAGGGAGAAGTAAGAGCTACCACTTACAGAGTAAAGAACTCTTCTACATGATTGGACTAAAAGACTTGCTAGGCATTCAGTGAAATAAAAAAGTATTAACAAGAAGAGCAGAAAAACCACACACAAACCTGAAAGTAAGATAATAAGAGAACTCTTTTTCTCTCTTGCAATTAAGTCATGTAAAGAAGGGAATATTTGACCTATTGTATCAAAGCATTTTTTTTCAGAATGCAATTAAGAAAGTGGGAAATTGCAAAGATACAGGTTCAAATATGCACACTAAGATATTTCCCAACATTTTCTTCAGTATTTTCAAGCCTTTTTCAAGAAATCTTTTTAAACACTAAAAAGGAAATGTCGCTATTAATATGTCCAGATTCCCTCTAAACAAGTTGAAATAAGTCATAATAACAAGATGAAAAAAGTGATAAAGCTCTTGCATCAACACTTGCCTTTCTTCTACGTTGCCTTCAAGCTGTCAATTGATGATTGATGTAATTCTCCCAAGAAACCCAGTTCACTAAGAACTGGATGGAGGAAAAGCAATTCACAGAGTAAATTTGAATCTGCATCAAATTTTAAGGAACATTTGGACAAGACAAAAGCACATCAAAGGAAAAAACAGTCACTAAAATGTCAGCAGTTGTCTCAGATTAAGATTCTGTATGAAATGCACTTTTGTGCACTTTGACAAGGTGATTTTGGCTGGTCAAAAATCATACAAGGAGTTGTTACCAGAAACCCGAGAACAGCAGGATAACTACATCTCTGTACTTTGGCACACCTTACAAACACTATGTTGCCAACTCTTCAATATTAGTATCCTTATATTTCTGTTTAGCCTTTTTCCTGCCTGAAATCTGAAATCAGTGAATGACACAAAAATGACACCAATGAAGAGAAAAATAAAATATGACTTTATATTGTCAATTTTTAATGGACAGAAAAATAAAGTTTTAATTAAAACAATCAAATTCGAGTGCATAGACAGATACAGATACAATTACTGAAACTTTTTTACAACTGCCCTGGCCACAAATGGAGTTAAACAGATGTGGTTTACTGCTAAACTTCTCATAGAGATATAAACCAAACAAAAGGGACAGAAAATCACTATACGATCAATAGTGAAAATACTGCAGTTACTCAGGTGGTTTCTGGGCATTTGTCTAACACACAGAAATAACAAGGCACTAGTACATGCTATGTACATGAGCAAAGGGAAAATTTTTATTGCATTAATAAAACAAATAGAAGGCAATGTGTTAGGTTTTAAATATTTCTTTGCCTTGTGTAAACTGTGATTCCTTGGTGAAAAGAAGAATTGGTGACAAATTCTTCCTGCAACCATTGTATGAAATACAGCTACAGCGAGGAGGAAAGACTTAGTGAGAAGGAGAATGCAATTTTTATGACAAAG
The DNA here is from genome assembly GCF_036417665.1 of Passer domesticus. Taxonomy (NCBI): domain Eukaryota; kingdom Metazoa; phylum Chordata; class Aves; order Passeriformes; family Passeridae; genus Passer; species Passer domesticus. The sequence goes on along the minus strand of NC_087474.1, from coordinate 125,264,432 downwards.
AACACACCTATGTAAGTATTTTATTTAGTTGGATGAACAAAGTCTTGCAGTCCACCTTTACATATACATACCTTTATCTTTAGCCAAAACCAGGTCTGTTAAGTACAGATCTGAATAAGATAATAATCACGTTGTCCCAAATATTGAAGGAAGCAGAGTATTTCATTGAAAGGTAAATTCTCCTTTGATATTTTTCAGGAGAAATAACACCAAGTCATGGTGTGCTGGCAAACAAGTCTTTCTAACAAGCTGTTGGTGTAAAAACACTGTGATTCTGGCCTAATGACTCACTCCACCATGATTTTGTGTTAAGATCCTTTTCTGAAATAATATCTTAGTCATTTCAATAGGATAAGATATTCCTCCGAACAGGGCTTCTTTTCACTAGCATACTCAAACTGATAAACACAGAACAATCTCTTCCAAAGTAATTATCACATAGGGGGCTATTGACTATATGCTGTTGAAATATGAAAGCATATTGTACTTCATACTCAGGTAAGTCTAAAGCCAATGGCTGTTAAATTACATTATCAAAAAATGCCTCCTCTTCATGTGTGAAACCAGGCCAAGAAATGTTGCAAAGTTAATAAACTGTTATGCTCATTCTTGTATGCTGTATGAAAGTAGCTCAAAAGCAAATTTCTTTGCAAGAAAATGTGCAATTAAGTAGAACAGAAAAATACAGCAAAAAAAGCATAATCAGAGAAGCAGCTAAACAACCTTTTCTTCTGTTTAAATATTCAGACATTTCTGTGTCAGAAATTAACAGCCAGTTCATACTCACACTCAAGGAAAAAAAAAAAACAAAAACAACCAAAAAACCCAACAACACAATGCAGTAGAAAACAGCACCTTTCTCCTCTTTTTCTGCTTGAACTGCACTATTCAGGAGAGTGAATGAATGATTTAAATAGAAGTTCTCAAGTGTACACAATATGCTTTGATTTGCACCTTCAGTAACGTTGCTGAAGCCAATTAACTCAACCAAGGTTTTGACTTTTACCTTCAGTGTACAAAAAGATATGAGATTCAAGTGATTATATAATGAATACATAGTACCCTACTCAGAAAAATGCTGGCTAAAAATGCAGAATTGCTTTTTCACAAAACACTTACGTTTGTTCAGAATTTCTTTTTAATCCAACTTGAACTTTTTTTCCTTCCAAACTATTTTCCAGGGAACTAGAAATTCTGAGAATAGCCTTTTTAAGCAACAAAAGGATAGACCATGTCTGCCGTTTTTTCAGTTCTCATATATGACCAGTTCCTATCTCCTCAGGTAGTGATGAAGAAGATAGGAGGCTCTCTAACAGTATAAATGGTCAGAATGATAAATACAGTCACCCATCACATTGGACTAAATAGAATTTTTTACAAAATATAAAATATTTTAATCTTCATTTCATTTCAAATCAAATTCTACTGCTGTTGGTAGGAAAGTCTGTGATACAGATCATACAACTCATACAGTCCAACTTCCATTTCGGCAGGCCAGTAACCCACGACTGCAACAGAGTTTCTGTGGAAGTTTCCAATATCCCCAGTCAGAACCTATGCAAAGGGAGCAGAACACATCAGTTTGCATCCTGAAGAGTGACAAAGACAGTTATTTTGTGGGGCTGAAAGGAGGCACACCCCTGGCAGCCCAGAGGAGAAATGCCACGGCTGAGGTGCTGAGACAGCTCTGAGAATGACTTCAGTCCATCAGCTCTCAGCAGTAATGGCCTGGATGTGCCAGCTGCAGGTCCTTCAGCCCTTGGCTGACATTCCCATGGATGGTAAGGCTGTAAGAATCTCTGCTGGCATCTGTCCTTCTACCTTCACACTATGACTGGAACAATATAGATTTACACCAGTTGAGAGTCTGGCCTAGCAGTTGAGCCTCCTGCGAAATGAGTGGAAAGGACCTCATTCCCGCAAACCCCTGTGCTGAGACAGTCCCAGCATTCCCCCACCACGTGTTACATCTCCATGCGTGCAGTCTGGCAGCTACAGCTGAGTTAACAGCTTCACTAAATCAATTTCCAGAAAGAAACATGCTAGAACTTCCACTGTGGGCTCACAGGAGATTCAGTCAAGTCAAATATTTACCCTTTCACCTTTTACATTAGAAAGGGTAATTGAAAAAACAACAGCAACAAAAACCTGAATGCGCACATCCCTACAGTAGCTTCAACATACTGCTTCATTAGAAATGCAGAATATCACCTAGGAAATCTCAGGCCAACTGGCACCATGGTTATTAAGGAATAAAAATCCCAATGGCTGCAAAGAGCCTTCTTTATTAACAATACTTTCTATTACAAAATCTCACCCTTCAAGCAGAGTGTTATTAGTAGTGGCACAGGACACATATTCTGATTCGTTCATTGAACCCTGTGGTCTTCCGTTTTATTAATAGGGGACTTCTCCAGGTTGGTGGGGCTTACTACAATCCTGTTTAATTCTTCTTCATTTTTCAGTATTAAGCCCTTACATATTTTAAGCTATTACTTTTTTCTGTTATCTGAACTCCACGCAACTTAGCCCAAAGAGCCAGCACAGGAAGAGATTGCAGATAAGGAAAATAAAAAGCTACAAAATTCTAAAAATGCTTTAACTGGACACTTACTGGGGGAAAATTTAAAAGACATTTTTTATTCAAATATCCTCCACTTCCCTTGGGACAGCAATACTCTTTTTATTCTGCAGCTTATATACATGCCCTCCCATACATTTCTGCTAGTCAAAGCTTTCAGGCTAAGCTGATGACAGGTGGCACTCCTAGCATGAGAGGACCACACGCTGTGGACATTTAATGAATTTCCTTCGGGCCCAAATGGAAGTCTTATAACCTTAGGTTGATTTACTCTCCTCTTCAGTTAAATAAAAATATTTCACCTCGTACAAACAGCTCAGCAAGATACAGAAACAGCAAGAGCCAAATGAGTAGAGGGATTTAGAGCTTTTCCAAGGTGTACTTCCAGTTCAACCATTTTCAGTCACTCATTATGGAATACAGTAAATCTCTTACTCTGTTTTTTGGACTCCAACATGAATTATCCAAGAGCAGGTGAGAACACAAGTCTGAGACAGAGTATATTCCAACGTTTAGTTTTACTTATGTGAGGGACTTCACTGAACTATAACAAAACAGCTATTCTGACTATAGATAAACTCAGTGTAATGTCATACCTATGGAACAGAGCATTTTAGAGTTTGCAGTGCCTTACAGCCTTCAGGTATTTTATGCTTTTTGAATTTGTTAATGCTTCCAGGCTAAAATGTAAAGAAATCAGAACACAGGAAGTTGCCCAAAGCAGCAGATCATAGGAGAAGAGGAGGACAGAAACATTCTTAGGAAATAGAAAGTTTTAATTGTAGATAAATTGAACAGAGGTTTGCCTTTCCTTCATTCAGCTAGACTTTTGAAAAACTTCAAACCCATTAAGTCAAACCTTACATGGAAGAAAATAAACATGATTTCTACTCATAATAATCTTCTTTATAACATGTCTGAGAAAGAAAACAGCAAAGTCTGTATAACAAAGTGTTTGGCTCTGAATGGCTTGCCATAAGTACTGGGTATATAGTCTCTCTCAAGGTACTAATTATTGACATTTATTGATGACCTCTGGTCTCACAGTGACTGTAATAGAGATTATGATGTTGAAATCCAGACATAAAAAATGTCTGGACAAACAGAATGTGTATCAGAAATGTAGCACTCTGATACTCAAAGAGTTTCAGAAAGAGTTTCAGCTTACTGCAGGACATCAGAGAGCAACAAAGTCTTTACACCTCTCTACTTTATCTTCCTGTTTTAAGTAGCTCAGACTGGTTTTTTATCATCAGGATAAAAGGAATCCCAGCAGTCTTCAGGTGATAACAGTAACCTGGACTGGGATTTAAATGAAGGACTTTGCAGTGAAAGATTCTATTTTTCATTACCAGCCACATGACTCGTAACTCATTTATCTCGCCCTTTAAAATAAACCACTTTTCCAAAACCATGCCTTGACATCTCTTTTCCTTCAGTTATGACAAATGCAAAAAATTGTACAACATGTATTTCTTCTCTGACTGACAGCTTATACAAATTATTCCTTTATGTCTTTGTAGTTTCACATTCAATATTTTAAATTCCTGAAATTGCATATAGTTGTACTGAATTCCATTAGGATTCCTGGGTCTGTCAGAGTAATAATATATTTGAGTTTTTGAACTTCAAACATACTTCATTTCATTTACAATAGTTATGTTAAAAAGTCTATTTTCTCCTTCTAAACCAAGTACCGAACAAATTCTAATCATTATCCCATGAGATCATGAAAAATTACTATTTTTCTATCCATAGCTGAATTAGTCTTTCAGGGAGGGCTGCAACACATGTGCTAAAATAACATGCACCCATCCAAAGGCCTTTCAATAACTTCCCTAGTTCCTGTGCCACACTCCAGCTTACCTCTCAGCTTTGAGAGCATGGATGCCATCAAAATGGCTCCTTCAATTAAGCCATAGGAGATACTCCCTACTGTCCTAAGAAATAAGGGAAATTAGACCCTAAAAACTGCAGGAAGAAGAGGAAATAAAAGTGTACACTAATGTTGGGTAATCTGCATATCAATAATAGAATATTGTTTTACTCGTGCTCCCAACGTTAAATAGAGCTAGTAAACTAACAAATGCTGGAAAAGGTTATTCAGCCAATTTCCACCCACTAGTGGATGATCTTGCAGTAAATACTTACTTGGTCATTTAAAGCTTTCAAGGTCACAAACTGCAATCAGCCTGAATGCTGAACTTCCATGCATTAAGTGTGAGAATGCACCAGATATGTTTAGTCAGGAGCTGGAAACCCTATTTTGACACAAAAGGTGTTTGGCATACACATTATGAACAACAGATATGCAGGCTTTGAGAGAAAGGGCTCTTTATAATAGGCATAATACATGGACATAATATATAAACATAGCACGTACCAGGAGTAGATCAGAAATTAAAACTGTTATAAATCTGAATTCCTATCAGCAAGGAATAGAATATTTGAATTATGCATAATGCAGGGAAAAGGAAAACAGAGTAGTGCAATGCATACACTAAATTACAGGATGAATATCAGAGTCCATCATATTTCATCCTCCACCTCCCCTTCACTAATAAACCCTGCCAATGAAATAAGCCTCAACAAGTTTTTCTCCTGCTTTGTCAGTTCCTCTTGTTCATTGCACCCTACATATCATACTGATTTACTAGGCATTTCATTGCCCATCTCGCCTGAAGAATAGTTTTTCCACAATGCCCCAAAGAGGCAAACAAACAGCACATACTAAATTTCAAGACATATTCTTCATCAGTCTTTGCAGTACATCCTGCCTTCCTCTGTCCTCATTTAGATTTTGATTACCACAGATTACAGATTTCATTTGTCTGCTAACATATACAGTGACAATTAAGAAAATCTCAATCACCATGAAAATCAGCTCCTTGTGGGGGGAGCCAGAGGCTAATGCTAAGTACAGGATATATTGCCCAATATCCAGAAGCTCATACAGAAAATTCAGGTATAAACTCAATAGAAGACAAGACCAATGTCAAAATTGTTTACAGAGTAAAAAGCAAAGGGCAGGCATTTGGCTGCACAGAACAGAAACTGTGGCAGAGGAGGTGCAGAACACAGCCAGGGCAGGCACAAGGCTGGCTCTGGCCCCTGCACACAGCTGAGGTTATCCCACCTCAGGCAACTGCCCTCTCCTGCACTTTTAGGCAAATGCTTGTAAAAATCATTCTCATGAAGGTGAAGGGAAAAACGTAGGAGAGACCAGGGCGAAGGAGAGAGAATACATCTTGCTACAGGAAGCTTGGATGTCCAAGGGGACAAAAATGACATTCATCATTTTCCCTTCTGCCTTCCTCACCCACTCAACATAGTGAGTGGATTGTGAAGTCAGAAGAATATTTATCACAGTTTAAGTGCCTGTTAAGCTCTGTGTGGGCACCTCCTCACTGCTCACATGAACATGCTTTCACCCAAATGTCATCTGCAGGCAGAACAGGCCCAGAAAATGCAGCTGTGACCTCCAGTCTCCCCCAGCATGGTGCAGTTCTGGCACCAGCAGCCTTGCTCACATTTATCCATGTATGTCTAAATGTTTACAATACAAAAATAAACCTGGTTTGATTTTGAACACATGCCTGACCAAATCATGACTGGTAGGTTTTGACCACATGGACACACAACTGGGCATTTATCAATTGTCTCCTGGTGAAAAGAGATCTTTGTGTGTAAGAAATTTCTTTTATCCTTTAGCTTTCTGCCTCTCCTCAGGGATTATGTCACTATTGATTAGATGCAAAGTTAGATCATAACCTAACTAAATAAAATTTCCTTTCATATGACAGTTCTTTGGTCTCTGCTTCCCATGTCACTTTATTAATCATCATGCAAATTATATTAAAATTTTAATTTTCCTTTTCATGTAAAAAGAAAAATCAAGATATCAGACTACATCCAATTTACATCTATCATTCAAAGTGATAGAACAAAAATAAACCTGTCTTCACATAACAAATGAGCACTGCTTCCCAGTTTTGATTATAAAGATAATGTGATCTCTTGCATAAAAAAACCCTCTAAAACACACTTTCCCACCTCCCTAATTCTTCTCTAAGTCTACTTTTCACTATTTGGCAGTTCCTGACACTTAAATGGAAGCTGTACATTGTTGCCAAGAACCTTATCCCAGAATATGGTATTAGACATCTTGACTGTATTGTCTCCACAGTATCTGACTTTGCATTTAGTAAAAAATAACAACCATAATATTTTACAAATCCTAGCAGAAATAGATTTTCAATTAATATAACTCTGTTCTACATCACTTTTTACCCTTGCTTATCATCCTGACTGATACAAACATTGCATGGCAAAGACCAACAAGACAGAAGATTTCAGGTCAGATATTCAATAATGTATTTGACACATCATAACCATTTCCTACAAATAAATCATCTTGAAGTCAGGTCTGAGTCAGACAGCAAAGTCATGTTTAGCTGAAAAAGAGTGAACAGGCTAAGAGAACTTAAAAATATTTTTAACTCAAATTCTAAAGTTAAAATTTAGGTGAAATTTCCCACGATACCATTGCACAGGGAAATTTCTGCCTGTTAGCCTCCAAGCAGTGTGAAATCCTGTGCCTGTTCTGAAAGAGACTTTTGGGAGAAACAAAACCCATAACAAATTGGAAGAAAATTTGGCCTCTGAGCTGATTAAAAGTCAGTTTTAGAGGGAAGTTGGGTTTTAGACATGAACATGTCTACTGACAAGCATATCAGTAAAGCATAGGCTTGTCTTTTTTGGCCATATCGGTCAGCTACAGATACGTTAAACAACTAAAGACTGTGTTAGTTTCCTCATCAAATGTACCTGAATGCCACAACAGCAACAAAGGTACAGAGGGATGAATATTCTCATTATTTTTACATGACAGTGAAATCTGGAGAAAGAACAAAAAATGTTAGGGCTTAAAGAAAAAGCTAAAGCAAAACCTGAAGGAAGCAGAGAAATTATAAAATTGAGAATCAGAAACCACTCCACAGAGTAAGCCATCCTAAGCCTACAATGCAAGTCATCCTTGAAAGGAGAAAATATACCTTTGTACAGAAAAAGAACAGTCTATTCACTTTTTAAAATCCCATGATCAGAGACATGATGGCAAAACAGAAGGAGTTCAGATATTTCTGTGCTTCTGTTTCAGTTTTAATAGATACCATATCCCCAAGAAAAGGAGACAAAAAAGGTCAGCTGAGCTAAACTGCATGAGGGAAAGAGTAACTAATGGAGGGAGAAAAAGAGAAGTGATGAGGAGATGTACTGTAAAGGCAATACCCTGGGAACAGAGAAACCTACTTTTTATTTCTCATGTTTTGTCCCTGGCCCATTGTACAAATATCAGCAAATCACAGAATCCCTTTGCAAACCTGAGACAAGTTTTGCTGAGAGAGGAGAGAGAGAGAAAGTTGCAAGGGAAGAACAGAACAGCTCCCATGGCATTGCTGTAATGAGATTTCTCATATCACCAGCAAATAGTCCCAGCAGATGGTACTTTCTGCTGTTGGGGCTGAATTATTTATTTTGCAGATGCATGTAAAGGCCACCATTGGATCTTTCTTAGTTCTTTGGTGTAATGCAAAGCAAACCTATCATGGAAAGGTAACCACTGTCCCAAAGAGGAAACAATCCATCCCTAATGTAGGAAATAGCAGATGGAGGCTTCCAAAATCTGTGGGGCAGCACAAGGTGAACACAAAGCACTTATAGTTAATGTCAAATCTTCACTGAGTGTTCCTTAGTCAAAAATGCATTTATTATTACTAGATTAGCCACAAAACTGACAGAGATGTGACTCCCTCTCCTTTTCCCTGGGAGATGACTACAAAACCCAGCCTACCCTCCAGGGTGACATCAATTCATGCAGGACTCACACCAGTGAGCATCCAGCACTTGCTTTCAGAAACATTTTCAAGAAATCATTCCAGAAAGATATGAACGTGATGAAAATTAAACTCTGGAAAAATATGAATTCCATTTTGTTGAGGTTTTTTTTTCCAGCTGCATCCACAGCAGGGTTAGAGACAAATTACCCTGCACAGCCATTATGACAAAAATAAAAGACTCCACCTGAACATGGAAATTTGTGCAACACAAGCTACAAACTATTCAATTAGTCATCAAGGCCCATGGGCACATATTGACAGTCAAGTTGTGGTCATTGTGGGTGGGGTGACCTGTTCCACCTTGTATAACTAATAAGCTTCACTGGGCTGGGAATATGAGTCTGGTGTGCCTATTGATTGTGACATCCCCTGGACCATGGTGCCTATCTCACAGGCTGTAATAGGAAAAGGAAAATGTTTCAGCTAAAGACAGTGAGAAAGGGAGGTCTTCTACGGTCTGGGACGTAGGAATTCCCTGTCCTGATTTCTAGTTTTAGTCAGAGTTTAATTATTGATACAAAAATAGATGGCTATAAATAGAAGAGACTGAGGATTATTCACCCTTGCTCCTAGTTCAGTGGGTAAGTGGGCAGGAATTATGTGAGCCCTGAATTTCCAGTGTGTGCTTTTGCAGTGACACTGCTAGTTCTGAGGGGAAAGACATTCCTCTCCTCCCCTGCATAAGAGCTATGCAAGACAGAAAACACTCAAGAAAGGAAAAGGAAAAGAAAAAAAGGAAAAGGGAAAAGCTTGACAATTTCTTAGAGAATACTTAACACATTGAAAGCATCTTTTAATCCAATTTTGGTGCTAACACAGTCTAATTTTCAGAAGTATTCACAAGTGTTGTCTCCCATCCATGTCAGCAAGAAGGGAATTTGAAGTGAAGATGAGGTCACAAGGCTTTAGGTTTTCTTCCAAATGCAGAAAAGTATAAAGCTTAGCTTTGCTTTGCCTGGCTGCTTGGTTTGAGGGGAGGCAGGAGATGGTGTTTGCTTTGCTTGAGGCTTTACTAGTGAATAAACTACTACCTGAATAATATTAAGTACTTTTAATTAGCTAGAAAGACTCAGAAATCTAAAATTTTCAACTTTTACTCTTCTGAGCCCCATTGGTGACCAGTAAAGAAGGATAAATAAAAGGATAAACTAAGTTTCCCCAAATGAAGAAAAGCTTAGTCTTCTAAATGTTTAAGACCTTATACACCTTTCAGAAAAGAAGCTTCCATACTGCTCCCTGTTTTTCTACCCTTTTAAGATCTAATTCAACACTGAGCTCAGGGGCAAGAAAGTATAAGTTTTTATTAGAAAATTTTGTTGAAGTAAACTATTGTTTACCATATGAAGCTGGCAAAAGTTCATATGAAGAGAGGAGCATCAAAGTCAGTGAAAATTTTTGTTAACAGTATTCACAAGTGAGTCTAAAATCTGGAGGCAACCATATCACTTGAATCTTTCACTGCAACAAGAGAAGAACAATTAGAGACTCAAGACTACTGTAAGCATGTAAAAGTATTGAGTAACACTTCCTTTGTATGCAACAGTTTGTTATACTAAAAGTCCAAACTTTTAGTATGAACAAAATACCTTCTATAAGCCTGGGAATTTTTAAACAACATCTCCCCACATTTTTTCTTCATTATATCCATTTAACCCCATAGTCCTGGTAATGCTCTTTTTTTCCTTTTTTTTTTGTTTGGTTGGGGTTTTTTGCTTTTTGACAATCTTTCCCACATTTAAGAATAGTAAAGAAGATTTTTAAAAATAAAATTTATTGAATACATAATTCTGCTTATTTCTTTTTCCAAAGAATAGATATAAACACATACATACAATTTCACAAATTTTTTCTAATAATTTTTTTCTAAAACAGAATAGCTTAGTGTACCATTTATGTGAAAATATTACAAATGTTTATGTAATATTAAATTTACATCTTGGTCCTCACAATGTTATTCTCATTTGCTATTTGTGCTTTCATGTTACTCATTAAAATAACAGTACTGCATCTCCTGACATGATGAGAAATTGCAGTTCTTACATGTTGTAGCAGGGACCCGTTACTGGACAGGAAAAACAGTATTCACATATAAATGAGTGCTCCTTCATTTATGAAATATTCCCCATACTTTCAAGTTAGCTTAGTCAATGTTCATTAATATTTTAATAAACTTAAATGACTCTTCATCCATTCAAAAATTTATGAACAATGACTGAGTGTGGGATTTGAAATCTCATTGAATGGATTTCACTGTTTCTATTTATAAAAACATTCACGGATAACGTTCTGGATATAGTTACCATCTTCATCTCTCACTTTACCCCTTCACTGGGTAAAGGTAGGATTCAAAAAAAGCATACTCTTACTGCAACATCTGCAGGCACAGATGAAAGCTAGGCTCCATTTCAGTCTGCTGGAATGGTATAAATTACGATATAAAGTGAGAGAAGACCCCAGCACCAAAGGTGAAAATTACAGACAAAAGGAAGGAGAAGCACAAAATTGGGAGAATTCTGGGAATAATTCTGAGCTAGATGTGCTTTTCTTGTAACTAATTCTATGCAGTCACATAATAAAGGTTGTTGTTATCCTGTATGAAGACAGAAGATAAAGTTATCTAATATCAGTCTGGGCACGCTTCAAAACTCAAGGAAAGAAAGAGTATTAGCAGTGGGATCAGTATCAAGACACTCACTGATAAGGATGACAGGCCTTACAAAACCTGGCACCCAAGAGCCCCGTCTCACCCACGCTCTTGGCACTCCCTTCCTCGCACTCCCTAAGAAGCCTGAGAAGCCCGCCAGATCTCCATCTCAGCATCTCTTCATTCCAATAATCCCAGGAACACTGTCTTCAAATTTTAAATAAATTAATCAAAACCAGTGGTAACCTTTAATTGATTTGGGTAAGAACTGGTCAGGCCTTTCAGCTGGGAGAAGCGTGAGGCAGGAACTTCGCATTTCTTCATGCGCTAATTGTATAATAATTAATAAAAGTAAATTAGATCAAATATAACTTAGAGAAAACCACTCTCCTGAATTATGGCTGTTGAAACATAGCCAGAGAAGCACTTTCAGGAGCCTGCTTGGCTGTGCAGTGCAGATTTAATTATGATGTTTAGACATGGTCTACTACAGAGATACCTGCTGTAGCTTGGAAGCTACAGCAGAGCTCAGACACATGTGTCACCAGTCAGCAAGACAGGAGTGCAGTGAAGAAGCACCATTATGGGAATGAATATGGCTTTTCCTTTAGAGGTTTGTGTAAACTGTTTCTTTAGTTCGGACCCAGGAACATACAAACCAGTGATTTAAATCTGAATTCTAGGTTTCAGAGAAATTTTGTGAAAACTCATCCTTGCACAGTTTTCCTGCATTAAAACATTACTTACATGATTTTGCAGATTCTCAGTGATCTGGACATAAAATACATCAGTCCATCTAACTAATTCACCAGGTACTACATTCTTTCATCCCTAAAGTTTCTTCTGACATACAACTGTGGAGATACAGCAGATAGCTATAGAATCTACTAATAAAAGTTCAGTGTGACAATCTCATAATTTTAACAAAACTAAATAAAGACTGTTCACTGTTAGCACCAAGTGCTAACTTTAATATACTTTTTTTCTGATCTCAGGAAATTGAATCTAAAAAGCAACCCAAATTTTCTTTTCTACTACCGATATGGTGTTTTCTTTTATTTTGCTCTGGTTTTTTGAGATTTTTTTTTTTTAACTAATGAAAACAGGCAATCCTGTATTTTGTTTCACATTGCTTCCCTGGGGCAAAGATAAACTTCACTCTTATCTGTTCTTTTGCTGTTCCTAGAATGATTGCTCAGTTCATTATATTGTTTGATGTTGGCATCTCAGCTTTCCAGTGCTTGATTTGTTCACTTCATTCTCAAAGTTATTAGGCTCTTCATTCCAAAAATAAGCTGATTTTCTCATTTAAAAACTAATGTCATCTTTGTGTATCATAGATTTACAGTTCACAACAATAATAGATCATGGAAATTGACATAAAAGATTAAATTATGAAAATGTATTTCACTTGCATAAAAAGGAAATGAGTAATAGTCCCATGTAAGTGAATATAGATCATTACTGCACAAAGATCATAATCAATAGATACCAATAAGTCACCTGAGTTACAGCCCTCACAAGTTCACAGAACGCTAAGAAACAAAACTTGTGGATTATGAGATGGAGTGTGGCCAGCACACTCTACTCTCCCAGCGTGTACCCACCCAGCTGCACACTGGATTCACCTCTGAGGAGGGAATGATGATGACTTATCTCACCCTCTACACCTGTGCACAGGGATTCTGGAGCACAATAGGGATCAGAACACTGTTTCTACCATTTTGAGTGATCAGTGCCTTCCAAAAACAAATACAGTTAAGACACCACTGTTTTGGGGGTTTGTTTTAAATAATTTTATTATTTATTATATATTATATAATAGATATAATATATTATATATTTTATTATTTTATTTCTCAGATGAACTTACATGTGACAATCAAGTAAAAATATGGTGACTCAGCTGTATTTTGACTTGAACTTTCAAAACTGTAAATTTTCTTCTTGAAAACACTCCTCCAGACATCCTCTGCAATGGTAAAAATAAACAGAAGTCCTTAAACTCTTTCATAAGATATTTTCCAAGTATAAAAGAATTGCTAAACAAAGCTAACAATCCCAAAATAAAATCTCCAATCTGCTGTTATGTGTTAACATAATGGTTTTCTTATGTATCTTTAAATACCCACCAGAAATAACAAGGAACATTGGGATTGTCTTTTACAATGCAATCTTTATGTAATGGCTAAGCTTCAATTTCATATGGAAGAATGTACCACACAATAGCCTGACAGAATGTCACCTAGCTTTGTCTTTTTAAATGCTCACCACAAATCCTACAAGATCATGAGTTCCCAAAGACTAATGCATTAGTAAAGCTTGGAGGCCAAGATGCACCCTGCCTTCCCAGGGTAAAGGAGCTTGAGCACTGCATGGGGAACTTGTTGCAACAGCTCATCCTCTTTGGTCTATATGCACACAGCGTGCCAGTCTACCGCTTGGCTGTGCAGACAAAATCAATGCAGAAGGAAGGGTAGCACACAGTTCTGCAATATTTGGAATCCCAAAAAGTCAGTATCAAGGGGTTCTCCACTACCATTTCCACCTTCTTGTAAAGATACCACCATGAATCCTCCTGCCACTTGAATTAGCAAGCTGATACTTGCACACCTGCTGAGAGCAGCTCAACTAATAATGATAAGCAACTCCCGACTAATGCCACAGCCATCCTGAGCATGAATATGGGCTGAGCACACAGTACTGGCTTTAGGCTGTGGGTGTGCAGGCATCTAAGGCACACTCGGTCCTTCCCCTGTGTACTTAGAGGCTGATGTTGCTCTGACACTGTGAGCTGTTCGGTTCAGTGAGCGGGCATCAAACCAAGATGCTGTTCATTATGGGGAGTTAATTCTATGCTTTATCAGTGAGCTGAACTTAGTTCCTGCTGCCAAATTAGGAGTACAGTTCTGTGCTACTCCTACTAGAAATGGGTAGGCTCTGTTCACATTTGTTTCCTTAAGCATCTTGTAGGTCCACAGTACAAAAGTGGAAAGAAAGGCACCTTCCAACCAAAACTCTACTAGGATGTCTAGGTTGGCAGCGGTAGGAAAAAGACATCAACTACAAATTGGATTGCAGAACAATGCCATAAATGCTTGTTAAAGGAAAACTTGCAACAAGCATCCTGCTAATTAAACATTTTAAACAGCAGGAGAAGGTCAATCATCTATAGCTGACATTTATTCAAATTTACAAATATCCATTATGTAATTTCAGCAACCAGAAGTATGCACTTTTACAGAAATGAAAGCAATTTTGTCCTGGTTTGCAACACTCATGCTGCACACTTACATTTCCTTTAAGGATGCTCTTCCCAGCCATGAACTCTGCTCTCCAGGATGGATCAGATGAACAGCATGAAAAGTATGAAGTCTGAAACTATTATGACAAGGTATCAAGTATCACGTTAATATGCAGGGTCTGTCAGAGATTAATTTTAATGCACAAGCCCTTGGGTCACATCAACATCACAGAGTTTTCTGGGTCACCAAATTAAAAGGCATGGCATCATCTCCTTTTGACACAGAAGCAGTTCATTAGAAATATTTGCCTAGATATAGGAAAGTAATCTTGGTCAGGCATAAGCTTTGAAAATTCTTCTTCAAGTTATGCTGGCTTGAACAGAGATGTCTTCTGGGAAGAAAAGTCAAACTTGAAAATTAAACTAGATTAAAGTTCTCAGCTGGACTTTGTTCTCAGAGGTGAAGTACACTCTGAGAATGTATAAATTCCCAGCATATCCTGTACAGACCAAAAATGTTGATTTCTGATAAGTTTCTGAACCTACTCAACCTCTGATTTATCTTAAGAACAATATTGGTGGTCATTCAAGAATGATTAAATTTTCTCTCCAAATAGTATTCTATTCCAAGTGTCAATTTTGATGAATAGTCTATCAAGTCATGACAGTCAAAGAGCTGAAATAACTCTATCATCACATGATGTTTGTCATTAAGAAAACTATTTGTACTTTCTTGAGCATCACATTCATTTGCTTCTATTTGTGAGCAGACCTACACAAAAGTATTGGAGTTTCTTGCATGATCTAAGCAAATTACTTGTCAACTGTAATCAGAAAGGTTATATGTTGCAGAAAACATTAATTCACTCCTTTTCATAAAAGTTGTTTCAAATATTTTTGAATGTCTACAACAAGATAATTAGAGCTCAAGGCACTGCTACTGTCAGTCTTCACAATAATCACCAACAACATTAGCAGAAAATAAATGAGATTCTAGTGTCAAGTTACCTGAATACAAAAAATATTGCAGCTGATTAAAAAAAAAAAGAAAACCAATCAATATAGCACAAGAAAATAGTGATTTCAAGTACAAGACTATGGAGAGGATGATCACAGACATCCATCAGATACCTTCCAAAATCTTTACTGTATCTGAATGGAGACTATACTTGCACATTAAGCTGTTTCAGTCTTGTCTCTTACATGTCAGCAATGGCAAACTCAAGGACTCAGCACAGAGCTCTGAAGTTGATCAGAGTTTGCAGAGAAGATTGCCTTGTACGTGACACAGCAAAAAGATGGCAGAAAATGTTACTGAAATGTTTATTTAGCCATAATGATGTTGAGAACATTAGTCAGTTTATACCAATGTCACATTGTTTTGCCATTGTTTTACTTTTCTAGACCCTTTGCTTGGTCCCTTTTATGTCAGTGCCCTTAAAATTGAAAAGTGACCAAATATTTATACTAGTCTGTAAGTGTATTCATAGAATTTTAACTTTAGACACTAAAAAAATAAATTCACATTTTAAAAAGTGGAAGTTCATCAGAAATTATAACTGCATACTTAATTTTTTTTTTTAAATTACTTTCATTACCCATTCTTTGAGAGAGAGGTTGATATGGCATTCAAAGTCACAGCTTTTCCACACAAAGTCATTGTCAGTATAAGTTGTGTTGCCAGTGCCTTCAAACTGAGAGACACATGGCAAGACAGACATTGTCCATTCTTCTTGCACCCAGTTCTGCTGCGCTCTGCTCTTAAGAACAATCCTGATAGCTTTAAAGTTTGCACACCCACTCCATTTTGTGAAAGCCCTAAGTACACCTCAAAGTCCTTGTTTGTTCTTGGACAGATACTACTTTCATTATTCTTATGATCAAGCCCAGACAGTTGTGGTGATTTTGACCAGTTTCACTGTTCTTCCCATACACCTATGAGTAGACAGAATAGTCTAGCAGTCACTTAGATAGGACTCACTAATTTCACTGATGATAAAATACAGTTATCCACACCACATTTGTAATACATCACCTAATTAGTGATATGTAGGAGATCCCAAGGGATAAAGAATTTTCCTACATTCTTCACAGCTCTTCTCTGGCTAATGTTTGTCCTTCTCTCTCCCAAAAAAAGAAATCTGTTCTACCAGATGTTGAAACAGACCACACACCTTCAGAGAACACTAACACTCAATATTTCTGAGCTTGTGTGACATGACAGTTTACTAGCAGGATACTATTCCAGGATATTTCAGTCTCCGTGTAATGCTGCATCCAATACCTTTTTTAATTTATGAAAATAAAAACCAAATAATAAAAGTATCTTATCAACTATGTATTTACAAATTATGGTGTAATTATCTATTTCAGATCTGAGAGAATTTTTCAAAATTTCCTGTTTACAAAGATATAAAAGAGTTCTGTTAAAGCCATCTATTTTTCACTTTGTCCCTCAGAGCTTTCCTTTTGCCCCATCTAGTTAAAAAGCTGTGGGGATGCTTGGACAGTTGGATACAATTCTCAGCTGTGATCTTCTCATAAATCCATTTCACTGACTGAGGACCATCTCCAAATGGATTTATAAGTATGTACCCATTTTCCCTTAGGAATTCTTTTTTGTAGTCACACTTCCCTGAGCACTAACTGTGATTCATATGTGTGATAATTAATTACAATGTCACAATATTCTTCTCCCAAGGCAACCAGCTGACCTCTAGCTCACTCTAGAAACACAAATATCCCTTGGGAATGGCTAGGCAGAGATATCTCCTGGCTGGAGCACAAACAGAACATGCAGATTTCAAACAGAACAGATTTCACCAGTGGGTAAATAAATTAATAAACATTTTCCTGAGTGTCTTGCAAGGCAGTGTTCAGGCCTCAGCCTGTAACTTTGGCAGACTGAGAAAAATCCCGTGCCAGCATATGAGTAAGAGAGAGAAACATCTAAGGTGCTCAATACTAGCTGTGGAGAGAGAACCTTAGCCAGAGTAAGACACAAATTTTCAGGTAATAATGATCCTAGGACTTGTGGTGCATTGATGTAAGACCTCTTTCACAACAGTGGATTGGAAGGAACAGATATCTATAGGAAAAAAAACAGAAAATTAATCAAGCTGCTGCAAAAACACAAGTATGAACTTAGAAATGGTTAGGAAAGAGTTGTGCTAGTTAGTTATGCTGCAGGATATCTCTGCATCCATATAAATTCCTGCCTTGAACCTCTTCCAAGCAGAGGCGCAGGGAGAGTAACTGCAGTTTTGAAAGCTGCATTTGTAATAGTTTTTGCCTTTGGTATTTGAGGTCAAAACCTGGTCTTCCTAGTTCAACTGATATTTCCAGCTAGGTTAGAGCAATAAAGATAAAATTATTATTTGTCTAGAACAATTTGTCTTTGCTATTAAAATGACAAACAATGACACTGTTGCAGTCAGTAAGACAGAGACAAGACTCTAAGAAAGAGCCAGCTTAAGGTTTTGAGGCAGATAACATAAGCCTGCCAGGAAGGAAGAAGCCTTATGAGCTGGGTGAGGACTGGGCTATTCCTTTTTAGGTAAATGGTTGTTGGGAACAGAGAAGAGGGAGAAGCAGCAGGCATTTGTTGGAATATAAAAGGTAACTGAAGTAACCTCTGTGAGGATCTCTGTCCCTCCTTTAGCAGTAGGTAACACCTCATTCGCCCATTAATTGAAGGTAATGGTAACACTAGCTGACAACCTGACTTTTCAGCGTTCCTGATTAGATAAAGTGGTCTGTCTGCTTTGGTCCACCATAAGCAGTGCGCCTAATTTGCATCTATTTAGAGGCAGGCCTGTCCTTTATTATCAGATAAAGGAAATAATTTTGATTTCCAGGATTGCACTGCTGTCATATAGCAGAGCCTATGAATCCATCAACCAGAAATGATGCTCCACTCAAACAATTTATGCAAGTATGTGGGAATAGGATGAAGTAGTGCCATTAAACAGTCCTATCAGCATCACATTGCACCATCCAGTCATGCACTTTGCAATGAAATAATAACCTCAGAATTACCTTGTGCATTGGAAATGCAACTTCTTAAGTCATGGGCAGTTCACTACTGCCAAGAGGCCAAAACTGTGCACACAGGTTTTTCACTTCATCTACTTGCTTCTAGCAAAACACTCTTGAAAAGGCACAAAGTGTGCTGTATTCAGTTATGACATGAATAATTTCAAATATTTAGCATGCTTCTAGATGGATTTAAATAGTTATTTTCAGATTCCCCTGTTTGTAAGCTCTGAGACCTCTCACTTTTTCCACAAATATGTGATTACAGCCTAAAGAGAAAACCTTCTCTCCAAATTAGAAAATGTTTCAAGATTTTTAGTAGATTATCTGATATCCAACAGTAAATGTACTTATAAAGCACAATTCAACAGTCTGCCAGACAGGGTCTTGATAAAGAAATGTGGAGGAGGAAGAGGGAATGTAAGAAAGAAAAAAAAGAAGAGTACAAATATACTGCATTCTTAGTTCAAAGGCAAATAGAAGTTCAAAACAGATCAAATGGTTAGAAAGTCCTTTCTTTTAAAGGCAACAAAAAGCATTAGTTTCCCTTTTACATAACTGATCTGTTGTTAGCTTTTCTGTCACCATGGAGACTCCCATTGCTGCTGCTGCTGATTTTGTCTAACTGCTCAGTACATGTTTGTATCATCACCTAATATCAAGCTGACTCTCTGGTAGAGAAATTCATATTTATTATTAATTATTGTCAGTCTAAAAAAAGAAATTAATTTCACTTTCTTGTGTTGATTTTTTTCCATTGTTGCTTACTTTATATCACACAAAAATTCCTATGAATTTACTTTCCTTAATCTCTCTCAAACACAAGTTCAGGGTTGATACAAGTGTAATGAAGGCACTGCTGCTTTCACTGCAGGTGAAAGCTGGTTTTATTCTTATCTTCCAATTATCTAATCCTATAGAAAAAATTACAATGATTTAGTGTGGTCAGCTGAGAATATGATGTCTGAATGCCTTCCTGAAGGCAGGGGTAGAGACAAAACACTAAATCTCATTGAACCCACATTCAGTTTCTTCATGGTAAGAGCAGAGAATGACAATATCTGATATTCTCTAACAAACACTGTCCAATGTACTTACAGCTGTATTTAAAAATCAGAAACAGATTTATTTTTAGGTAGCAATGTTTACACATTTATAAAATACTAAGAGTATTTAAAGTATCTTTTCAACACCACCAACATGAGAATTTGTTTTTCTTTTGGAACAACTTCAACAGAGACAATAGTGACTTTATTCAAAAGTTTTGCATGTTCAAAAATGTAAAATAACTTGTGGACCATTGCTTTTCATAATAGTACTTTTTCTTCACACTACTGTTTTCTTCACAAGAGGAAAAAAGTACACATCTTCTCTGAAGAGTTATAGTGAGAGCCTAAACTATTTGGAAGCAAAGAAAGAAAAGTTTTAAGATTCCCTTTCTTAGACTCCCCTGCATGAAACTGAAAGAACAGACTTTACATAGTGTCCTTTGGTTACCTTTTTGGATACGCAATCCTGGTTTCTTTCCTGAAACTAATATTCCCTATAGTAGCAAATAATCTTTTTCCACCCTTCCTAGAAACCCAGGATTGGCCACTGCACATGGATGACTCTTGACATGACTCATGCTGCTCACATTTTTATCCTATCTTGCCTAGACCACAGCAGTGAGACACAGATGGATGCGCCGCCCTCACTGCTCAGCGGTTGCCAACTAGGAAAGATCACCACAACACATCTCCTCTGCAGAATATGGTACTGTGAGCTAATCAAGCTCTTTCCTTGCTGTCTGTTACTGATTTTCATGAAATAGCAAATCAGGTGCAAGGTCTCATCTCTTCAAGTTTAAGAACTTGTAACACTACAAGATGACACTTGTGGTTATGACAGCATTGGTGGTGGTACAAGAGAAGGCTGAGGAGAAAAAAATCAACCTAGACTGGAAATGCGGTTTGGAATTTGGGCATGAACTTTCTGAATAGCTACCAAGAATTCACAGGTCTTGCTACTTTCTCTTCCTAGAACAGAGGTTACTGCTTTGATATCAACTTGTCTGACACAGACAACATTCCTTTTAAGGAACCTGGTTAAAAAACAAAACTGGAAAGCTTCAATCACCACAGACAGGAAAATGACTGAGATATACTGTCCAGATGTATTGCACCTTGTTTCATTAGCTGAGGGGAAAGGATCCACTGAGGAAATATATGACAAACATTGGCTATGTTGGCTACTGAAGAGAACTCAGATGTTGATGATGAGCAAAAGTTACAGAGTGCTGACCACTCAGTAGAACTTCAAAGAAAAATGCTTAATTTCTCCATTGAGAAAGCACAGAAAAAACATTTTTTTCTTTTTACTACCTGTAGAATGCAACTTTTTCATGAACAACAGCACAGAATATCAGCCATTACACTGCACAAATGATCTAACCATGCAGCTTCTTACACTGGCAAAATTTTGTAGTGTAGACCAAAAAAATTGTGCTGATCAAAGCTACAAAAAACATCATCCCTCACCCCAGGCTATTTCTGTTTTCAGCCTTAGTATACCCATTCTGGGTCTAAACTCTAAATCTCCCTCCTCCTGGGCATGTATCAATGATTTATTACAGATCCAATGATACAACACCTGCTGCACAGTTATGTAGTTTAAACAAAAGGGCATTCCTCAGTCTTCCTGCTGTATCCCTTCAAAAAAAAAGTTATCAGTCTTTTCATCAGTCTAAACAACACTAGAACCTGCACTGGTTACTCACCTGAAATGTGACTGAAGCCTCCTCAGCCTGACAGAATGTTTATCTCACCATTGAGCAGCCTAGCATGACACGTACAGACAGATTCTTCCTTAGAGATAACCCAGAACAATCCCTCTCAAAATAATGCAGTTCCTTAATGTACACAGTTCTTCACCACACCTTCTAGAGATCCTGCATTGGCTCCTGCTGTCAGAAGCACACTGGAGGACGTAATTTGACACAAGACATTACCCAGGACAGAAAAAGCTGTTAAATTTACAAGCAGCACATTGAACTCCCCTTTCTGTCCCTTTAAACAGACTTTCACCAAGACTCTTCTAATCTGCAGACAAACACTGTGCCAGCTGAAGTCAATAGATAATTAACATTCCTGACTAGATAAATTTGTTGTTTTCCTCTAGATATTGTCTCTTACACATGTAAAGAGTAAAACAAGTTTTGAAGTCATTAACTTATTCAGTTAACTCATATTTGCACTACATAACTTTGAGTACTCTTAAAAATAAACTAGAACCTTGTTTATTCTTGGGCTCACCATTCTCACCTTCATGCTTCCCATCAGGCCCTCTAGCTGAGGAAGAAAGAGGCAAACCTATTTACTATGCTAATGTTTTAGCAAAACCAAAATCTCAAATTTCTATGTTCAGTTGAAGATGTAATTTAGATTAAAAACTAAATAGTGTTGGATTTTGAGGATGACTTACAGACAAATCTACTCAGCTGGATGTGGTATCTTGGCCTATAAAAAACTCATCTCAAAGAATATTTCTGGCATTTTTTTAACTGTAAGTGCTTTCAGGAGAGTAATTGTCCATTATTGAAGTAAACCTTACAGACAAAAGCTGCAGTCAGAAGAGAAGAAATTCTATATGTACAACCACAAATGAGCTGTGTCCACTTTAGTTCTGTAGTTAGAGACAGCCCAGGCCTGATCATCATACTTTCAGGCCTTTCAAGTTAGATTCAGTCAGTTCACAAATCATGGTAAAGTTACCAACAAATATTCACCTAAGTTTTGGTAGGGTTGAGTTTTTACTTTTCTGGAGCTGGAGTCTTCAACTACACAAGAAACAAGATCATCAAGTATGCTTCCAAGTGAAACAGTTCACATTTCCAACCAAAATAGTTCCAGTTATAACAAGACTCTAGACTAAGAAAAAACTTTATGTTGGTTTCTGTTTGCAGACAAATACACTGTGCAGGTATCAGTCTCCCAGACCTAAAACATGTACTTGAGACCTCATCACACTTTTCAGTCTTTCAGCTCAGCTACCTTTTATGCAAGTATTGAATAAAAATAATTGCAGAGATTTTAACCTATGCCAAACACAATTTTTAAATTACATACAGGACAAAGCATATTTTTCTACTCTTAGTGTCATAACTATTTGAACTTCCTCCACAACATTTAAACTACATTAAAGATTAATATCACATTCTCCTCAACATCCCAAATCAAGTAAATAACCCATAAGAGATAGCTTATAATCATATTTAAAAGTCTTCTTCCCTGCACTAATCTCATTCTAAAACATTAAACCTGATTTTTTTTAATCTGATTTACTTCTCATGACATACTTCGTGTTTATTTTTTACACTTTGCTGGCTGAATCAAGATTTGTGCAATATTAGTATATACTTCTTAAGGTATTTGTATGGCTTAACTGACAATTATTATTTTTATTTCTCCTTTGCATCACTACTGGCTCTTTTCCTAATTCAGAAAGATTGAAATACCAACATCCTAATGAGAAATTATTGCCATAATCAGCATACACATTTGTG
This sequence comes from Passer domesticus, assembly GCF_036417665.1. Lineage (NCBI taxonomy): Eukaryota > Metazoa > Chordata > Aves > Passeriformes > Passeridae > Passer > Passer domesticus. The sequence continues at coordinate 125,241,488 of NC_087474.1, read as the reverse complement.
CAAAACTAAGCAATACATATGAAGCTAGAGGAGACCCCTGGAACTGCTTTCATTTGTCTACAGATATTTCAGAGTGTAGCAAGACAAGTCATTGAATACAGGCAGCCATTTGCAACTCAAAGCTCAGGAATAAAAGTCCTGTCCAACAGGACTTTACAGACCATGCTGCTGGCAAAGTTAAATATTTATGTCAAAGCTGATCACTGAAAAGACAATGTACGCTTAATTTTAAGAATTTTAACAAGCCTCTTTCTTGTTAAAAATAGTTCAGATGGCTTCTAGAACAGTCTCCCCAAGCTCTTAAGCTGAGAACTTTGGGGATGGACCTGCAGTCCAGAGCTGGCCTTCCCAAAACTGTAGTATTTGACATTCCCACTTTCTTGGACACAGAGTGAATTAAAACACTTATCCAGGCAATGGTGACAGTTCAGTGACAGCTACACGTGAGAGTCAGACTGAGAAAATCTAAACACTAAATCTGAACACAAAAAAAAACCCCAGACCTGAACACAGATGCATAAATTCAATAGGCTAATTCTACATTTTGATCCACATTCCTGATATCTTATACATGCAGTTTGTCACTCAGATGAAGGGAGCTCAGGGAGAGACTAATAACTCATTCAGACAAAAAACATAGTTAGAGGGTGCTGGGAGGTGTACAAGAAAGAAGCCTGTCATGTCTTTCATTCACAGGTCTTCAGTATTTCATCTTCTCTGTTAGACTTCCTAACACAGAAAACCTTTCTATCATTATTTTGCCTCTTTGCATAATGTGTAGCATTACATCAAAGAAAAATTGAAAAAAAAAACCCCAGCCAAATATAATATTCAGGCCAATCACATCTTTACAAGACTAGCAAGACTGAATAGGAATTGACCTATCCCTATTAATTTCAATGTATTTCATATAAACAGCAACACTAAAATTAATTTGAAATATTAGTTTATTAATTGTTAGCTTTCCATATTCCAGAGTGGATTCAGCACATTTTATATTTTAATTGTAGTCGAGATGAAAAGTGATTGGATTAGACACAATTTATGTGTAATCGAAATTAATGAATTTGCTAATGAAATATTTATAGGTGACCTTTCCCTGAATTAATAAAAAACCACTCCTGTTTTGTTTAAAATAGCTTTGATATTTACAGTCTGAGGTTAGATTTAAATTGTCTTTACATAAAAAAGGCTAAATAGACATCTGTTATTCCTGTAGATTGGCAAAAAAAAAAACCAGCAACATTGCAGTTTTCTCCTGCCAGACACATTTAGTATTTCTTGTCAGGTATACAAGTGCCATTCCCAAAAGTTAAAAGTCTTATATAAAATCATTAATTAACTTGTTTGTATGTGAATAATTTATTCTCATCTTGGTCCACCAACCAATTCTAGTGGCATTTAGATGTGATCTGGTCTCAGGCATGTTGCCATTAATATTAAAGCAATGTGAAACTAGGACACAGGCCTGTGCCACGTTAATGATATTCTTATCAAAATGACGTATGTTGCCATTGTCAGAATTAGCAATGCAGAAATGCTAATGTGATTCTCCATGGGCTACAGCTGCATATTCCAGTTTGTTAGAACTCCAGTGTTATGATGACTGCTATGAAACCCTGGTTGCAAAATACTGAGCTAGCAACTTGGTAAACTTTGAAATAACCAGCATACTTATCTCTACCTAGCCAGATGTGAAACTGTATTAAATTAAAATCAGATAGGAAATTGCATTAAAACTCTCTCAATGTATTTTAAAATGTTGAGATGACATAAAATGATAGCATTTATTGAAGTCAGAACCCTACATGTCTTACTCATGCGATTAGCCCGATGCTGTTTGATGGCCCACTCGTTTGAGAAAGGTGAAAGACATTTGGCCTTTAAGAGGTCCTCTTTCCCTCCTCCTGATACCAACAGTTTCACCTTACCTGGAATGTATAAATGGGGACTAGCATCTTTGAGATTCACAAAATTCATCAATCTCCTGCTTATCTGTGCATGGGTAAAATCTGTTCTGGAGTGCTGCACAGTTTTGAGCATGGTAGTTCAGGAAAGATGTGGACATCCCAAAAGGTATTAAGAAGCAAAAACAAGCATGATCAAATCTAGAAAACTTGATCCAAAAAAAAATAGGAAAATCAGAACACAGCTCAGACTGAAGGGAGGCAGAATAACATTCTTGAAATATACCAAGGACAGTCATAAAAAGAAAGGTGATGTTTTAATCTCTCTAGTTGCTCTGAATATGGAAAGAGAAGTGATGTCTTAAAAAGCATCAGGGTCCAAGCAGAAAAGACTTGAGGGGGAAATACAACTTTCCAGTGACAAGCACACGCAGACTTTATGAAAGCTTTGTCGAACTACCATCTTTGGATGTTTCCAGAGCACACTAAGCAAATATCTATCAGGAAGAGAGTAAGCATACTTGGTCTTGTATCATACCCAACAGATTGAAAGGCTCCATCTACTCAATCTCTTCTTGCCTTATTTATGATTCCACAGACTCACACGGGATTCTTTCTAAAATCTAAGTCTCTATAGTAGTCATTTCAAAGGCCAATGGTTTGCTTTCCTACAAAGCAGATGAAACTAGCAGTGACTATTTCCAGCACCTGCATATCCCAATTCACATTGGGGTACACATTATGCTCAGGATTAGAGCATTAGGAAAACATTTGATACTTCCAAGGTTTCACTGAAGCAAAATTCCGCTACCATTAGCTTTATAATAGTGAGATTTCAGAGAATGCATGACAAACAGAAAGGCAAATAAAGAGGTGACAGCTTTGTGCACAGAAGTAAAAACAAAGTCTGTGTCCTGCCAAATATGCTTTCTAGAGGACTTAATGTTTACTAGTTTAGGAGGCTTCATCAGAGGGTTAGATGGATTTAACAATTGGCAAAACGTTCTATGACAACCATTTTGCCAGCTGTAAGTTGTAAAAATGCTAAGACATATGAATATGAAAGCAAGAAGGGCCATTTTAAAGCCTTTAAGTGTCCATTTATATACCTCCTGCAGTGTTTATCTCTTCATTTTCTTCTTTTATGCCTTTAATGTGTAGATAATCACTGGTCCAAATGTCTCTAAATACAGTGCACTTTAAAACTGCACATTATCTTCATAATGGGGAATTTCAGATAAACAATTCTTGGCTGGTTTCTAGAGATATAGAGCTCACTACAAAGAGCAAAATCTAAAGCAACAGAAGCAACACAAAGAAAACATTAGAGTCACCATTTAGATTTACAGTAACAAAAGTTATTCATTGCAGATTGACAAGCGCAGCATTGTGTGAATAAATAAAATAAGGAAGATGTCAACACACATTTTGCAATAAGTTTTTCCTTACATTTTGTGGCTGGGCTTGAATTTTTACTGAAGCACAGGGAAACTCCAAACCCAAAGCTAGTAAATGGGAGCTTCTACCCTACTTGCCCACTTTCTTGTTTTAATTTTTTTAAGAGATTCCATTTACCGTGACATGGGAGTTCCCACTTACAAAGATGAAGTTATAGCTGTGCTCACTTCCTCCCCCTCTCTGCCTTTCCCTCAGAGCAGATAGTGCAGAAGGCAGAACAAAGAAACCTGGCTTAGGGGAAAACAGATCTGTGTGCAGAACCACGACAAAAGGTATTCCCACACATAACAGAAATTAGACTTTTTGAAAGTCCTCAGAGGAGAAAAAAAAAAATTCTATTCAAACACAGCCAGTAACTGAGATGGAAGATAGCCACATTTTGCAACACCCTGGACCAACAGTGTAGGAACATGACATGTCTGTGACCCCAGGCAGGATTACTGATACTTCTGAAGTCCACCAGCTCCAGAGCTGCACCCCATCAGTAAGCTGGGAGCCCTTACACACTTGTCACAGGGGTTGGGGGTGGGTTTTGGAGCCTCCAGCTCCAGAGCCAGAGTAGAATCCACAAAAGCCCTCTTTGGAGCTTAGGTTCTTCCACATTCCCATCTTCCCAGCTCAGGAAGCAGACTTGAGGATTAAAATTAGAGGCAAAGTATCCTGGAAATTAGAAAAGTAGAAAGTTCATACTTGCATTTTACTGAAAGCTTGTAAATTCATGTAAAATGCATGTAAATATTTAGGCTTCAATAAACTGGTGCCTTTGAAGACAAGGTTTTGTCAAGGAGTTCCTGCCCACCTCTAAACATGGTTGACCATTCCAGTAGGAAAAAGGTGATCACTTGAAGACTTGACCACTTGCTCACTATCAAAATACAAATGAAATCACAAACACATGACTTTTCCAGTGCTTTCTACTTTCTCTAGCTGCAGACACACTGCAGCAGTCACAGGACAGACAGAATAGCAATTGCTAAGAAAATTGGGATAGAGCAGAGTGGTTATTTTTAAATTTCAGCTGCTAATCAGTAGTTTTTACTGCATCATTATTATACTGAATCAATACAATAATAATTGTATTAAGAAGCATTCAATTCCCTGTGTTTGAACAGGTATTGACAGCCTGAACAATGCACAAGAGTCCTCTTTTCCCTCTCCTTTGTAAATCCATTGCTTGGAAATTCTGCATCCCTCAGTGTTGCCATGGTGACAGCCCCATGAGTCCATCCATGACCTCCCAAGACACTTGGCACCAACCCATAATTCTCCAAAATCCACATCAAAGAGAACTAAAACCAATTACCATATGGATTTGTAATTATTATTTTAGTAATTTAATAGCTATTGGAACATACATGTGGCCTAACGGACTGAGCACAGACAAGAGGGTGAAGAGATTGAATTCTGCTCTTGGGTTGTCTGATTAGTTGGTCAAATTTGAGTTTCACTGGTGCTGAAAACTTAGAACTCACCACGACTTCATGTGGAACTCTAAATACTCTACACTCCTAAAACCCCCCACCCTCCTCTGTCCTTAATTCTCTGGTTTCAAAACAGTCACTTTCACAAATAATCTTGTTCTATTAAAAAATAACTACACAATTACACAGTATTACTTTTACCCCTAATAAAGCACAGATTGTATAGCAATATAATCCACACTTTTATTATTTTTTGGAGAAGCATAATGTTCTCAGTCAGAAATTAGTTTATTTCTTTACCAATACTGAACCTTTAAAAAGAAAATGAGAAAGCTTGGAAGCTTCTTTTGCAAGACACAGATAATTCCCTTCCTAATTACCCTACCTCTGCCTAATGAACCCTTACTTCATTAAGTCTGTTTGGGGGCTAATGCATATCTGAAGCAATAAACTCAGATTTTTGTGTCTATGTACAGTATCCTGGATTTCAGCTGAGCTAAACTGATAAAGTGATAATCTTGTACCTTCCCAGGTGATTTTTAAGGACAGGATTTACAAAGATGGGGAATAAAACAGATACTGGAGATAAGTGAAAACATGTCTGAAAATAAGAGGCACACTCAGCCAGGTTGTAGGTAAGCTGTGGGCAAGTCTTTCCTGAGCTCCTTAAGAGTTAAGGAACATTTGTATAAGAATCCTTAAAATAAGGATTGTATGTATATAAATATATATATTTCATGCATGAAGCAGCCAAATAATGAAGTTTAAATATTCATGAAAGGTCACATTCTTCATTACTCATGTCCATGTCACTTGTTTTAACAAAAGCAGGTTTACTGCTATGTCTATAAATTCATCCTCTCGAGATTACCTGAGCCAAGGCAGCTCCACAGCCACACTCGGGTCTTCCTGTTTCCTCAGAAGGGAAATACTTCAACCAATGAAAATGGTGAATTTCCTGAAACAAATTTGGTCTTCTTTTTCCTGCACAGCTGCAGGGATTTGCAATGGTCCCTCACCCAGACAGTATACCACACTGTGCAAAAGGTAAGGCCAGGTCCAGCTCTGTACCTCAGAATATCACACCATCCCACTCTTATGCCAGAAGACCAGTTCTGCAATTATAAAAACCCCTCTAGGTCAACAGGAAGACATCAGGACTTGTGTCTCAAAAGATTCATAGTCACCTTCCACCAGCAGTGAGATGTGGCATCTCAGGTTACAGAATGACAATCACAGACAGAGTAAGGGCCATGGTGGGTCCTAAGATGAATCTAAATGGTAAGACAAACCATTTTACGTGGTCTGAATCCAATTACTTTCTTTAATAAAGACAGACTTGTGAGCTATTCCTACTACTAACTGTTGTTTAGTCATCATGGAGTTAATTAGGTCAAACCAATAATCAATCCACCACGACCTCCCCCGTTAACACCAACGGTGTGTGGTTTCCTGTGGAATGCAATATACATGATTTGAAACAAAAGAAGTTCACTGCATTAGGAAGGAATATTGTGGTTACTCAGAAGGAGTTAAGGTGGAGTGCAGGTGCATTGAGAGAAGGTTTCAACATGAGTTAAGTCACTACTAACCACATCTCTAAACATCCTTGCCTAATTTCCTGATAGTATTCCTGCTGTCACTCAGAAGGATCATGCACGTAGCATGAGCTATCCAGACTTAAGAACTGGTATAGCAAAAGGCTCAGGTAAATTACTTTTAAATTTAACTGAGAGGTGAAAGGATTTAAATTCAAAATCCATATTCAATTCTCTATTACGCTGGTGTAAATCCACAATAACTGTCAGAAAAGTTATTTCAGACTCATACTTGCTTAACTGTGATAAGAATCCAGTCTTGTCATTTGAATTCAGTTAAAGCCAGATATGGAGCTGTGTGCTTTTTTTTGTTACTAACGGATTAAACTATGTCAGGCTTTTTGCAATGTGTTGCCATTTCAGATTGCCAACTTAGAACATGATAATAAAAACATTCAGTGTCTCTCCAGTGCTCTCTCATTTTAATTCAAAATATATGTATTAGTCACACCAAAAGTTTAATAGAAGTCCCTGGAATGCAAAGGAGTTGCAGACATCATGTACGTAAGGCTCAGCTGCAACAAGATATAATAGAACTAGGAAAGCTGTCTGCTGTAATGAGAAAGGCAAGGGAGCTAGGACTCCAAAGCACTCACCAGTTAGGATCAGAACCTTCAGCAAAGTATAATCACTTCAGTGGGGGCCCAGCCTGCTCCCCCTGCTGTGCTGCAGGTGTTCCATTAGTGTTGCACTAAAAGAACACCAAGAACTTAGTAGCACAATGTGGGGCAAGCCAACAGGCATATCTGCCATTTGTTCTGAAGCAAATGGATTAGAAACTCTTCATACTCAGGAACTCCACTACTCTTCTCGGAAACAAAATATATAAATGAGGAAAAATGCAACCCACCACAGCCTCCAGCCTGATGTTACATATTTCTCATTTGCCAAAACTCAATCTATTGATATAGAACTGGGAACTGTGAAACCACTGTTCCATTTTGTTCACTTATACTGAGCGCAGCACACATTTCGCTGTTTTCTCATCTTCTTCTGTATGTCTGCTTTGGCTCTACAGCTCTCAAGCTGGCAAGCCTCTGTGTAGGTCTTCAATGCAAACATAACTTACTTATTACACCTTACCTGTTACTCCAAGAAAATATCACCACTGAAGAAGAAATCAAAATTGTTGGCAGCTAACTACAAAATATTTCATGGTATATTGTTACAAAGGATAGATGCATGTTTCCAATTTATTTCTAATCTAACACTTTAAATATTACAAGCATGCATGAATCACAATAAAGCCCAAATAGGAAGACTATTTTTAAAAATATTGGGCTACACCACTCACCTTGACAAATAGATACAGCATTTTGACAAGTCAGCCTGGGCTTTTTCCTCAGTATCCACCCAAGTTTCATGCTGACCTATTAATTTTAATCACCTGCTGGACTCCATTTAATGGTTCAATGAATATTATAAACTGGAGCTCTTCTTTGCATAATCAAGTTCAATAAGCAACATAACTTTTTTAACTTAATATACTAACATGTTTTTGCAAATATTATAAATGTTTCAACACTTTCTCTATTAATAAAACTTTATCTACATTATTTTTAAACTAAGCTTCATGCCTTTCAACAGACTTCTGAATATATTACCTGCTCCCAACCATGCCAGATCTGAATTCACTTTCACTGTTCAAGATGCATATCCTTTATAAGAATAAAGAGCCTAATCCTGTGAGATACTGAGAGTCTAAGCTCTTCTTTTTCAAAGTCTTACCAACATACTCAAATTGCACTCTCTTTGGAGCCATTCATTCTTTTCAGGGATCAGATTCTGTTTCCTGAAAGTCTGATGAGTTTAGGACTACAATTAATCCTACAGTAGATTGAGTGCTAAAATCTACACTGCTTCGTAACTCCTACTGCAAGGAAAAAAAAATTTACTTCAGTAAAGCAATTTCATGGGCTTCTAGAAAAAAAAGGTGTATTTATAATGCATATTCTTAATTAATGCTTTCTGCATTCAGACAGATCATATATATTTTTCTTCCACCTGAATAACTATGATTCCAGCCCTTAGCTGGAAGTCAAAGAGAAATTATAAAACTCATAGCAGAAAGATACAGAAACAAAACTATTACTGCACTTACAAGACCCAAAGAAGAATAAAATTAAATGAACTGAACTTTAACATCAAAATTGATGTAAAAAAGGCCATTTCTTGGCCACTTTAAAGTTAAGGTGATGAACAGGTAATTACGGTAAAGAGCAGTTCTGCTCAGAACCAGATCCTCAGGATCTCATCATAAAAACTACAAGCCCAGAAATCTTAACTTAGCTAGTTGACCAAGCCCTACCTCTTTGTTAAAATGGCTAAGTCTCTTTAAAAAGCTCCACAGTTTTCCATCCTAAATTCACGGTAGCTAATCTGAAAATTGTAAAATTGTCAATTTAAGCGGAGCATCTTTGTGCCTGCAGCCTCCCTGCTGTGAAGCTTTGATTCAACAGGAATTTTGCTAAGAGCCAGGAGCCAAGATCCATCCAAGGCATGAATACCCAGCTTTGCCAGCCTCAGCTCTCTGATCTCACAGCAGCAGCCCCCAAGTGCAGGACTGAATGCTGAACACTCCACAAGGCAGCCCTGAGCACCCTAAACAATTTAAAAAACCCTCCACACAAGTGGGAGCACAGCAAAATTTAACTGAGATATCATTCCTGACTATTAAAAGGCAAAAGTTAGGTATTTCCTGATTTGTAAAGGATTATAATTAGGTAACATTCAGCCTGCAGAAGTTCCTTGACTGGTAGTTAGGAAGACCAAGGAGCTCCTCACAGGCACAGAGTGGACCCAGGACAGAGTAGGGATGGGAGTTGAAGTGTGCAGCATCACTGGCCTGTTTCCACATGTAAGAACCAGACTCTGAACTTCACAGAAACTGGATGAAGACTGCTTTTAGCCAAGATGATGTGGGCATTCAAACACTGTCAGAAGACTTGGACTGTCTTAGCTACTGAGCAGCCATGAAATAACACATTTTAATCACTTTTACAGCAGCTGGACAATAGCCAGCAATCTACAGATAAAGGGCTACAAGTGACTTAATATACACATTAAATGTCTTATTGTTAGCAGTACTGAAGACTAATGAGTAAAATGAAAGTGAAAAGATAACACTGGTAGGTGACAGTTTTACTTAATCAAAGAGCCTCTGGGGCCTGCAGAACTATATCAGAGTCACAGGGATTTACTTTCTTCCTTGTTTATTTAGACAGATCTATTCTGCAACATTCATACAGAGTCCTTGTAGTTATACTAAACAAAAGCTGTACTAAAAGACAAGGGCAAAGGTCTTATACTAATAGCTCTAGTCCATGACTGGCTGTCAGTCTGTGTTCCTCACAAGCAAGCTGGTTTTTGGAGTACTTGCTGATGCAATTCAGGTATTAAGCAGAGCTAAATCTAAAGGAGAACAAGTGTCTCTGCCATCAACAACAATAAGAAAGTATATAATATTAAGTTTAATTTGCATTTAGCCACCTCATACTTTAAATGTAATAAGTTGTGTTACATCTAAAACAACTAGATCTCTAATTGCAGTGTAACAGCTCTAGATCTCCAATTACCCATTGACTGAAGAGTAAGATTAGACTTTTCTTGCTGAAGCACTTCAGCTAGTGTTAAAAGACTGGATGAAATTTAGGGTATAGCACAGTGGATACAGAAGTGGGCTATGAAGCAGAGATGCCAGCTCAGATCCCAGAGCAATGTAAATCCATTAGCAGAGTCTGATACTTAACAGTCTGTGAAATGGGAATAACTGCACTTCCTTATTTCACAGTGCTATTAAACTATACATAAGAAAAAATATTCAAATTTTCAGTCTGTGAACATCAGAAGCTTTAAATCGCTGTATGTTACAAAAGAACATTAAAGACAATACCCAGAACTTTAAAAGCACTTGAATTCAATGATATTATTGGAAGTAACAATGTAAATTTTTCAAGGTCATGACTCAACACTTTCTATGTTTGGTATTCAAATGAAAAATTCACAGGTTGTATTTTATTGAAATAACAAAAAATTTCCAACAAAGAATATCTACAGTGCAGAAAAAAAATTGGAAAATAACTCCTATTAAAGGTTTGCCAGAAGAAATCAGTTAATATTTGTAAGGCACTCAAAAGGCAGATAAGTGCTCTTGAGAATTTCCACAAGGAAATTAATAACCACGTATTCAAAAGAACAGAACACTACTTGCAAAAGGGCTTTATTAGCATGCTGCCCCCCATTACACAGTTGTTGACTATCTGCACAGCTACTGGATCTTTTGTCTCTTAGCTAAATTTAATCAGACATGAAGGACATGAGCCCACACTACGGGTCACTGCCTGAAATTCACCAAGCAACAAAGCAAAGCAAACTATTGAAAGTCAGTGGAATTAGATGCTACTTCCTGCTATAGGAAGGATGTGACTCTACAGAAAGAGAGATCACGTTCTGAGTCCTAGCAGAAATATCCACAAGGAATCAAAAATCCCTTACTGGATTTCCTTTCCCAAAGGAAACTGAAAAATCCGTTAGAAAAGAAACTTTTTTTCAGCATTCAAGCATCTGCAATTTGGTTTAACTAACAACCCAGAACAGTTCCTTTGGCAGGATTATTCTAACTACTATGCAAGATTAAAGCTCTTAATGGTGATTCTAGAAACAATAAGTCGATTTCTCAAATTGTTATAACAAAAATTACAATGATTATCCAAATTTACAAGTGAGCATTTAGCGAGTGCCCCTTTTTCCCTTTCTCTTAAGATGGCATACAAAACAAGCTTTGAGTGCTTTCCACCAGAAACCTTGTATTTAAAGTATCTGCTTTTTGTGGAAGCATAAAGCATTCACAGCAAATTGAGAATATGCACTTACTCATTTGGAAAAATTGTACTCATTCATGCCCTAGCTCTGTATTCTGAAGGCATTTTTAAGTCATTATAGGAACTAGTAGTTGAATAGCTTAAAATGAAACTTCTTAACTAGAGCATGTTACACTTGGGAAAAATTCCTTGATGAGCAAAGCTAGCTGTTAAATTGGGGGATGAGGAAAAAAAAAAAAATCACATTGAATATGGTCATGAGTCCAAGACAAGCTTAATTAAAATTAATAGAGAATTTACAAGTGAAAGAAAAAAATGAGAGCAGCAAAGTGTTATCTCTTAAATATGTTATGGAAATTTTCTCTAATTGATAGCTTTCCCACGTCACTAGACCTAATGCAACCTACAGATCTCAGCATATAAATATTATTTCACAGTATCAGCCCCTGAGCTTGAGTAAGAGGTGGTCCTTTATCCTGTCTCTACTCTCTCCACTGAGATCTGCCAGGACTGACAGCCCTGTTCAGCTTTTCTTTGGTAGTTTTTCTTCTTTTCCCAGAAACTACAGGTGATGTTCTAAGCGAGAAGGGAAAGCAAGGGGCAGCAATTCTATCTGTGGCTTTTTCATTGACTTACAAGCTCTACCTGAGCACAGTACTTCTATTTTTATTTCCCAGTATTGAATTGTATATGATTATTCTTTAAATGTTCAAGACTTTGCTCAGACAGAGTGCCAAACACTAGATATTTTTACTCGCATGCTATCCAAATAGCTTCAGCTAGAGTTAAAGAAGATTTGAGTCCTACATTTCATATTTAATCTCTGGGTTTTTTCCCCAAAAAGCTGCAAGGGCTCTCCAATGCTGAGTAAACCAGTGTGACTTAAAGCTATCCAGCAGTCCTAGAGGGATGACAAAGTACCAGAAGCAAATGCCAAAGTCATAGAAAAGAACAGGACTACCACATGGATACTAACTGGTCCCTAGTGCTCATGTACATTAATCTCTTGAGTTTTTAATACAGGAGTTCTTTGGCATTGATATAGCTGTTGCACAGTTATGGCTTCCCCACAAAGGTCCTACAGTCGCAACTGCCGCTACTGAAATCCATCCACCGCTTCTTTGAGACATCTGTTTATTTTGTTCTGCTCTGTACCTCCTCCTTTTCCCCAGTTTTTGACCACAATCCAGTTCAAATCCAATAAGAAATTAAATCTTATGTTTCAGGTCAGGGCAAAAATGCACCTGCGTTAAAAATAAGTGACTAGGATTCAAAGTCTGTTGTATTCCTTATCCAGGGTCTAGCAAAATCCGGATGATTAAGAAGAACATAGTCTAAACATTTACTAGTACTTTCAATATGGTAGCACAGTTAAAATCAATTTTGAAATTATAAATACCCTTGCATTGGCCACCTTTTGTTAAAGGAAAAACTTGGTTATGAAACCCCCATGAAACAAACCCTGTGATGCTACTGGTTGACAAACTAAACCCTGCTAGTCTCATGACAGCTTCCTTATTCTCACTTCCAACACAAATTATTACTCACACAAGCAGTGTTGCTGTGGTCAGGCTGGTGCTAATAATTTGACAATGTCTGAACCTGCACAGCTGATCAGAGGGTGGTCTTTAACAGATTGATACTGGTGTTATAAAAAGCTCAAAATGGTAGTAAAGATGGTGTTTCACCCTGTTAAAAATACTCTACTCTGCTTCAATTGACCACTGCCCCAAGTAGGTGTTCTTTTTTTAAAGCTCAAAAGACCCAAATCTTAAGCCGACATCAGAGAAGTGTTCAGCCTAATGTACATGGTAATAGCAAGGTTAGAATTCTTTCCGTCTACGCTCATTACATGTATGGTAACAGGACACTAATTAAAACAGCAACTCATGCACAGCTACATTAATTACTCTATCACAGTCACAAAAGAGGAGGGAAATTCCCATATAGTCTTTTTTTTTCTTTTTTCCCTGTCAGATTCTCTAAACTTGAATACCCCAAAAATGGAATAAAGCGCCAGATGTTTTGGTAATCTTAAAGGAAATACTAGAGGTAGCAATTACTTTACCAGAAGAGCTACCTGAAAGCCTTTCTGCCCCAGCAATCACATTGCCAAAAGCCACCCATTTGTATACCAGGTGATATAGAAGATCTCATATCTTAGAGGCAGTTCCAAGTCTCTCAATGGACCTCTTACCCAGTGTTCTTATTTCTCCAAGTAAATAGCTATAAGGCGAAATCAAAACTCATGGCAAGCTATTACAGATGTAACAAAAATGTTGAACTCTGTAGAATTTCTCCAACACAAGAACTTAGAATAAGGCAAAACTCCAATGTTTTACTGCTGACTGATTTAACTTAGATTATATGTTCCAATGGTGCAAGGAAACAAAGATGATTTATACTACAAAAGTACAATGCATTTCAAAGGAAAGCAACAGTCCTTAACACAAAGAAACCAGACAACAAAAAGAGAAGAGCGGGAATCCTTGTGATAGAGAACACTGGTCTGCATTGGAAACAAAATCTTGAATGGAGAGAAAATAAGATAGAGAGTAACTGAAAATACATCCCCCAAAGGCCTTGAAAGACAAGCAATACCAAGCTCTATAAAAGATTATATTTTTTTGTTAAAAGAGGAAAAATACATTTAATTAGCTAGCAAAATGCAGTTTTACTCCATTTGGAGTAATTTTCCAATACATTAAATTTTTCATTAAAATTCAGTTTTGTCTTGCTAAACAAAAGGAACCACTTCAACACCTGTGGCATGAAGAATCATCTGGAAGGTGTGCTGTACCCCAAATGACTGCAAATAATTGAATGCAACTTGAATTGAATGCACAGCAACACCAAACAGTGGCACTTGGGGAGACAAGCCCAGCGACTGAGCAGGCAGCCAAGACAATTAGAAGTGTCATTCACATGTCAACAAAAAAGACCCAACCAGCAAAAAAAAAAAAGTAGAAAGCAAGCCCAAATTGTCACTACATTTTTTCTCCTGTCCCTCTTTTTCACTCCTATTCTATATTCACCTATGTGGTTGCTCATTCTCAGCAATCTTACACGATGAAATTAAATGCAACACTCTATTCTTGTAATTAATTTTGCAATTAAAAATACTTTGCTCCATCAGTGCAAAGAGTCATCTAGCTACACAGCTTACACATATGAAATGGCTACACTAACAAAAAATTCTGTTCTATAAATGGTTTTGCACAACTTGTCGACAAGTCAGTTTATGTTACACTGGTGTAAACAAAAGAGTTTGATGCTATTTTTACTTACATCACCAGAATGTCAGGTCAGGGCTCAGGACAGCTCTGTTCAATTTCTAGTACAGCATTACTACAATTTACTGAAGTACTATGGTACTTCTAGATCAGAAACATATCTGAAAGACAGGTGATTATGAAAAATAGGGACAACTAGGCTAATCTAAATCTGTGTCAACAGAAGAAGCAAGATGGGGCGGGTTGTTTACCAATGTCACTGCTCACAAATTCATGTTGTTTGCACTTCTTTATCTAAGCAACCAGTTCAGCTAGGAGAAGCAATAATTTTATTCATCCAGAGACTTAAAAAACATTCTCCCTGTTCTCTGGCCATAAAGAAATACAAACACATGTTCACAAAAAATGTTTGCTATTTCTAAGGACAGCAGTACTTGCTAGCATTGGCTGAGTTGCTATACTGCTGATCAGTTTTTAGAAACAACAATCTCATCAATACCTCCATGCACTGCTCGGAGAAAAAGGACTCTGTGCTTTTAAGTAAGTCACTACCTCTGATCTTGAGCGTCAACAAAATTAGTTACAGTGATCTAAAGCTATAATTTATAAAGAAAACATGAAATCAAAGGAAAACAACTGATATAATTCCACCTAAATTAAAAAAAGAAGACAGAGGGTTGGAAATACCAGCTCCACTTCCAAGCCAAAACAACCCTCAAGCTAAATACAATTTAGGAAAAATTTCACTGAGTTTAACCTAATTATGTTAATCATTGAGACAACTGATTGCAAGAAGAGTATGGCTAGCATCTGTGAAGCAGGGCAAGGAGACAGATGAAAAGCTTGCTTGTCCCTGTGGGACAGGGAGAAAAGAAAGAGGCAATTACCAACTGCAACACAGGACACTGCAGCTGGGAGAAAGGCACTGGGAAATTGTATGTGCACAAAGAATGTTTGTACTAAGTCCATGAATTTTAGACTTGTCTTTTGAAGACCTTTTACATATGTCCTGGCAAATGGAGTTTAAGGTGTGCCAGTAACATGGCTCTGTATTATTTAACTGACTCTGAATGCAATACAGCAATTCTCTATTACAGGGCTGCTAATGCCCTGCTCCAGAAAAACCTAGGAAGGCCCACTGAATGTAGAGATGGCATAATCTCTTCTGTTTCATCAGCCTGGCCTTTATTATGACAAGATGCTTTAAAAAAAAGAGAGGAAATCTTAACTGGTGGCTAGGTTTTACTCAAAACTAAGTCCCACTGGAACAAATTTTCAGAACTGCTATCAATTTTAGTCTGCCATTATAAATTTTTTTAAGTAAAAAAGAGTTAAAGTGCTCAGTTTCTCTCCATGTGGTCCAGTAATTCCAGTTTTAGTCAGGTAAAGAGGGAGAAAAATGTTAGTAAGACCCTCTGATGTATGGCTGTGACTCATGGCTTCATATTTTGATGATTGTCCTTCAGAACTGAAGGTGCCGTGAGGGAGCTTTTCAATGCCCCAGCACTATGACCTTTCCTCTATGTCCCTCTGTTCCTTCAGTGCCCCTGATGAAATCAACAACTGGTGTACACAGAACATGAGAAACACAAGATGACTTTTGTTGGAAGGGACCTTTAAGAGCATCTATTGCAACCCACCTGCCATGGACAGGGACAACTTTTACTACAGCAGGCTGCTCAAAGCCCCTTCCAGTCTGGTCTCCATCCAGGGATGAAGAATCCACTTGGGCAGACTGTTCCAGTGTCTGCCCACTCTTACTGTGACAAATTTCTTCCTGTGTCTAACCTAAATCTGCCCTCTTTCAGTGTAAAACCATTGTCACTGCAGGTCTTGGTAAAGCCTCTCTCCATTTGTCCAACAGAAACTGTTCTGGCCAAAGCAAATGTCCCTGTATCATCTTTGTGGTTTTACTTGTCTGTTCATGATCCATCCTCTACTTTACAGTGCAGCTCTCTTTGTTGCTTGGCTTTTGTACTTCATGAAGTAATTTTAAATATTTAGGATATTAGATTCTTCTAGAGATATTCTTTTCTCCTTTATTTTAAAAAAAGGTCACAAAAGTCTCAGATGTATTTTTTCACAATTGAAAAACATTTAGCTACATAACACTGCCAAAACAGTTTCCCTCAGAACTGCATAGAACCTCCATGAATGAGACTGCTACATATTATTTTTCCTCCTGGATTGTAACCACACAAGTCCAGAAAATGAAAAATGTCTATAAAAATTAATTCCTTTCCATATCTGAGCACAGAAGTAAATGTCAATGAAAAATTGTATTTGTCCTTTAGGACTCGCATGATTGCTAAAATCAACCACAGCACACAAACTCTGAATGCATTAGGATTCAGGCATTTGTCTCTATACACATACACAGTGAGAACTATGTATATCTCTCTCAAAAGTTCATTATAAGTAATTCTTCAACTTTGAATTTGGCATCATTCTCTTGCTCCTTCCTGCTGAAACTGCACAGCTGTTTGCACCTCAAGTGACTGACATCTCACAAACCTTTTCCTTTCGCAGGGCACTAATATTTGTGCTGGTTGAGAAGGCATTTTAACCTGCAATTCGGTACTGGCAGGTGCACCAACTGCATATGTAGTATTTGCAGGTGAGATTTCCTCCCATCCAGTCAGTGCTAGGTCAGTTCTGAAGGCAGCTAGCACCAGTCAAGCAGCAGTCATAGGCAGGGGCTATTAATTTAATCTGAGAGAAGCAGCTTTTGGAAGAATCTTAGTAAGAGTCTTGCCCAAATGGTGTCCTGATTCCCACAGCTTTGCTTATTAGCTGCATAAGGGTAGTTATTTAACATTTAACAATGTTAAATCTACAGCATAATATATCTAAGTCTGTAATCTTTTATAACTTGCCAATAATCCTCATTTTATGGGTCAAAGTGCAAAATGGCATTAGGAACTTCCTGAAAGCAGAAAGTTCTGCCCATATTTTCCTTTGGCAGCAAAGATATTCTTTGGGTTTGACCCTAGAGACTTCTCCAGAGGTGCAGAATAATGCAACAGCACATTGGAGTCTGACGTGCCTTTCAGTTCAGTGAGACAGGAGTAGTGCTACATAGCTAGAGCTAATTAATTTGATTCAGTCTTTTGGAAGGCTCTCACCTTGCATATAAAACTGTATTGAAGGTGATTTTCAGGGATCATATTTGCCTTAAAATTGTTCATTTATAGCACCACATCTTTAACATCTGGTGACAAATACACTGCTAAACAAAGGCTGCATTTTCAAAATTTAAAAGGCTTTAGCATTCAGGGCTATGTTGACATACATACATTAATACTGCACTGAAAATATACTTAGTAAGCAAACCCTTCATAATACTGAGGATGAGAGCACAGTGGCTGATTTGAGTACAGATTAGAATTCCACCCTGCATATGATGGGGGAATCTGTGTGTTCTGAAGGACTGTTGTCATTGCTCTGTAGAGGACATCACTGTTTGGTTTTGTTATAAAACATGCTGTTTGATCTAAATAAGTATTGTGCGTGCTTCATCTGTTAATGATGGAGAAAAAATGGAGTCAGTTGGATTTTCTCCCATGAATACTGTGTCAGTGGTTTGTGGATTATTTGAGAAGAGGTTATATGTAAAAATCGGGAGAGCAGGCTGGACAAACCATTGCTAGCATGTGGTTTTCTTAGAAACTCACATTATAGCTATTGTGCCACACCATTGATCAGCTAAACTGCATGGACTGGAAAGTGTTATTTAAAGGCTCAATAAGGGGAATAAAAAAAACTTCTCCGAACGTCTTCTAGGAGCAGAGAGCAACAGAACATAAAATAAAAGGCCATCGACAATGGAAACAAAAATTCAGAGGTGATTGTATCTCTTGTTGGAATGAATCTTCAATATGTAAACAGCATAAAAGTGTCCTTAAAACAAGCCAAGGAACTGGGCAGACTAAGAGAGTATGCTTCAGATCAAAAAGGCTAAAAGCAAGTAAAATGTATTTGTTTTTCAATCCAGTAGTAAAATATTTCAACTACAAAGGTTTCTGAATAACTTCTAGGAGAGATGCAGAGTAATAGAAGCTTCTAAGACCTCCTATTATGTGCTCTAGATAACAGAACTACTTCAGTGCTAACTCAGGATTTCCCAGGCCAAAACTATCATATGCAGAGTATGACAGGCAACTATCTGCCTCTTGCAACAATCAGGAATATCTATTTTTCTAAATTCTGTTTTCAAGTAAATAACTCCTGTGAGTAAAAGGAAAGTAAGAGTGAAAACCCATTAATTTTAATTCTGAAAAGAGGAAAAAAAAGTTTAAAAGGACAAAATTAAGTGTAAAAGGGCAATATAAAAATGGCAAACATTTATTTTATTCCATTATTCCATTTATTCTAAAATACTTTCTTGGTCACAGAGCTCCATTTAAGGATATTCCAAATGAGGAGGAAGAGAAGGAAGTAAA
Organism: Passer domesticus; assembly: GCF_036417665.1. Taxonomy (NCBI): domain Eukaryota; kingdom Metazoa; phylum Chordata; class Aves; order Passeriformes; family Passeridae; genus Passer; species Passer domesticus. The sequence continues at coordinate 125,222,609 of NC_087474.1, read as the reverse complement.
AATTCAGCAAAATACTGAAGCAAGAGAAGAGTGACAGAAGATTAGAAAAGCCATAAGGAGACCAGCCAAAGGAAAGAAGAAAGTACCAATAAGTACAGGAGAAATAGCACATTCATGCCAAAACCCATTCAAAGTAATAAAACAGTCACCAACAAAGCACCTTCATTCACAGTACTTCAGTGAACCTGACAGCACCACAGCAGAAATCAGAAAGATATCAAGAAAAGAGAAGGGGAGCAATAAAGATTTACACTAGGCTCAGAGGCTGGAGGAGTGCAAGACACTGTTTCTATAGGTGAGGAGTGCAATGAAAACCAATGGTGTAAAGAAGCCACATTTTCCTCTGATCTCCTCCAGAGGCTGTGATACCAGAAGAATTAAAAATGTGGTATTAGCTGTACTCAGGCACCTGTTTTAAGCTTAATTAGAAAGCAATTCCACAGGAAAGACTTAATCAAAAGCTCCACTGCCCTTCTGACTTGGGCACACTCAGATTCACTGGGGTGGCACCTGTGACTTTGCTCTTCCCAGCATACTCCTCTCCAACAACCTATTCAAACACACAAATATTTTTTTTAAACTCTTCCTGGGGAGAATCCTTTAGGAAGCTTCTTTCTTTGTTATGGGTGCCTGGGTAGCAAGGCCAAGGGACCAGGGCAATTCCCCTGCCAGTCTCACTGCCCAAGGAGCAGCACACAAGACTGACAGACACCCCCCTGGGCTGCAGGGGTAAAACTGTCCCACTGCACCTGCACAAAGAACAGCTGGCAGTGGGCAACCACCTGGTCAGTAGTGATGAGCTCTAAATGTGGCCCATGATTTCATCCACCTGAGCTGAAAAGCAAAGGGAGGACACTGAATGGCTTCATAGCAAAATAAAGCCTTTTGCTTTTGGGTCACTAGAGTGCAGTGGCAAAAAACAGTAAAAGCCCAGCTCAGCTACATGGAAGATGTCTGATGATCTGTTACTGATGTAACAATGGTTGCTTTATTCATGATAATGAAAGAAAATCTAATTCACACATGGCAGCCCTGCTGGAAGTCTCAATGGAGAGGGAAGAAATTAGACAGGTATACAAGGTCAAAATGGCATTTTACCTTGCAAAAATAATCTTTCTGCACTGAAAAGCAGAGAATGCAGCAAAAGTATGTAACCACTGAGAAAAACCTTGCAGGTCCACTTACACAACATCAAATATTCAGGCTTGGTTATTCCACATCCTTCTACAACAAGGAGAAATGTATAAACAGAAAAAATTATGTTATATCAGAAATTCTGCTGGCATAAACTGGCTAGTGCCATTTAAAAGAGGATTTTTCCAACTTACAGTAGCCAGCTGTTTACATTTTATCAGCAACCCCTGAGAATATTGTTTTTCTCACATTCAGATACTTTCAACATGTTTATGACATGTTCAATTTTCTTACTTAAGAAAACAGTGTTCTTCTGAAAGCCACTTAACAATAAAAACAGGAGGAAGGCCTGTCTGATGAGCTAAAATCTGCCAGCTAATTAACTAATTAAATGTACAGGTTTTTTCAGTGGCATAGGATACATATAAAATGTTAAGAACACAACGGTAAAAAAATAGTTCTAAATACAGTAAACATGGCTCTAAAATGCAATAGGGCATGGCACATATATGTGGGAAACAGGTGAAAAGACAATCAAATTCAAAGCCTTAGCCCATGAAGATCCGTCAGACATTGCACCTATTTAAGGAAAGGAAAAAACTTTCAAAAAACAAATGAAATTGGGGGGGGAGGGGGGTAAGATTTATTCTACCAAACAACTTTTTCATCCTTCCATAAGTAAAATAACTAGTTCTATGTTCAGGGTGCTTTCCCAAGATAAAGAAGCCCCCAGCACAACCTTCCACTCTGATTAATTCTAGCCAAGGTTTTGACAGCATCTCCCACATCCCAAGAGACCACCTCATCACCCAATTCATTCCATGTGTAGAGTCAAATTAGCTCCTCACAAGAGAAACTGCAGCTTGTATCTGATGGAAGAATGCATTGCTCAAATTATGTTATTTTCTTCTCATTCCAAAGTATTCATACTGTGAAAATCTTAATCAGATTTAATTACTTACCTAAAGTAACAAAAATTAAAGAAAAGCTACATGTTAACTGCATTAAAGTCTTTTGGATTAGACCCAAGAGAGGGTGAATTATTCCAAGCAGAGAGTGACCCAGGCCTAAACAATGACTAAGGTAACAAAGATTTTTATACATCAAGAGTAGAACTTCCAATAATCATAACTAATAATTTTAGTAAATAATTTTAAATAAAGTGATTAACAGCAGAAGCCAGAAATAAATTATTTCATTCAAGTACCTGTTGATTTTTTAAAAACTACCATCAAAAATACCTATAATATTACATAAAACACTGAATAACCTGAAGCACCTCTGTACTATACTTCATTTCAGAAGGAATTACATTTAATAAGGAATACTTCTGGGTTACAAAAGTCTATATCCTCTCAGCAAAACTGCATTTCAGATGCCAATGTCAAAGACCAAGTAATGATCACAAGAATTGACTACAGACACAAAAAGCAGTTTTATGCTTTTCAGGTGATTTGTAAGTTGTTGCTCTTCCCTCTTCTGGGCCAAGATTCACAGCAAGCCTTAAAACAATGGACACATACCATCCATTAGATTCTGACTGAGATGTAATGAAAATACCTCTTGCTACACTTTTGCACACAAGTACCTCATAGTATATACTGATAATACAACAATACATAAAGCCCATTTCATAATATCCTTACCAGAGACAACTTGAGTTCTTCATTTGAGCTAACGTAGCACTACTGGGACAACAGCAGAGGCACAACCAACACCAAAGAGGGCTTGAGGCATCTGCAGCTTTTTATAGCTCTCCAGCACAACCCTTTATACTCATTATCCTCATTCATTACACCTGTGTGCTCTCTCTGCCCTTTTGTGATTGGTCGTTACCCCTCGGCACTCGGTGTCTCATTACCTTCAATACTTTTCACCTGTCCTGCACAGCTGTAGCCCATTGGGGATGAGGCTCAGCCACAGCCCTGCTCTCAATTACCACAAACTGTGTGCCTACAACAGGGTACAGCTACCTGGTGCTTCTACTAGCAGTTCAGATACTGTGGTGTTTACAGCAGAAAAAAATGAAATTGCCAGGTGCCTAGCACTAATTAAGTATATTTCAATAGGCACTGCTGTTGCTATTCATAATTTTGCACAGGTGACATTTTAATTATTCCTACTATTTTTGGAGCAGTTTTCTTCAGACTTCAGCCATGTACAATCTCCACAGAGAGACAAGACTAAAGGTTACATAATGGATAACTGTCAAGTAAATTCCTCTCTTTCTCTATCTCTTTGCTTTCCACTTCCTCATACTTCAAGCCATGAGGTTTGTGACAGGATTTTGTACAACTCTGCCTTCATAGTCTAGCTAAAGTCAGAGTGGAAGGAAATTCAAGAAACAGCACTTAACTGAATGCAATTCAATCTGATTTGTCAGACAGGACTATTGAAACACCTCTTGGAAGACAGCAGCTCTTGGCTCAGTACTCATGTATTTTACAGGAATATCAGTATAACAAATTGACTTACTGAATTTCCTGATATGTCAACTCATTCAATCAAATCCTTCAGGCAAAGACATCTAAAAAGACAAGCACACTACACCAAACTGTGCACTCCACAAACCACAGTCAGTAATGCCTGCAAATAGGTTTATATGAGTGTACAACTCTACAGCCTCATGTTACCACAGTGGGGGATATGTTAAAAAAACCCAAATATTAAATAAATATACACAGCTGGTGTCTTGCAATCAAAATCTTTCTCTTAGTCAGGCAGATTTCCTGTACAGGTCGAAGAGGTATAGTAATCATGCATTACTGGCTTCAAGGCTTGTGCTCAGGAAGCACTTTGCTTGTCAACCGAGGTAATACATTTTTAATTTGCAATCTCATTTACAAAGGAAAGGCAACATAATATATATCCTAAAAATTATTATCGGTATTAAAACAAATCTATCAGTTTTGTAACAGACTCTTTACACTTATCCCTTTAAACACACACATTTGCTACTACTATAACTGATATTTCTCTCATCGCTGGAGCTTGGACACAAACAGTGCCAGTAAGTGCCTCTAAATTTTAAGTCCAGTAAGATACAAATCAAAGTTTACTGTTGATTTACTTTCAATTTATTGAGCTCTATGTTTCATCATTTCTACATGAATCCTTTAGGCTTTATGCTTCCTCAAGCACAGACTGTGTCTTTATCTTTCTGTACAACTTCCACCATAAACTGGAGTTGTGGTTGCAATAAATATTAATGCTGAATGGACAAGATATTAGCAAAAGTTCTGACCAATTAATTTTTCTGTGCATCCATTACACAGTAAATATTCGTTAAAATTATTCTGTACAATGGAAAGAAGTTAATTTTTTTAGTTAATTGCATTCTTAATCAGGCAGGCTGCCTTTAGGACTTGAATTTATACATAAAGAACAAAATTTTCACTGAACACCAAAAGCCTGAATTAGAACTGCATCAACACAAAATTTTAAATAAAAACTTGCATGCACACTGATATGAAGAACATATACGAGGAACAAAGGTCTTCGTACACACACATGAACAAACCACCACAGAACAAATCCCTTTTCTTTACAGATCCTGAAAGGCATTTTAAGAAATGTGCTTTGATTTAGAAAAAAATACTGGGCTTAAAAATGGGATTGAATCATGGAAATGCCCTGTCTTCTGTATGCAGGTTATTTTGTGGCTAGGACATCACAACATTTAAAATTCTGAGTTTTTGGGAAAGCAAGAGGACAACTCAGATTGAAAAACACACTGCTGACTCAGGTACAGTTTCATCTGAGATCGTATTCAATACCACAGGAGTAAAAATCAAAGTAAGGAATCCTCTCTCTAGTCTTTTTCCTAGGTGGACTTTTGGTAAATACTGTCCTAAGTCAGACAGAGTCTCAGCTATGAAGCTGCTGTGAGGGATGACCACACACCATGCTCAGGGCCTAAGCCTGCTCCTTGAACCATCTTTATAAATGGTCCCAAGAAATACATTGCCTCTCTTTTTCAAAGGGAACAGTGCTCCCAAAAAAGAGTTAAGAATGCAAGAAAGTAAATTTTAAGGTCACATTCTAGAAGGCATTAGGCCAACCTGATATATCTGAAAACAGACTTTATACACATTCAAATGATAAAATCATATCAGTGTGGTTCATGTGTAAGCTTAGTATACTACATATGTTTAGACAAAACCTGCCAGATTGCTCAGATTACATTAAATTCAAGCTCTCAGGCAACAATTTTCTTTAGAACTATGGTATGAGTTGTATTTAATACGAAAAAGCCAAGCCAACACACCAATAAGGAAGGCACTGCTAGCAGTATGACTTCAGGCTTGCTAGACCTTGCCAGACCTTTGTCACCTTACAGACACTCAGCAGTAAGCGATGGTGAGCATCTGCACTTGCCTCACATACACTGAAGAGAAGAGACTGACTGTCATGGTTCCTGGGATAAGAACTGGCATCCTATCACCTGTGTTGCCTGCATCTCTGAATTTGGAGCCAGTCTCGTTCTGGAGCCAGAAATGTCTTTGTCCCTAGCACTAGGTAAGAAAAAGGAGGTAATTTCTAGTACCCAAAGGCAAGAGGTAAATTTTGCACCTAGTGATGGGGTACTCCTCTGGGTCTACCCTTCTGGAATTACCCTCCCTGCATAAACTTCATCAGCTTTAATGAGGATGGACACTCAATTAAGCCTTTAGAAAGCAGTAATGAAGAGATCTTTAAGGCACATATAATAAAATGTACTTGTCATGGTTGTTTGCCTGCATACTTTGATAATGATTTGAGGACCAGGAAGGATTTTTTTGTTTTTTCCACATTTTCCTTTTTATTAAAAGCTCTCACATTTCACCTTTAAGGCATTATTGCAAATTTTGTCTTGCTAATTGACTGCTCATATGGCAATAATTTTACACCACATTAAGCAATGTTCTAATTTGTTTTAATGTCCTCACTTGATGGGGAAAAATGCATCATACATAGAAATAAACTCCTTTACATATCTAGTATATATACTTGTCATCTAGTTTTAGCTAAGAAGTGCATGTATACAGGAGAGACAAATACAGGAGGAATGTATGTGCAGGAGGGAATGCAAAAGGCAACATAATAAACTGTCACTTGAGAAGAATGGTGAGAGACCAATCCATCAGGCATCAATTCCACATTTTTATGTACATGATGAATGCTTTCTGCTGCCTCAGTTGGGCTGAAAAACAGCAAGGTAGAAGTAAGAACCTGATTAAACACATGACTGAATATACCAACAATGACAGATTCAATGAATGTGTTTCTTTCTATATAGAGAGGGGAAGCATCTTTACTTTGTACATGTAACTTGTAAAAAATCAGAAACGGTGGAAAAGAAACTTAGAGCTGCATGTCCATGCACCACAGGGGCTCCCTCCATGGCCCCAGCTCATCCACAAAATCCATGAGACACCAAAGCAGAGGGCATTCTCTCTCTGACACATTCCTTCTGCTTCTGTAGGGATCTGACTCCATGCTGGCTCCATTATAGTTCATTAAATGGTAAGTTAAGAGTAAAAAAGCAGTAAAGGACCCGTGCCACAAATACTCCATGTGTTCTGTGAAATCTTAGGTTTGGAAACCTTTTATATATAACATTCCCCTATAAAAACCATAATAAGAATATTTGTCCTACTTTTGTACACTAAACTATATTAATGACTGGAAACTGAATGGTATAAATTGAACTCCCAGCTGTTTGTATTCTTCTTGGTGGCTCTCAATATTCCCAGAGGTACCATTTGGAAACTTTCCTGTCACTTGCTACTCTCCTCCAGAAGGTCCAATGAACTGCACAGGTCAGCTTTCTGCTCTTGAATTAGAAACAAGATCTAACATCTTCTTATCACCTGATCTGATTTTTGTTGCTATAGCAATACAGTTACACACTTCATGATACTGGACTTTGAAAGAATTGTGTACATCACTGAGGACAAAATACTGTGGAAGGACTGAGATAAGATAGAGATAAAAAAAAGCTTTTTTTTTTTTTTTCTCCTAAATCTGCTGACTGTTTCCAGCATCAAATTGTACAATACTTAGAAGCAGTATTGGTGGGTCTTTACTTTGGGTAGGTCTTTACTTTAAATTACTGAATGGGAGCCTGCCCTATACACAGAAAATGAGGACAACTTGTTTCTTTCTGGAAGTTAGTTTTTAAATAAAAGGGTTTTTATTGTACTGACAATTAAACAAAACTTGTTAAGAAAGTTAACAGTTCATCTTCTAGTATCTTTGAAGTGTGATGTCAACCAGTACCCACCTGTAGCAAGATAAAAGCAGCACTGCTGCAGAGAAGGACCTGGGTGTGCTGGTGGACAACATCTGTCCATGAGCCAGCAGTGCCCTGGTGGCCAAGAGGCCAAAGGTGTGTCCTGGGCTGCATCAGGAAGGACATTGCCAGCAGATCAAGGGAGGGGATCCTGCCCCTCTCTTAAGCCCTGGTGAGGCCACATCTGGAGTGCTGTGTCAGTTCTGAGCTCCTCAGCACCAGAGAGACATGGAGCTCCTGGAGTAGGTCCAGCAAAGGACAATAAAGATGATTAAGGAGCTGGAGCATCTCTTAGGAGGAAAAGCTGAGACAGTTGGGCCTGTTCAGCCTTGAGATGACTGAGAGGGGACTTCATTAATGTGTATAAATATCTAAGAGTGGGTGTCAAGAGGTTGGAGCCAGGCTCTTTCTGGTGGTGCCAACCAACAGAAGAAGAGGCAATGGGCAGAAACAGATTCACAGGAAGCTCCACCTGAATATGAGGAAGAATTTCTCTACCTTGCAGATGACCGAGCACTGGAACAGATTGCCCAGAGAGGTTTTGGAGTGTCCCTCACTGGAAATATTCAAGAACTGCCTTGATGCAATCCTGTGCCATGTGCTCTGGGATGTCCCTACTTGAGCAGGGAGGCTGCAGCAGATGACCCACTCTGGTCCTTTCCAACTGACCCATTCAATGATAGCACAATCCATAAACTTGACCTTGAATACACAAATCACACCAGTCTTTTACTAATAACACTTAACTTTCCTGTTAAGTGCCCTCCACAAGTGTACAAGGTACTCAAAACAGGACCAGAACTTTTTCATTCCTTTGATTCCCATATTTGAAGCCTAATATTCCCCATATTCCCATTTTTGAACCCTTTCATTCACACATTTTTCACTAGCCTGTAAGAGCTTCTCCTCATTACATGCACCAAAAAGGTCCTAGGAGGAATGTATTCTGCTCAAGTACAGCCTACACATGATCTATTTCCCTAGCAAGGAGAGGCTCCCATGCAGCAATTTAAATTAAAAACCTACCCAAAGGGCACCTGCTTCTAAATATTGTACAATTTGATACTGGAAACAATTTTGCTTTTCATCTGTATCATGATATCCCAAGCGCTGGAGGTCTCCCTTTCCTCAGCAGGCTACTGTTTTCAGTTTTCGTTGTTGCTCAAAAACGGCAAAAATACCATTTGCCACAACAAATGAGAATTTGTTATCCTTTCCCCTCACCATAGTGGCTTGCAACACAGCCCTTTCAGAAAAAAATGTGTATGTTCTAAGCACTGGATACTCAGGTAATACTCAGGAAAATTTGCCAGAAACAGCTGTTAGGTGGAGCTGTTGGAGATGCTGGCAGAAAAATCCTTTCTTAACATTCTCCAAAATACCAGGTTATACTTACTGCTTTCATTTATAAAGGCTTCTTTTACTTGAGATACTGAAAATGTTTCATTTCCAGGGCATGTGTGTCCCAAATTTCAAAACCCTGTCTAGAAAAGACAGCACACAAATTGTCTTGAAATTTTTGTTGCTACATTTTAAAATTTCTGTAACTTTTTGCTGCTGTTACTGCAGAGCATGTCCATCCCATAGCCTATATTTGACATCAGACTGTATTAAAGTGCTTCATGACACAAACCTCAGGCAGAGCTGAATACCTTTTGGCAGCAGAGGAAGATGGAACAGAAAGTAGGTTGCAGAACATAAAAACAGTACAATTTAAACTTAGGAAAATTAAGAAACTGGGATTTCTGGAAAGAAATTTGACATGGTGTAGCATTGTTAAAAACTGCCTTTCTTTTTCACCCCAGTGCAAAGTAGAAAATGACAGCTCATTCCTGAAAAGCCTAAAACACCTTGTCATGAGGAGATGCTGCTGTCAGCAGTTGTCGGGTACTTGTTGTAGCAACTTATGGAAAGTTTCAGGCTCCTTTAACAGGAGTAGAAAAATGTAACTGTATTTATGCCTACATATCTAATATATAATGGAAAAGAACCTCTGTGTCCAGCTTACTTGCACTTTATCAGCTACCACTAAAATGCTTTAAATAGCTCAAATAATGGTGACCACTTAACCCACATGGCACCTCAGCATTTCTAATTATCTGGAATTTGTATCTAAATACAAAACACAGCCTAATTATCAAACTACTAACTCGAGGCCTTTGGCATATTAAAAAAAAATCAGCATATTAATTAGTTCCAACAATACACTTTATGAACTTCAGAAAGTTCAGCATGATACCAACATCTGAGTATGTGCTACAGTTTATCTAAGTTTGAAAGTTATTTTGCACTGCAGTCTTCCACTTAGACTAATTGGGAAGGGCTATACTACACATTGTGCATCCACACAGTTTTGCTACAGCTCTCTCATGCATTTCTCTTCTTTTTCACCCACACAAATCTCTAATTTTCCCAAGTAAATATAACCTGTTTTGGGGGAGGCGCTAACAGCAAACCCCTGCACAGCCACCGCAAATTATGGAGCTTCTATTATTATTGAGGTGTTTTTTCGTGTATCTTCTCTCAGCCTTTGAAATTTTCATCAGATTCACACAACCTTTACCCCTGCTATGTCTTTACCCATCATAAGTCAGTGTCACCATCATTTTTAAACTCCTATGGAGCAGTATGGTCCATGCACGGAACAATCTATGCCTGATGCACTTTAACACAAGTGACAAAACAGTGACAGAGCCTGGTGGCTTTTGGTTCTTCACAAGGCTCTCACTTAGGGACCATAGAAGGGACACTGCAGCCCACAAGGGTGGTTCCACAGCTGTTCCCAGCATTTTCACAACTCTCATTCAATTCCTTAACTCTCTTGTAGCGTTATGTAGAGCTATGCCAAAACCTATTTCAGCATCCCACTGACTCCCAGCTGGAACAAAAGACAGCAAGAAAGTCCTGGACTTCAGCACAAGACAAGTTCAAACAATGGCTATTTGGCAACTGATAGGACATGATGTCATGCACATGGGTCTTGCAAAGCTAGAATTGCAAAAAAGGTTTACCATAAAGAAGAGGCAAAACCAGTGAAGCAAGCCTGGTTAAGCAATTAATAAATCTAATAACAATAGAATCAAAAGCCAGACTGTTTTGAAGTGGGTTTGTATCTACATCTAGCTTACAGAACAATTTCTTCCAAATTTGAACCTTTGTTTCAAGAAGTGTAAAATTACAATGCAAATAAAAGAAGACAATATAAATAAGCAATTCACACTCAAGTGCCCTGAAACTTCCAGTTATTTTTTCCCAGTTACCTGGCAACTTAGCCTGCCTTGCTCTTAAGTATTTATTCCTCAGGCAGGTTTATTCTTTATAAAAATATTCCTATGACCACTTTCAGATGTGAATGAGTAAAAAAAAAAAAGGAAACTGTTCCTCTTTTTTTGATAAATTAGGATTTTTTTTACTGGTCCAAAAGTTGGAACAGAATGCCATCTCTAACAAATCAACTAGAGAAGCTTACATGAAGACATCTCCTATTATTTTAGAGCACACTCCAGGCTGCCCTTGGCTTTGACAAGGTAGCACTGTAGAATAAAGACGAAAAATGAGTCACATTAGTTTTCTTATATTTGTAATTCAAGTAAATTGTGACTATCCTAAACTGACTGGCCCATCTATGTTTGAAAGTGATTGGGATAAAAAGCTGGAAAAACTTTACAAAAGCACTGGCTTTCTCAAATATAACATCTAAATATCATTTGAACAGGAGGGCAGAAAGGAAAACAATGTAAACTGCAGAAAGGGGTACATTTATAGTAGAAAGTGTCTCATTTGGGAGTGTGAATTACATTTGTTTTTTTTCAAATGTAATGCACTGGTTTGTGATTGAGGTTAGCGAGTAAGGGTAGCAGTGAAAGGATGGAAATTAAGTAAACTTCATATATAGATACATAAATGTCACCTTATTGAACATTCAGCATTTCTCTCATCCACACTCAGAGCTTTGAGGAAAACACAGATAAGCAAATGGAACAAATAAAATTAGCGATTGCACAGATAGCACCATACAGTTTAATTACTGAATTTATCAGATAGGCCAATCAGGGAATATACAAGAGTTACCTAAAAAGTCCTTGGAATAGCCCTGGTACTCAGGCAACTAATCAGATAACAATGGGAAATTACCATACTCACCATTCATAAGTGGCACTCCATGCAAATAAAAACATAAACATTTTATGCTCACATGACAGAAGAAGAATGCTGACTCCAGCATCTGCCCAACAGCCAGGATGTATTGTGTCTTTCTCTCCCTCAGCCCAGGGAGGCATTTTAAATCTAGGGTTATGGAATAGCTCAGTCCCCAAATGTATCAAGCATGTCCTCCTGCTAAGCATCTTAACCACCAATGACTGTGGATAACAAGTTGCTGCAAGTTTTTCTTAAAACTGGAAAGGGAAATCACATCAGGTGCTCTACAGCAAGTGGAAGAAATGTACTGTCATCAGTGGCAGAAGTCTGTACTTTCATAGATACATAAATTTACTGCTGGAGAACTGTTCATTAAAAATAAAAACTCTACACAAAGCCATCCATAAAAAATTATTCAGCTCCCTCCTAGGTAAATATATTTTTGATTTCCATCACCATAGTTGCACTGAAATTATTTGGGTCAAACTCCTGCCAAGTCCCTCATACTGAAATCTATTTTATCATGCATCTAACAGAGGTTTATAGTGATTCCTAGACAGTCTGTAACCCCCTTTAAAAAAAAAAAAAAAAGTTATCTTAAACATCACAGAAAAGCCATTTTGATTTTCTTGTCTCACCAATAGTTCCTAGTGGCACTAACAGACCAGAAATTTAGGTTGGAAAAAAATACCAGAGACCAAGATTTGCAACAATTCACAGTGAAAAATGAAACAAAAAAACACTAAGATCCTCCTTTTTAAACTTGTTCTTCCATTTGACTGGGTTGAGATAACTATTTAATATCTCCACTCACTCACTCTTCTGATTTTGGATGACCTCCATTACTGGAGTACATGAAATTTTGTGCAAGTTCCAGTTTTTTACTTAAAAAAAAAAAATTAGAATTAATCAGAGAACCACATGTGAATATTCCTAAAATTAAGCAAGACTGCTCATGACAGACCACAGGAAAGATATATGCTCCTGCAACATCCTTTTTTGATATTTCAGCTAAAAGTAACAGCAAATGAATCTGGAGTGCAGACCTAAAACATATCTACATAGATGATAATTAGGTCTCCTTTAGGGGAGAAAAAGTAGGTTTATACATCTAAATTAGTATAGGTCATTATGTATGATTATATATGTGGGAAAGGTAATTTCATTACTAATATCCACCAAAATCACAAGAATGCTAATTTGAGGTAGCTTACCCAAAGACTGGCTTTCTCTATGCTTGCAAAGAATAACTGTAAATCTCCTTTGGTAATCTCTGTGTCCCATAGAAGTAAATTCCTTAAAAGGTCTAGGACAATTCAGATTCCAGATATTAAATGGCTTGTGAAATGCCTTCAGAAGAGTTATTACTGGGAGAGTAGCTGTGTCATTTCACTAAAATGTATGTGATGGGAAAGGAAACAATTGCAGAAGTAAAGCTTACAGAGATTTTTGAAAAGATTAAATACTCTTGGACAGGTGTATCCTATTTCACAACAGCACATGATCCATGGGGTAAGTTTATTTGATTTTCAGAAAGGTGCAAATCAAGCTCTGCTGTGTCACTCGGCTCATTGATGAACCCTAAGTGAGGTCTCTGGTCTGTTTTCTAATATGGCTTGTGGTATGGCTCTTGACACCTCTGCAGAATGTTCCTTGTGAATAAAGCCCAGGGGACAGAGGGGAGGTGGCTCTCCAGCCTCACTCTCTCCTAACAGGCTGCTGAAGGATTCACTGGCAATCCAAGACAACTGTTGACTCTGCTAATAGATTCTTTTCAGGCTCTGTGACAAAGGATGTAAGCAGACAGTGCCACGTAGGCTGGGGCTGATGAGATAACCTCTCTTTCGTTGACAAACCCAGTTCATCAAGAAAAGAGGAGCTGAATAACTGTGCCACTGGATCATGAAAATGAAAAGCTCTTGGAATTCCTTTGTTCAGCAGCCTCCCTACTCCAGCAACAGTGAGGAGCCAAGAGCCAGCTGCTATGCAAGGGAGGGGGATTCAAACCCCTTGCATGAATGCAGAGTGCAAAAGAATAAAAAGCTCTGTTACAAAGGAAAAGCACGAGGATTGCATGGATAGCTCAGCTCTCAGGGGAGGTTTTGTCACCTCTGCAACGGATTTTATTAACTGCATAACATGTTGGGCCTCAGCACCAGAGCTTGATTGTATGACTGCTTCCCTGAGAACAGCAAGAACAAAGCCAATACTGCTAATACTATATTTACTATGTTTACAGGTAAAACTCCCTTATTCACAGGGAGATTCGTCTTCTTGTTAATGGTACAAAGAATAAGGTGAGCCATCATCTCTTCCTATAACTAAAAAGCCAAGCATAACTAAGTGTTTCATTGCTCATTTGCCCAGCAAACATGAGAGATGTTACTCAACTGCAGAGAAACTGATTTTCCTAATTTTCTGCTGACTGGCATCTTCTGTTTGCTTATTAACTGAACAGAACAAGGTTGGTCATTCTGCATTTGTTTATCTACAAGAGAATGGTGCCAAGGCATGAATTGTACCTTTCACCCTCCAGGAGGCAAACTGTTCTCCAATGAGACTGCCAGATGAATTTTGTAAAAGGAATTCCCTGAATTGAAAAAGATTTGGCAGACTGGAGTTTGTTTAAGCACCTTTTACCTTATGTGAAGTCTTACTCAAAAGTAATTATCAGTGATTTCAGTCAGGAGTATCAGAGATTCAATGTTTCTATTTAATAATTACATTAAGGCATTTGTTGCTTCTCAGCAAAAACAGAGCAGGTCACTGGCGTGAGGTTTTTCCTACTTCTCAAAAATGGTCTAACTTTAAATCTACAGACAGAATTCAGTTTTTAACTGCATGATTCCACAGAAATTAGGTGAGTTGTCCTTATTTATATTAGTAATGGTTTATGTTTCTAGAAAAATTTTTCCAAATATTTTTATTCTGATTTTTTTTCAGAGTTTGGGGCAGTGCACTGCTGCTCCCTAAAATTTCTGAAAGGGAAACTGTCTCTGCAGTCCAGAATAATTTTGCTGCTTGCTTGTTTTTCTTATAACTGTTTAAAACATTTAAGCTTCTTTAGAAATAACAGAAAACCACGGGTTCATTAAGCAAACAGAACAAAACTGTACACAGCTCAGAAGATATTAAACTATCCCACTTGTCACTGGGTTTGAGAATAACATGGAGGATAACACTGAGTTTAGTGAAATGTAATTCAAAAAACTCCGTTAGTATAATAATAGGTTTGTCTACTGCATCTGTTTCCCAGCTACAGTGCATTAAATGACATTTAACTGTTCTAATAAATTCAGGCTCGTGGCTGCAACTGGTAAGCAGGAGAATGGAATAAACTGGTATAAATGATGGATCAATTGTCAACACGAAGATGTAAATAGTAGGTTTTGTATGTATTAAGGATGGAACCAATATAAAAATCATTATTAAGTTAATTGTTCTGAAATTTCAGCATTCAAAAAATGATCTTCTGAATTAATAGTTAATTTCTAGTATACTACTGCTACAAGTCTCTTGCTCAATTTCAAATAAGTTACAGTTACAACTTATTTAGCAAGAGGAAAGAAACATTTGCAAACACAAAGTTGTTCCTGTCAGATACAACCTTGTAACAAGATCATTAGCGCTGTGCTTTAAAGAGAAACAGAGTATTTCCTGGGATTTTCTGGTTTCCCTGAAAGAAAGGAGCACAGCAAGAAACTGCCTTGTGTGCCATCAATGTTGATACAGCAGGGAGAGTTTATCAAGAGATTTATATTTTCACAGCTCACTTGCCTACAAATAAATATTTCCAAATCAAACGTTTTTTGCTGTATAGTCCAATTTGTTTTCAGAACAGCTAGAAGAAGAATTACCCTCAGCCACAGTGCCTGTCAGTGCCTCAGCACACAAAATACTGCCCAACGCTTTTAGCCACGGGTGCCAGAGCTCCTGTGCTGGATCCTGTGCAGCCTTCACCAGCAGGGCACTGCCACACCCCACACTGCTCACCTGCATGGCCACTGCTGCTGGGGGAACAGACACTGCACAGTGGTTTTAAACTGCACTGCAATGGTTTTTAACCTTCTCTGCTACACCACTGCCTACTCTATGAATTTAAGCTTCCTTACAGGCTTCCCCAACCAAGTTAGAATTACCTGCGGCTCTTCAGATGAAGGAAAATCAAACCTCAGAGAAATTTATTAAAAGTCACAAAAAATCTGGCTGCCTTAATCAGAACATGGCACAGAGCTCCTCACTGCAGAGATACTGCTCTATGGGACAGATGCTCTTACTCAAAATCAAATCACACACCCCACAAGGCAGGTATCAAACAGGCAAATGGGCATATTGAGAAACCTGTCCATTTATTTCCATTTCTGACAGATAGTGCAGCAAGAAGAGAGATGAGAATGGTAAGAAACTGGAAGTGAATAATGGTTCCCAAGTACCAAGCCTTTAGGCTTGGATTGGACAGGAACACTGGATTGGGCAGCAGCGCCTTCATTCTGCAGCTGATGCCAGATGTTGCTGTGATGTCTCCCAAAATCATTGTCTCTGAAAATCATTGTGCAAGGGGTTTGTGACAATCCCATGAATCTTTGTGACAAAGCCAAGAATCTGCCTGTTTCCCACTTTTTTGCAGATCTTGTTCACTGGCACAGACTGGGAATGCAGATGGACAGGCCTGGCCATGATCTGGACCACAACTTGCCCAGCTGCAATAGAAATGTCACTATTTCTGATCATGCTGCTTTCTTCACTGTCAGTGAAGGAATCACTGAGGCATAAATAATCCTTTTCACCTACATTTAGCCCTTCACAAATCACACAATTCTGCTGTAAATTTGCAAGAGAGAATTGAACTATGTTTCCAAAAAGATTTTTTTTAAAACTATGGAAAATTTGTGCATTTGAAAATTAGGAAAAACAACATAAATGAAGCACCACAAGCACAGATACAGGCTGGGCAGAGAATGGATTGAGAACAGCCCTGAGGAGAAGGACTTGGGGTGTCAGTAGATGAGAAGCTAAACATGATCTGGTGCATGTGGTCCAGAAGGCCAGCTGCACCCTGGGCTGCATCACAAGAAGCATGGCCAGCAGGCCAGGGGAGTGGATTCTCCCTCTCTACTCCACTCTCATGAGACCCCACCTGGAATATTCAGTCCAGCTCTGGGGCCCCTAAAATAAGAGGGCCCCAAACATGTACCTGATGGAGCAAGTCCAGAGGAGAGCCACAAAGATGACCAAAGGGCTGGAAGTCTGCTCTGAAGCCAGGCTCAGAGTTGGAGGTTGTTCAGCCTGGAGAGGAGAGGGCTCCAGGGAAACCTTATTGCAGCCTTTCAGTACCTAAATGGCTGGAGAGGGACATTTTACAAGAGTGTGTAATGATAGGAAAAGGGGAAATGGCCTCAGACTGAAAGAGGGTGAGTTTAAATTAGATATCAGGAAGAAATTCTTTACCAGCAGGTGGTGAAGCACTGGAACAGGTTGCCAGAAGTTGTGGATGCCCCATCCCTGGAACAGTTCAAGGCCAGAATGGAGGGGGATTTGAGCAATCTGGTCTTCGGAAGGTGGCCCTACACATGGCAGGAGAATTAGAACTACATGATCTTTAAGGTCCCTTCCAACCCAGGCCATTCTATAACTCTTAGTTTTTTGTTTGTATTTTTTTTTCCAAATTGGAACAGCTGCTCATTAATTTGCTGGACGTACAATGTGTGCCTCATAAAGAAAGAGCCAGTCCTCATTATTTTGCACTTAGCAAATTTTAATCCTGATTTTCACACCTAAATATCACTACAAAAATTAAAATAATAATAGTAGTAATAATAATACAGCTTCTCATGGACATCATCTTTTGAGATTAACTCTTCACTTTGGGAAAGCTACACAAGGAAAATGGTAACAAAAATGACCTGGTATCTCTGTTATGGCTAAGCACTTGCCTCAGTCAGAACCATAATCTGTGAACTAGGTAATTATTTCAGGAAGGTCTTTTTTCCCACACATTTGTTCAGTGAATGAACAATGTTCAAAAGCAGGCTTGAGATTAATTATTTTTCTCAGGAGCCCCAGCAGGATACAGTGGGAGGTCTGTGGCAGCAATTTTATTAACTGCTCTGAGGATTTTTGATCTGAATTGACTATTCAGGATTACCAAAACTGTGCAATATAGGTGACCCTCCATTGCTTTTTAAACCAATGAGAGGGAACATGCACAAATTTGGAACAAAATAAGGGCAAGACATGCAACTGAGAAGTTGTGTTTCCCTGGATTTTTCTCTTGTTGAGGCAGAGGTCAATGAAGTGCCCCCTCTCTGACATTCACACAGTCACTACCTGCACTGAGGGGTTTTTATGAGTGTTTCTCTATACTTACCAACACAGGAAGAGAAATTCAAACATGGAAACAGCATGGAAACAGCATGGAAACAGCAGGCACATATGGCTGGATGGCTTCATTCCTATGCTCCAATGTAAGCATGTCAGCAGGTGCAGCTTCTCATTTCCCCTGGTGGGCACCCACAATGTCTGTCTTGCCCTTCTTGTAAAAATTAGCACATGAAATACCTAGTGATTTTCAAAACATAATCAAGTAAACTGAGTGGCCCAGTCATTAGGCCAAACTTGATTCCCATTTCTTCCATGTATGGTCTGGCTAGTTCTGTGACACCAGGTTTGAATCCTGGTTCTGCTGCATTTCTTCCAGAAGCCTTGTTGAAATTCATATCCTGTCTTAAAAAAATGCAGAAAGCAGCACAGCAGCAGCTATCAGAATTCATCTAAATTAATTCAGTTTTGTGATTGCAATTTTCTCAATCTCTCCTATCTCACTGGAATATTCTCTTTAACTATCCACAGTGATCCATTAACCCTCTCCTGAAGCATCATCCCCACAATTTAACACATTGCTCCATTCTTCAAATGAAAGCAATGTGTTTCATTTGCTTTCTCCATTCTTTCAAAAGAAAGATGAAAATTTACATCAGAAAAATCAATCATCACCTGATAAAGCAAGTCTCTTTCTGCTTGGAAATATCAGCTAAAGCACAGGATGCTACACAACCCATGAGTGTCATGCTAGAAATGCATACCAGAACATGTGCAGAGACACAACAAGGAATGGCAGTAAAATAAGGTGGGATTATGTAAGAAAGAGGCTAATTTAGCATAAAGGGAATATTCACAAAGTTTCATAGCTCATCTTTATTATTAAATTCTGCTAGGTTTTTACATTTGTCTTAGGAAATGCACACTTTTGTGCTACTGAGGCCCAACAATGACTCACAAGAATTTTTACATAAATTACACGAAACATGGCTTATTTTTTCCTTCAGATACAGCACATAAAACATAGAATTCCAGGTGAACTTCTCTATGCTGCCTTAAAAAACTAAGACCTAAAAACCTAGATTTTTAACAGGTCTGAATCTATTGGTGTTATACTTTCTCAAAACAATCAGATATGTCTACATAAAACCCAAAGCTTTTGATAGAGAATGCTGGACAGAAAGACTGAAGTTCACACATCCCTGTAGAAAGTCTATCAGCAGTGTTGTTTTTCAGTTTTTTATTTGAAGGAATGTAAGCAGAAAACATCTCCTTTTTTAGTGAATAAGGCTTTTCCTATCTACGAGATTCCCACTGGTGAGATCTAATTTTTCACCCTTGAGCTGTTAATAATTAATAATCATTCTCATTAAATTTCTAATATACAAGTCCTTGGGTACTCACTTTCCTAAGCATATAGAAACTCTTGTCTTGCAATTATGAATTAGCACGCCACAATGCTAGCTAAGTGTCATTTGTGTTTCAATAACAAAATAGCTGAACAACAGATCTTTTTTCTTAACTTTTCACAAGGAAAGTAAAGCTCCATATTAAATAAGGATTATTCACTTATTAATCTCCAATTTGACTTCAATGAAGTGACTTGTCAGAGTGATTTACTATATCACTCACACAATGTAAAAATTTTTGATCAAAAAAGCAAAAGTTGACTCATGACTCATTTTACAAAGAAAATTTCTCATCAGCAACCTGCACAGACATTGGTAGACCTCAGGATACATCTTTATGTTTCTGCTCTAAGTTTCAAGATAAATACATACAATAGACATTTTACCATCACTTGCAGACTTTAGTTAGGCAAAAAGTTCCTCAGTAGTTTTGGATGGAACAAGCAATGCTCAAACACAGTGAAGGTAATGCAAGGGATGTTCTTAAAACAGTAAAAGTTTTATAAGCTTCTGTGAGTAGTGAAGCAGAAGTTGTATTTTTATTCAGCATGATGGACCAAGGTCAGAGTTTCTTGACGTTCAGTTCTGCATATGCTTGATTGCTGTTTAAAGTCCATTAAAAGGAAAACAGTGTATGTTTTCTGGGCAGGTTACAAATTACACCACAGGACAACAGAAAGAATATGCTGATGTGCTAGGTGGTTCATGCCAAAAGTGTGTGAAGAAAAACTATTATGAAGATAGAAGATTCCATTTTATTACATACCAACAGTTTCAAGAGTGTTGCAAACTGCTTTAAACTGTCAATACAAAGATGACTATTGCATAAATAATTTCACAGATACTACAGAATATGCTGCTTGCTATTTAAAGTGAGGTACAACTGCATCATTTAAAGTGCATAATGACAAAATAACCCTTTGATAATGACAAAAATACTTCATTTTCAACATAGAACACAATATACTGAAAAGAAGACTTGTCAGGAGTATCATTGCTTTACTACATTACATTAAATAGTGTTTTGTAGCTGCTTAAGAAAAAAAAAAGTTTATCCAGTATATATTAAAGAAAAAATTATACCACTCACCAAGTTCTTAAAAAGAATCTACCTGCAAATGGTCAGTGAAAGAGAAAAAGCATCTCTATCTACAGATATCTCTATGTGAGTTATTCCCAGGTACAAAATTCAAAAAGTACAAGCAGCTTAGATCTGCAATGCCTTTGGGACTGTGTTTATTCATCCTCTCTACGTGCTTGATACAAGAAGGCTCCCAAACTGTGTCCCACCTGAACCTGTAGTAAATCGACTTTCTGTAGAAATTCTTCAGGTAATGCAGGCATTCCATCACAGACAAGAAAAGAGAACTTGAGAAACTCAGTAGATGACACAAGAAATTGCTGTACAGCAACAAATAACAGAGTGAGAAGACGACAGAAGTTACAGATGGTGCAAAGAAGGATGGTTGAATTGCACGGTTAGCTAAGGGGAAGCTAGGTGAGAAATGGCCAAACTTTTGATGAGAAGCACTTCACTTTGATGTAAAGGAATAGCACCTCTGAAGTGAAGAGCCTTGCAAGGCCAAGAGCACTTAGGTGGTCGTAGCAGTGATGCCATTTAAGGCTGAGAAGATGTAGGTAACACTGTTGGTAACATCAAATTTCGTTATGGATGTGGTGAAACTGAGATCAGCAGGGGAAAAATAATTAGGGAAAGGTTTTTTTATTTGGGAAGGAGACAAGTGTGTGGGGGAAGGAACAAGCAGGGGAAAATGGAGAGAAGGGGAGATAAAAGGGCCCTGTTAAGTGTAACCAAGGGCCCTGTTAAGTGTAACAAAGACCAGCACTTGATCATCCCTTTTTCTTGTCTTACTAAACTCTATCCCTGTTTCCTCTGTATGCTTAAGCATGCCTTCTGTTCTGTGTGTGAGATGTTAGAACTTCATGCTGGACTAGCCAACAAGTAGGGTAAAAAAGAAAACTACATACAATAGCCAAAGAGGAGATAGATCATTTTCAACACATTCCAGCTTGGCACCATTTCTTTTTTCATTTTCTTCCCACCTCTCAACCCCTAGCTCTGAAAACACCAGAAACATCTCAGCCAAATACATACCTTACTCTGTGAGATAAAATTATGTATCTCCCATTTTTAGCCTACCTCTGAAACTAAAGGGAAAAGGTTATATTTATTTTCAGGACCATGTTCCTGTAATGTAGAACTTCTAGCTGACCTTCTCCTCTGACCACTTTGACCTCACACTCAGCCACTCCCTCTTCTTGTTTTGCCACACTCACTCCTTTTGGTGTCCCTCATACTTCCCCAAATGGGAAGGTCATGCTTTTGTTTTCTCCTCCTCCTTTGTTTGTAATTCAATCCTCTTCTCCCTTTTCAGACACAAAAGCAATTTATCTCCTTAAATCACACCTTGAAACTTTGTTTTGTCCCTGTTGTTTAAAAATAACTTCCTTCTGAACCATTTTGTGATCCTTTGTATGAATGCCACTGTATAATATAATTCAGTATGTTTTTATCTGCTGGAGCTCCATAATAAGGTAAGAGACGCAAATAATCATGCAAACATGTGCATCATTAAACACTTCTCTTAAAAAAAACAATCTTTCAATTAGAATATTCTCGTCCTAAAAATTGCAGCATTGAATGCACAGTTGCAACTGAGACAGAATGCAAAATTAAAGCATTTCAGTTGATACAAAAACATAAACACTATAAAACACTAAACACTAAAGCTCCAGGCAGTAGGGTAGACTATCATATTCCATCTATTATTACAAAGTCAGAGGGTTTTCTTTTTTCCTGTTTTATGTAACTTCCCCTGAAGCTTAGTGTCTCTCAATTACAAGCTGCAGTCTTCTCTAAGTCAGGCATAAAGCTGTATGCTCAATGTGTAGCATGCAAGTACATGAAGGAGAAAAAAATTACTCATTTGAATGTCATCAGCTGATAACTCTTTATTCTGAAACACTGAATTAAGCAAGAAGAAATAACAAATGAACTGTAAGTGCCAATATTCCATCAAGCACTACATGCTGGTTTATTCAAAATACTGCTTGTAAATGTATATATACATTGCTGAGACATCAGTTATTGAACAAATGTTGCTATACTCACCTTTTCTTTGCAAAGAGTAATGCACTTTTGTCAAGCCAGCAATTGATACAGGGAACTTTGAAATGAAAGGAACTTTATGGGTCATCATGTCCAGTCTTTTGCTAGTGCACTTTTTCCCTAACTGCTTATAGATATCTTTTAGCAAATGATAAAATAATGGCTTTTTCTTCCTCAGCTATTTGCAGCTAAGTGACTCTATGTTAAGAGCAGTAAATCCCAACACCAGACCCTAAATACAAGATCTTGCACTTTGCACTGTTGACTTTCAGCCCATTTCTCTCCTTTCTATCCCCCTGCCTTTGATTTGACAACACCTCGGGGCTTCATCAATCACCACATTTCACAGGGGCTATTTCTTATGCAAGGTCATCAACATGGATGCTAAAATTGGTTCCAAAACCACCCTTCAAAACACTAGATCAGTATCCTTGCTTTAGGGAACAATTCCACACTCAAAAAAAGCTGCCACCTCCTTTATCACACAATACTTAGACCTTAAAAAAAATAAAAAAACAAAAACCAAAATAACCCAAACATTTCCTATGCAGAATCTTTGGGGCTTTAGCCATAGGATGATTTTCAATTTTTTAAAAGAGTAACACCCCACCTAAACTCACCAAAACTTAGCTTCAGTACTAATCTCTGTTTATTCTATCTAGTGAATATCCAAATCTGAGGCAACATAATGTACACAGGTATGTCAGAGCCACATAACCTGAAGCAGAAGTCAGGCTTGAAAACTGGACATAAAGTTTATGGCTTTTTCACTCTACCAAATATTCCAATCAGAAGCAAATTAAAATTACACCATCAACACACTTTACAGTATTTTTTTATCTTTCTTGTAAACAGTTGTTAACTTAATATGCCATAAAGTTATTTATTTTAATGAAGTAGCACCTAAAACAAAAGGGCCTCCCGCACTGAAGCTATTACTGAAACAGTCAGCAATGGCATAATACTTGTTCCTACAAGTTTACTAAGGTAATGTACAATATCTGTATACATACGTGTATACGTGACTGGCGAGAAAAGGAAGGTGTAAAAAAAAGTACTAGAGTCTTCTTTTCTTTTGTGTTCATGTACTAAAGTCTTAGCTACAGGTCAGTGAAAGCAATAGAGGCTTCAAATCACCTGTTTTTACAGTGTATATGGAATATGGGAAACAGCATTGTGTTAGTTTAGTTCCCAAGCAAAGTAGAGAGAATTAGTAACACATGAAAGCAAAAGCCATCCATTTGGTTTTACTCAGTTAGAGACCCATCCCTGCTGAACACATTAAACTGCAAATCCTGAAAAAGAGCCACAGTTTTGCAGCAATGTTATCTGCAATTTAATTGCAAGATCCCTGCAAAAAGCTCACTTGGGTATTTTGAAATATAGTGACTTCCCTCCAAATACCTAATTTATTTTTTTTGTACAAACCATATTAAAAAAACATGATGTAGGGGTTGAGTAAGCTGGAAATTAGACCTGCACAAATAGGCTATATTTCAAGACTCTTGTGATAACCTTAGCAAATTAGAAGGGAAAAGATCTACTCACATTGGTAAGCATGATATAGCCAGTTTTACTGTGCTGAGACAGAGATAATTCAGCACTTCTACACATTTCATTTTAATCGTCACAGAATTAGTCATCAAAGATTACAGCTGCTTTCAAAGGAAATGTTAAATCAACAACTGGAAAAAATGTATTTGAATACATTTTCCCAACAAATGCTAATTCACTTTTATCATCAAGTTTTAGCCTGTGGCATCCTTAATATGCATCAAAACTATGACCATATAGAAAGTAATCTACTTCAAATCCTCATTTCTAGTTTATAACTTTGCTGGGAGGCTTTCCTCACTTTCAGTGTCCTTCCCTTCCTCTGTCCTTGAAAGACCCATCAGCAACTGATTGAGCCTGTCCTTGTACCAAGCACAATGGTGGCAGCACAACCAAGACCACCAGCCCAAGGCTGTTGATTGCTTTTCTAGTGACTCTAACTCACTGAAGGTTGGAGAAAGAAAAAACTCAAGAAGAAAGCGTGAGACTGGTACAGAACAGCAGGATATGACTTTGACCATGAGCTGGGTAGGGGAGCACAGTCTGCTGAGGACACTGACAGCCACAAACATGCTGTCAGGAAGCCAAATGAGGAAGATTTTGGGTAGACACCTATGACTTTTTAGTGTCTCTTGTGCTGTGTGCATGATAGAGTGCACACGGCTTAGACTGGCATAAAACCCTTCAAGGTGAAATAGCAATGCAGCATGCCCACAAGGACAGAGAGCTCTGGAGCTGTATTCATACCCTCTACAAAGAGAAACTCAACTTTTCTTGAAGTCTCTTGATCTTTAATCATGCAGCACCCCACAGGGAAGTACTGTATTCTACAGACATAAGGACAGGTTCTGAATATTCCTCAAATTCAGTCATCTCGAGATA
This sequence comes from Passer domesticus, assembly GCF_036417665.1. Lineage (NCBI taxonomy): Eukaryota > Metazoa > Chordata > Aves > Passeriformes > Passeridae > Passer > Passer domesticus. Next base: position 125,197,768 of record NC_087474.1, on the reverse strand, counting down.
CAGCCCTATACACATCCACCTATATACTTGTGGATGCCTGGTGAGCATCCACAAGCAGAAAACAAGCAGAGACATGACAGTAACAGAGATTTTATAGCAGTCTTATGTAAATAACCTGATTTCAAATTCACACAGTTCTATGAGAAAGTAAAATGCAGTGTAAGATTGACAGGTTGCAATGTACTCTTAAAAACTGAAGTACTACATGGCATCAGAGCAGAAACTGAAGTAAGACTATTACAAGACACATAATAAACACACAGGAAGAACAAAAGCAACTTGACATACCTATCACCCTCTTTTACTTTATAGGTTTCTGTTCTAACAGATTCAGTGTATGCCATCCCTCTGAATCAAGCCCATAAATACTGCCATAATCTCTGACCTTATCCATGCACACGTGAAAAGCTCCATAAAACTGAAAAACCCCAATAAATAAAGTCAACTCCTCTGTGCTTCTTTGTTGAATGGAACCACTCCACGATCAGAAAATCATAGAAGACTCCTGTCAAGGAGCAAATTACTAAATCTTTTTCCCCACTTTCTGCTGGTATATGTGCATAAACACTGGGATCTTTCCAGTCCTTGGAGGTCTTCTATACAGTAGTCTTCTGTCTTCTGTAAAGCAGTGAAATGCTGTGCCTGAGTTCTCTGGTCATTCTCCTTGGCACATGCCGTGGGCCACCTGACTGGAACTGAAACTGAAACTGTGATGCAGAAAGCGAAGGCACAATCAAAACCTCTTCAGGGACAGACAACCAAATGGACAATGATGAGTTCCAAAACATCAGACTTAGGCAAGCAAAGGAAATAAATATGGAATGAGCTAAGCATAAACTGTAAAAGAATGATACTGCAGTTTGTCAGTTGACACCTGTATCTTCATTAGAATTGTGTTTTTATTTTTCCTCATTTCTACAAGCTCCTATTGTTTGTGAAAAGAATGCACGTGAAAATTTGCAATAAATTTTTTAAGTGTCACAGTTACTCTGCAGCATTTTTTCTCTCTTTTAGAAGCAGTCAAAGTTTCTATCAAAAACATCTTAACGATGTGCTAATAGGTACATTTGTAGGGGCAGAAAAAGATTTTCAACCAAAAGTAATAGAATTACAGCAGATTTTATATAATCTTGGAGGAAAAGAACTGACATTCTTATTTTACTCACAATGGTACATACATTTCAGGGAAATACAAGTGCTGGAGTACCAAATCACTATTACTGTCAATTTAAAAAACAATATGCCACAGTGACAGTGTAACTACTAAATAGTCACAGGGTAAGAAGCAAACTGCAAAAAGAACCATAGCACTGTACAACTGATCCCCCCACTCAACAAAATCCTATGACTTTTCTGCCCTTGCAGACTCTATCACATCTTCTTCACAGACTACACAGACTTCACCTGACAGGAATTTAAAGGTAAATACAGCAATGCCCTAATATGGAGCCATTGCAAAATGAAGCAATGTTGTGTTTTTTAAAATGACCGACTGTACTACAGAAAATACCATTTTCTTCTGTTTCTTCACACAATCTTTGCCAATACTGGAATCAAGAGTGGACTTGAAGTAGTTACACCTGCTTGTGAGTGACTTCTGAGTGATCTAGGCATGCAAGAAAAACAGAAAACTTCCTAACATTCTTCAGTGCTTGGTAGGAAGAGAAGTTAGATGAATAATGGCTTACTACAAGGGTGACCAGCTGATGAAAACAACACTTCTCAGATCTGATCAACTGAATGGATAAATGGACAGAAAGGAACCACTTAGGACTTTCTCTCAAGGGAAAAGTGGATACAAAATTTTGAGACAACATTGGCAGACTGAATTGTTACTAAAAAGCTTTCAATTGAAGAGCTTAAGTAAGAAAGTGTAGAAGGCATTCTGTATTCCTACATATCCCAGAAGGGATAATTTCTGCAACAACATGCATGTGATCCATGTGTTTGTGTTCATTCAAGACAACACAGCACAGAGAACCTCTGGCTACTCAGCTGACAGCACAAGACAACAAACAGGCTGCTCAGACGGAGCCTCTTGAACACTATTCTGCTACTTCTTCATTTGAAATATTTTCAAAGTATTAAAAAAGGACATTTACACTACTTATTTCTTTAACTCCAGCACAGGAATTTTGTCTAAGCTAGACTCTTTCTGCAAACAGGTGCACTTGTGGAGGTGTGACTGGTAAACCTACTTTTTCAGGAGAAATATTATACCAGAAAATGCCTCAGGATCCCCAAACATATAACACCACATTAAACTTGAGTGTTCTCATGAAGAAACAGCAAATAGCAATAGTGCCTTACTAGGAGCTGTGCCTCAGAGTGCTGCCATCCCTCCTTAGGTCACCTGCTCCATGTGTAGGACAGCATCCATACCATTTTGACACAGCGAATGTACTGCCTTCCTTTCTGTACCAACTAGGTACTGATTCCCTCAGGACATGCTAGAAGGAGTCAGAAATGAAAAGCTGCAATGGACAAACAAAAGATGTCTAGATTTCTTTGCCCCCAGTGGACATGCCTGAAGATCAGTTGCAAACAAATCAGACCGTATGCTATCTCACATTGCACAGCACACAGTAGTAAATTTCCACTTCATTTAACTGAGACAGCACACATGAGCACACTTGTGGTTTATCTAGCTGTGCTTCTGTTAACATTAATATAATTTAGCTCACATGAGATCACACTTTAGTTACTACATGCATTATAATGATACAGAATTAAAGATACAATTATAGAAACTGAAGTTTAAATATTGCCTCATGAGAAAGGAATACAGGGATTTCTAAAATAAAACCTATAGAAAATCTGTAATAGATTATTTCACATTTCATCAATTATCATTTTCTCATTAATAAATTCACAAAGGAATCATGAGCTAGCCTATCCCTTGCCAGAGTAAACTGAGGTAACAAAGAAAGATACTGTGAGAAAAACTGGTTTTAGCTGACATGATACTGAATTGGTGGCTAAGTCAGACAGCAAATTTGATTTTAGTCCTGAGTACACTAACTCCATGTCTTCCAGAAAAAGAAACCCAAAACCAAAGAAGACTCTACCCAGCAAAATTATATTTTGGATAGGAGAGGATTATAAAGGTAGAATACAACTGCTTTTAGACATGCATATCAAAGAGAAAGCCATCACTATAATCTTAATATCGTAATAATTACTGGCATTTCCTTGATGGAAGATGAGTGAAAGTGAGAAAGAAAAAAAAAATCAGTGTGTGGCTGTAAAATTCCAATTTGTACACTGAATTTTAACTAAGGAACACATCAGGTCATCAGCCCTGAATTGCTTTCCAGTAGTAAAAAATTGACTGACAAAGATAAACTGCCTGATTTTTTTACTATAGAATCATTTGTGTTGGAAGGGCCTTTAAAGGCCATCTTAGTCCAACCCTCCTCCAATGAGCAGGAACATCAACTAAGTCAGGTTGTTCAGAGCCTAGTACAACCTGGCCTTGGATTTTTCCAGGGATGTCACATCCACAACCTCTCTTGGCAACCTGTGTCAGTGTTTCACCACTCTCATTGTAAAAAATTTCTTCCTTATATCTAGTCTGAATTTACCCAAATTTATTTAAAATTATAACCATTACCCTATCAGAACAGGCCCTTCTAAGAAGTCTGTTCACCCCTTCCTTAAAAGCCTTCCTTTAAGTACTGAAAAGCCACAATGAGATCTCCCTGGAACCTCCTCTTCTCCAGGCTGGACTTCTGCAGTTCTCCCATTTTTCTCTCATATGAGAAGGTGCTCCATCCCTTGGACCATTTTTGTGGCCCTCCTCTTGCCCCACTCTAACTGGTTCATGTATTTTTTGTACTTTCTCTGTGGTTTTGATGTATTATTGTCAAGACTGAAAACCAGAACCTTTGATAACAGATAAGTACGCAAACTTTGCTTAGATCAAAACACAAGGCTGTGCCAATTATTGACTAAGTAAACAGCAGCATGAAAAATGGTAACCTTAATTGCAGCCTGAAGTGTAGAGCTGGGCATTCTGCATTTTCTGTTTATCCAAAACAAACAGTAAGTAGCTTGCCACATGTTTCTCATGTCTCTAAGGACTAATTAACACTGGCCATCCCTGTTTCCAACCACCTGAGTATCAATTAAATCTCCCTGGGTAAACATTGCTTCCAGCCTTCTTTCAGTGATGTTCTCTGTGACCCTTTGCTTCTTTTGTGTAGTACCTCACTATTAAATTTTGCCTGCTCATTCAGCAGAACAGTGTTGAACTGCAGCTGTCCCATTTATTTCAGTAAAGCAGGAACTTACAGAGCTACTGGAGTTAATTTAGAGTCCTGTTGACAATTTCTCCAAAGTTTCTGGTAGCAGCCTCAGCATGTTTTCACCTTTGGCTGCCGGTATCAACTGCACACTCAGTGTCCTGTGCAAGAGACACAAATTACAAAATGTTTCCTGAAGGGCCATGTCTCAAACTGGATCACCCAAGCTCCCCTGGCAGTGAAGTTTCTCCCTAGAAAGAAGCTGGCCCTAGAGAATCGCCTCATTAGTAAGAAACCACCAGGGTACTGGCACCCATAGTAATTACTGCAAAGTACCACGACACTTCTTTGCAAAGCATAAGTGAAATGATAGAGCTGCCCTGAGATTAAAAAATAAATACACAGAAAAGAACAAGCCAGGTTTTTAGAACTACTTAATTGTGTGAACACCATGAATTTAGATCCAAGGCATCTCAAATTATCCCTTCCAGTGTACATTCTTTTGCATGTATTTATAATGAATCACTCAGGCTTTCATGACACTGAATTCCATTCACTCTTTCTCAGGTCTGAATTAAAATGCCCAAATTATTTGCTGTCTGCAAATGTGCTGAGGATGACTGTTGCCAGCCTACTGGCAAATGCTTCCAGCAGCACCTCATCCAAAGGAGGAATTATGTTATCACATGGCTGTATCAAAAGTCCGTCCAATGCCACACAGCAACTCTTTATATCCTAAATCACACAGATTAGACAAACAGTATTACTATTTCCTCCTAATTGATTTTAATGCTATTGAGCAAAAAAAGAGTGCAAAATAAGTACAACGTATTTTAATAATCACAGATGAAAGCAAAACACCTTAAAAAGCCCTGTCAATTTAAGTATCTTGTAGAAATATATGAATAACACATGACAAGGGGAAAACAAAGTTATTTTCGCATACATATATACTTAATGCCCAGGGTAAGGATGAAGTCAGAATCTTTCAGCATCCTGCAAAGAAGTTGGTTTTTTTTTGAAGGACACTAAATCTGGACCATGATGAAAGTCTAATTCCTTTGTATAACAGAAGACAAGGTAGCATTGGAAGGCTTTTCTTCCCACTGAGAGAGAATGCAGTGTTTTACACAAGTGATAGGAGTTCTTCTTTACAAGATTGTAACCAGTCCCTTTAGTTTCTCCCATAGGGTAGCTAGCACTGGCACTAAAGTCTTCATGAACATTTTTCCTTTGGATCTTCATGAGCTAAGTTCAACTATCAAGTTTGAAAACCTAGACAGTTTGACTGTTGGGGATTCACATAAAGGAAGATCTTCATAGCATACCAAGAAACCCGACAGCTGTGAGTAGGCACCTTCTTGAAAGGGGCCAGCATGGAGCCATGACTAATAAAATAATTTCTGCCCTAAAAGGAGACTCTCTAATTTCAGCAGTGAAACTTACGGAGGATTGTATCTAGACAGCCTAACTTTGAAAGCAGCAACAATATTTTCTTTTTAGAAGAATAACTGAGTTAATGGAGGGTCCTCTTAGAGAGGAAGCTGCTTCCTCTTCCATATAAAAATGGGACGGGTGATAGGAAAGGGTGAAGCTCAAGAGACTGAAAGACTTGACTGTGAGACATTGCTAAGGAGGCCATGCAGAAAACAAAAGGGACAGAATAGGCAAGCAACTGTTTCCATATATACATCACAGTAGCATCAAGCCCAAAGTAATTATGTGTTAATCTTCATTGAATATCATCCCATATTGAGATGATGTGGGCTTGTTACTTGATTTGTAACATATAACATTTATAATCTACCACACCACTTATACATATTTAAATACAAACAATGACAAAATCACATGAAAAAAACATGAGCTTAGCAATTAAATCACTTCAGTACATGGCATTGGGCTCCTGTAAAATGACATGAGGTTATTGTTCTTCTCAGTATCATTACAGAAAAAGAGCCCACAGTTAATGAACCACAAATTAGCAATACCAAACACCTTTGATGAATAAAAATGCACATGTATCAAAAGACAGAAACATCACTGGGATAGTAGAATTTGCCAGCAGTAAGCAAGTTCAAAAAAATATCAGATTCTGTCTACAGAGAAAACAAAGTTCTGAGATCCAGGTAACTTTATTTGCGAGGAGTAATGATAAAATAATATTCATTTGTGTAGAAATACATTGAAAATGGCATTCCAGATCTGAATTCATGCCTTGAAGAGCACTGCACATTGATGGCATCCCAATCAATCTCTCTAGGATACTGGACTGTTTGCATGGTGGCAGAGGACTTCACGTCACTGTTGCCTCTGGTAGGAGGCACACAGCTAATCCATCATGAATCCATTTGCTGTGAAACAACAGTCTGACAGCTCCTCTGTCTCATTGCTCTATCACACTAAAAACCTCTGCTTGGCAGAAATACCCAGTCAATTAAGGGAGATGGCTGCAAGGTACCAAAATGTCAATGTATTTTTCTTCTACAGTTCTCTGCTGGGTCTAAAGAAAGAAATTTAAAATGTTCCAAAGTAGTTGAAGGAGCTTGTACAACAGTGCTTCCGAGCAGCCACTTACTGCAGCAATTGCCAACATTTTCACATGCGAAAGATAATTGCCCTTCTAGATCATTTAGGAAACAAGCTTGGCTCTCAGCTTCAAAGCTCCAAACAGTTAGTGTCTAACTTTACTTAGACATGAAATGCCTATTCTTGTATACCGAAGAAAAACAGTAAACAAGTTCTTCTTTATGTTTAGGTGGAAATTCATGCACATCAGCTTCTGTCATTGTCTCTTGTCCTACTGGTTGGCAGCACCAAGAAGAGCCAGCTGTGTCCTCCTGACACCCTCCTGTTAGATATTTATACACATGAATGAGGCAACCTTGCAGTCACCTCTTTTTGAGGCTGAACAGGCACAGCACCATCAGTTTTTCCTCATAAGAGAGATTTTACACACCTTTGATCAACTCAGTAGTTGATCCAACTCTGCTGGACCTGCTCCAGGAGCTTCGTGTCTCTCTTGTCCTGAGGGGCCCAGAACTGACACAGCACTCCAGATGTGGCCTCACCAGGGCTTAAGAGAGGGGCAGGATCACCTCCCTTGATCTGCTGGCAATGTCCTTCCTAATACAGCCCAGGACACACCTTTGGTATTCTTGGCCACTAGGGCACTGCTGGCTCATGGACAGATGTTGTCCACCAGCACCCCCAGGTCCTTCTCTGCAGAGCTGCTTTCCAGCAGGTCAGTACCCAGCCTGTGCTGGTGCATGCAGTTGTTCCTCCCCAGGTGCAGGGCCCTGCATTGGCCCTTGTTAAACTTTGGAAGGTTCTTCTCTCTGCCCAATCTCCATGAGCATCTTTCCAGAAGACACTGCCCATATTATTTTTTCAGTGCTTAGAAAATGGCAGCAGGAGACCAACGTGAGCACCAAAGACACTTTTCCTGGTTAGAATTATTTTTTTAATAGGTATGGCAAAAAACAGATGGCCTACTTACAACCCTGAAAAACATCCTCCGCATCATGCAAATCATGCCCATTCAGTAACATCAGTTTTGCTTCTCCCCCAGCTCAGCTAAAGCTATTGATTGGAGTGCTTAGACAAATATATAAATATACATTCCATATACTTAAAACAATATCTAATTGTACTGTACATCTTTTAGCTTCAACTTCTGATTTCTTTCAACCAGTGTGTGCAATACAGAATAAAAGTATAAATAGTTTCTTTGTATTTCATGCAACTACACTGCTGTCTTTTCTAAAGATTACATGGGCATCTGATATATATCTGAAAGAAAGTATTCTTCCTGTATAAAACACTAATTCTCTTCATGCATTTTAAAACCAACACACATTATTTACTGAAGATTTAATATGAAACTTCTATTCATAGACAATGTTCAGGACATAAAATACCTATTGATTTTCTAAAAAGCAAGAAAAAAAAATGCAAAGACCTCATTTAATAGCTTCAAAACTGAAAAAATGAAAACTTGAAAAGTCAAACTATTTTCTTTACAGACTTCTTACATATTCCAAATAATCAATTTATGCTTGTAACAGGAACAAGTAAATTTTTGACAAACTAAGGAAATCAATTGGACTCTTCCTAACCTAATTGTTTTCTCCCAAAGGGATAAACACATCTTGTGACAGGGTTTTCTCTAACAGTACTATTTAAATTTATTCTCTAAGCACTTCAGATCCAAAGATCAAAAGACATAAAAATAGGGGAAAAACCTCTTAATCTGTGCCCCAAAGCTGAAAATGTGTTAATATTCTCATCTTTCGTGTTTGCAAGGTAATTACAGTAAAGAGCTCCATACTGTATATTTCAAGAAGGACTTCACCTCTCATAATGGTGGACTTTGAAAGGAGACAGTATTCCTCTCATGGCAGAAGAACTTGTTAGATATTTCCTGGGTTTAAAATTGAAGTCTTTACACCCATTGTGTTTACAAAGACTCAAAAATGTTTTATCTTTGGAAAACCAAAGAGCACCTGCTGTTAATTGATTTTGCTACTTTTAGAGAATGTAAAGATAAATAATACTAAAACCTTGTGCAATGTATGCTCTAACTCAACACAAAACTGTTCTCAAACATTTAGAAATTCAAATTTGTAATACAAATTTCGTCCTTAATAAATTAACTTCTCCCCACACCCTTTTTCTAATTATAAATAAGAATTATTCTGGTTATACTTCAGAAACAAGTTGTGATGACAAATGGGCAAAAACCTTTCTTTAGCTTGTGGACAGTTCCAATAAATACATACATGCATTACTATTGCAGATCAATGTAAAAACAATTTTCTCCAATTTTTTAATTGAATTAAAAAAAAAACCCAACAGTTTCTTGTTTGGCAATTTGTGTATTAATAAACACAAACACAATTTGAAAACATAGAGTTAAGTGGCTTTAGACACCATTCACAGAGGGCATTAATTAATAATGTCTCATGTAGTACATCTTAATAATTAGGAAACTATATAAACTTAAAGAAATCTTGAATAGAAAAATCTCCTTGGCCAGATATGGAGCTTTCATACATGAAAATTCTTTTCAAAGGGTGCCCTCCTTTATAATTTATCATTATGCTACAGTCTGCATGGGCCATCAACACTGATGTACAGTATTTAAAACACTGAAAACTTACATGACCTGCTTCATTTTTGTTTCTATATTTGTTTCTATTTCATGTTAAACTATCCTGTGAATTTGACCAAGTCTACGCATTGCCTATCTGTACTAAAAACACATATATCTGATTCAGACTGTAAAAATTAATTTACTAATATTTAGAAACATCTGTGAAGATTTGAAATGCATCCTAAAATCCAAACAGCACCATTTTTGTAATCCATGTCAATGTAGAAAATGAGTCAGTTTTCAATTGAGAAATTGATTTCTAAATCATTTGAGTATACTTGATCAGATTTCAGCAGCCCCTGTGAATATTTTGGATTCTTGTCTTGCTGACTTCTGTATCTCCCAATTAAAAAATAAACAGCTACAATTTACAGGGCATGTTTAACTGTGCTCTCTTTGTCAGAACTTTCTAACAGCAGACTGTTTCTTCTTCCTACGTTCTGGTTTTGTATTTGCTTTGGGGGTCATTAATACCTTCTCCAGATTTCTTTCTTCTCTGTTTTTGCATTTTTATGTCTATATTGAATATTAAAAAGCACAGAAACATGCATTTCAGCTCAATGAAAATTTGTTAATCAAAAAAGTGTGATGTCCCATGTCACCTATAATGCTCTCATGGCTCCTCAGAGATCAAAGAGATGACAATTCATCTAAACAGAAGTCAGTTCTCTAAAGGTTACATCTACCTGTGCTAGAAAGACAGTAATGATTCCCTGAGAGCACCATAATAATCAATAAACTTTTGTCTTGAAAAATATCAGCATCTTATTTCTGATAAAACATAGGAATTTAGCCAGACAATAATACACACTTGGGATAGCTCAAGTCCAACCACTAACTATTTAAAAAAGCATGAAAAAATATTTCTTAATTCTTTCCAAATTTTCTTATATGTTCTAAAATACACTGATATCCACATGTAAACATACTAAAATCTGTTAACAAGCAAGAAAAAAAAATCTTATACCCTGATGCACATTCTTACCTGATGGCACGTATGGACCACAGGGCTGTTATGAGTGATCAAGAAGCTCTGTGCTGCAACTCTTGGATTATTTAATTCCACTTTGATGTAAATCTGCTTTGATTCTTAGACCTTATTTTCTGCAATCCATAATTGCTCTAAGCTTAGAACAGGAAACACAGCTGGAAAGGAGCAAATAATTGTGGGCCCCGCTCTCTGTGTTCACACTGGTAAGCAAGTGAAGTGACTTGACATGGAATTTACTTTTGAATATAAAGCATATAAGTAATTGCACACATAAGTACACAACAGACTTCAGAACAGCAGTTTACATGGTGTTTTAAGGATTAAGAACTAGGCAGTGGGTGTGTTGGACAAGTATGGCTAAGAAAGGAAAGGAAACACTTGTACCTTGTGGGTATATACACCCTGGTGGACAGGAAGTAAATCATAGTTTACACTGGGTTTTCTTAAGGCAAGGTGGGTTTTTAATGGAATGATGCAACGACTTTGGATGTTATGAAAGACGATCCCAGGAGAATCTTGGGAGGAAAGTACAAAGATGACACAGGACAGAAGTTCAGAGTAATGGAGAATCACAGAATCACAGAATGGGTCAGGCTGAAAGGAACCACAGTGGGTCATCTGGTCCAATCGTCCTGCTCAAGTGGGGTCATCCCAGAGTACACGGCACAGGATTGTGTCCAGAAGGATCTTGAATATCTCCAGAGAGGAAGATTCCACAAGCTCCATGGCACTCTGTGGTAGTGCTTGGTCACACACACAGGAAAGAAGTTTTCCCTCATATCTGTCAAATTTTCTCCTCAAATCTCCTCACGTCATAGTCCTCATTTCTTGGGAGAAGATCCCAAGGTCAATCAGAGAAAAAAAAAAAACACCCACAATCCTTCTCTCAGATTCTGAACTAGATTTCATTTCAGTCAAGTTCACACTGCCTTTTCATTGCTGCTACATCATTGCTGTTGATTTTTTTTCTTTTTTTGTTCCATGAGCTCTGAGGAAATATTTAAGGCTAGAACTGATGTCAGTAAACTAGTTTAATCAACTGCTAATCCTGATATCATACCTATTATCCCCTGAAGATCCACTGTGTTCAAAGGAAACATCTTAAGAATAGGAAACCTACTAGATCAGCAGTTCTAATATTACAGACTAAAAGGGCTGTGAAGATTTTGATACCAAACTCTGAACCTGATAAACACTGCACTGTTGGGAATAATGACTGTTCCCAAGTTCAGCTGCAGCCACAGTTATGTCCTTCGGTCTCCCTTGGCACTTGAAAATGTAATTTTTTGCTTTTTGCCAATTTTTTTTTAAAGAGGGAGGAAATGTTTAATATCTAGTTCATGCCTAAATCAATTTGAATCCACAAACCAAGGGGATCTGAAATAGCCTAATTTGGACACTTCAGAGTTTTCACACTTGTTAGCATCACATTTTAGAGCACCATCCAGCACTAGGTTTTCTTAAAGCATCCTGTGGAGTACCTTGCTTCCTCTCCAGAGCAGTAAGAGCACTTCCCTAGGTAATAGAAGACAAGCTCAATTCCTCCTTCAGCACTCCAAAAGCCAAACCCATTACCATAAACACTAGGTTGCCAGCTAGCCTGACTCCAAGAGTGAGTGTATGAATTGAGAAGAGAAAAAGGATTTGAAGAGGACAGAGAAGGAAGGGTATCTGTTTCACTCTGCTTGCTGGGCACAGAGAATAACATAAAACCATATTTCAGAGCTTATCAGACCACCTGGAGTTTGGGCTCTACTCCAGGCTGAATGCTATATTTTGGCAATTACTGAAATATATAAGCAGACCTGAAAGGACATCCAGAACTCTTTTCAGTCTTAACAGACTCACTCATAGCTGACAAGATAATGTATCTTCACACAATTCTTGGTATCCCTCCAGCACAGTGAATGCCTCAGTGAAAAGTGACCACTTCAAGAGGTGTAGTAAGATTCTCCCAAAAGATCTTCTGGCAGTCCTGTCCTAGCCAAGGCCATTCTTTGTCTGAGGAAATCAATAAACTCAAGCAGTGGTTAATGAGAAAAAGAAAGGTCACTGTAGTTCTTTGTTTTGTTGCTTTCTCACTCCAGCATGCACAGTAAGGTTCAACCATCATTGTTAGGAAACAAAGATAATTCCATGTGACCTAGGCAACTGATCATGTAGTTCTGACACCTGGAACAATTACCAGGAGTGCTTTACAAACAGACATGAGCCAGAAATACATCCACATAAACTGCTTAACCACTTACCCTGACTAATGCATACATATGTAGAAAACTCAGATCTGTATGGGCAGTATTTGCCTCTACCAACTGGAAGAAAATATATCTAATGAGTAATGCTATCAGCTCTACTGCAAACAGCAGGCATCTTCCGTGCTGCTTACGTTAAACCCTCAGTGAGTAAGGTAAATGACATAACTTCTGCTCTAAGTCAGCCATTCCCATTACAAAAGAAAAAAGATCAAAACCTTGCCATTAATCACATCTTTGCTCGTAAGCAGCACCACACCATTACTCCAAGATAGGTTTTCAGTAAGTAATAAAGTACTAACAGGATAATGGCAGTGGAATAGCAAATGAAATCTGTTCTTGCTCACATTTGTTCCACTTCTTTGCACTGATAGTAAAAATACATAAAATGGGATACTGAAGATACCCATATGCAGTGCGTTAAAATGAAGAGGAAAAAAACACCCTAGTGGATACCACTCTCTCTCATGCATCATCAACTACTTTCTGCCAAAGTCATACTAAGCTGCTAAGAAGCAACTGGAGAACTACAGAAGATTCAGGGCATGTAAACATACACCAGCCTAAAAAAATAACACTTCTCATCCATAAAGACGACCCTATAATCCATCTTCTTTTATGTATTTTTCGCATCCTCTTGAATGAGAATTTGTATTTTGTCAGTGATTGGATGTTCACCCCAAAACATTTCTAACTTCAGCAGCCTGTGAGTTTGGCAATACATTCCAGAGTTAAAATCTTGCCCTGCTAGTCTGCAACCCGCTCAACATATTGACTTTCCAAAAGTTTTCCAGCAGGCCGATGTGAAGGATGTATATGCCCTATGATCACTTTGCATCCCCATATCCTAATCCATCTGCCTTACTAGGTTGTAGGGAAGTGATCAGCTCAAGAGACCAGTTTGCCATTGGTACAACAGGATGAGACTAATTGTGGAGACACTCCTCCAGGCAGGAATCTGTGCAGAATAAGAGAGGACTATATTCACAGTGGTTGTGTGAACACCTTTATCCAATGCATCAATCTTCAAATACCCAACACTTCATGGGAACGAAGTCAAAATTTAAATTTAACCCCCCTAAGGAAGTATATCCCACCCACACACGGGATGTGAAAACTACAGCAAGTCACAAAGCATGTCATACAGAGAGTAACCATGTGATTACACATTGTATACTACAAACCAACAAGAAAAAATTAACACAAAATTCTGCACATGCTAGCCAATACCTACATGACAGCAAGTAATGGCATGAACCATAAAGTTAATAAATGTGTATATTTGGAAGAAAAGAATAAGGAACTAAAGAGAAAAGAGCATATTTATCTTATTCACTTGACTAAAATCAATCTTGGCAAGAAATACAACTACATAGCTACTATTCATGAAAAAATGTGTTTATGAAGTAATTCATATTACATCATGACGTTTTCATTAGATATAGTGCTTTTTCTCAAAGAGAATACAGTACACTATCAAAATGATTGCCAGCTGCTAGCTCTGTTGTCTTGAGTTCAACTAAAAAACATGAAAATCAGCTTTTGATTTGTAGTGTTTTAAATATTTTCCAAAAAATACTTACAGCAAAAGCAAGAATGTGAGTTCCTCCTTAGCACTACCTGGGACTTTATGCACAACTTTCAGTTACCAAGAAATAGTTTCAAACAACTTGATTGCAACTTGTGGAACAGTAATGCAATAATTAATATGCAAATGGTAAGTGTATATTAATGTAATTAGAACAAAGAGATAGCACTTGTCAGATAAAGACTACTCATTTGATTTCTTTTGCGAGTGACCAAAATTTGGCCGTGGTTGGACCTCTATGTACAGATACAGCACTGCCTCCTTGCCACAGCTGTAGATCGGATGTAGCACCAGCAAAGACTGAATTCACACACTGAAAAACGTTACAAGATGTGATTACAGCCTTCAGCTCTTCTCATGTGTTTCACTGTTTATCTATTGCAGTGAATCTCTTCCTATTAGACTTAATTATTGCATTTCTGAATCCTTCTGGCTTTATTACTTTGAAGCTGATTATCAAAGTACAACATGCAATGCTTTCTTTCTCCATTCTTCAACTCAAATGACTTGTGTGCTTGTCTTCAAGGAGATACATAAGAAGCACTATCTAAACTAGCAGAATAGTCATGATTAAACCTGCCTTGAGTTTTATAATATGCCAAATGTTTCCTGAAGAATAGTTCCTGAATAACAGTATTGAAAAACTAGTTTGAAAAATAGTATATGTGTCCTTAGCTAAACCAATAGAAAGAGCAGTGTATAAACCCTCAGGTTTTGTAAGCTGCTTTAAAGACAACTAGTTACAAAGAAATTTGGTCTCCATGTGCCAACTCATGTATTTTGTCTCCATGCTGTCCTTATGTTTGACCAAGTCACACATAGTTCATTCCAATTTTGTCTCACTAAAGAGGATATATGGTGCATTTGTACACCTTATCCTTTTACTATTTCCACAAATGATAATTCATGCTGGGAATCTGCTCCACATAGAGCAAGGAGAACACAATTCATCTGCAATTTTATGAGTAGTTTCAGGTTCATAAATGTACTCAGCATACTATTTCCAGCTTTTGTTTTGACCTTATTCATAGTTCCTAGTTTATGATCTTATAATATTGCATTTCTCTCACACCTGGCTGCTCTGGAAACTTTCACCAAGATACAGTGTATAGCTAAAATAAACTCTGTGGCAACATTTCTATTGTTAAAAAACCTCATCATTATTTACAATATTAACACTTTTACTCTATTAGAACCGTGTTAGCAATTGCACAGCTGGTGGTTCAAAAGTCAAAAGAAAATAGTTTTCAAAATAATTAGGAATTTTTTTTGTTTAATTTTATACACATAAATACACAAACAAGCAAAACTAGGGAAAATGGTTCTCTCTTTTTACAGAGTATTCAGTGCTATTTTGAAACACGACAATTGTGGTAAAAGTCTACATTTTAAAGCCTCTTCAGAAAGGAGATACAGTCCTTTGATTAAAAAAAGAAATTGAGGAAAAAGAAATAAAGGAAACACTGGACTACCTGGCAAGATGAGGGAAAAAAGGCTCAGGAAGGTTTGGTCAGGATAGATTTTATGAGAAGAGGAAGCTACTGTCATCACATTTCTCAAATCTATACCTTACTAGTAGGTACAGGCATTTCCCCCATGATTAAATACTTACTGGTCCTGACCTCAGAAGGCACAAAACTTCAGACAAATCATTTCCATCTCAGCACAGACAGCACCTGCAGCCAACTGATCCTTGAAAATATTTTCATGGGTTTCTGCCACATTTAAACATGCTTTCTGAACATCTATTGGGCAAGAGTTAGCACAAATTTTCTATTTAGTGAAAGGCAGTGGAGAGAACAGTCAAGTCAAAGGTTTATGGAAGGAAGAAAAGCTATCTGTTTAAGCATGTAGCTGTCAGGAGTTATTTTATGGGATGTATGAAACCTAGCAAATGACATTCACATCAAAAAGAAACTACATCCAACACTGACTCAAATACATCCCCTTGCTATAGCCTGAGAATCTGACCTTCACATTACATTTAATAGGAGACAGAAAGAGTGAGAGCCACATACAGGAGACTATAATCTATGAAAGCTCCTAAAATAAATATTTGAAAGTCCTAAAAAACCACAGTAAGAAATAAGAGGTGCATGAAAAATTCTTTATGAGCTCAAAGATAGTGTCTTTTTTCATATACTTATAGATTAATTCCTTTGCAGAAAGAAGAGGAAGACTATGTGAGCATATATCAACAACATAGAATTCCAACAATTACTTATTTTTTATTTCCATCTATAAATATGAAAATGGAGTTGCCAACTGTTCTGGTGCCTAGTGTAATTTTCCTGCAGTCACTAGTCTCCAGATAATTTATGGCAAGATTGATACATTAAGTATGAAGTGGTTTCTCTATTTGCCCTTTATGTTACATTCAAAATTTACTTATCAATCCCTTTCAGTTAAAATAGGGCAAAGCCCAAATAAAATTGGTAAGGCACAATTATTGATAGGCTACAGCCCAGTCTTACATACACTCTTGAATACCTTTAATGTCAGCTATATGAATTTTGTGCCTGTCAATCTAAACAAAACAAAAGAAAATACTAGTTTGTTCTTCAGTATGGGAATCATTTCCCAATATACCTATTTCAAATACTGAATCTAGTCAGAATTAAAAGCAACCAATCCAGTGATAGCTGAAACTCATATTTCTTTCAGAGGAAGACTTTTTATCCAAAAACATTGATTCAACAGTAATAAAACTATTCTATGAAAATCCATTAACTGTTAGAATAATTTTAAAAAAATAGGTGGGCTTTCTACAAGTTCAGACCCTCAAATTCCTCACGCCACTGCTCTTCTGGATTGACTGAACAACTTGTCAAGGATTAATTTATTCCTGAGAGTTAAATACACATGGAGGTAGGCAGCAGGAAGTAACAAAAAACTGTTTGTACACAAACACACATGCATATACAATATACACTATTTCGTTTTAGTCACATTCTTCTAAAATACCTCTATTTTCCTGTTCCACATGTATGTTCTTGTATTTATTACAGGGATGGTTCAAGTTTCTCTGTAATAATGGTTGTATCACAGACTGATTTTTGAATAAATTAAAATTTCAATATTATGTGAAAATTTGACTTTTCAGTTTAAAATAGTCTGCATAAAATTCATACAAAATTAATTTGACAGTGCTGTTTAATGCTTCTTGGAAATTTTTGTGCAGATTTGTCTTCCTTCTCCTAGGTGCTTTCCACCTGTACTGTACCTGTCATTATGCATTAAGACTAGAGATTCATATCATGTGTTAACAAAGGAAAGTATGCCATCTTAATCTAGACATGCACAGAGAAGACTGAAAATACATCAACAGGTGTCAACTCTCAGACAGCACCACAGTAGTACTTCTGAATAAAGGTAATGTTCTCTGTGAAAAATTTCCTACTGAAGGGGGTTTTGCCTATCAGAAAAACCCAACTTTTTCTTTTGTTTCTCTACTAATGCTGACTTTTTCAAATAAAATTACACCATTATGTAGTAGAGGAATATGTAATATTTCACTCTGTATTGCAACAGCATCAATAGTTTTAGTTTACATTAAAAAGATTAAAAAGACAAATATTGAGAGATCTGTTATCAGTGGTTCCCAAAAATCCTGCTTCTTTTCTAGCTGTAAAACATCTGGCTAAAAAAATGAACTTGTTTTTACTATATTAATACTTAGTGCCAATACTGAGCTCTCTCCCAGGAAATATATTTTATTTTATAGCTAGGAATAGGTAACAAATAGTGTGGTCTCTTTTTAAACCAATGTATTAATGGTGGCACTCCACAAATTAATCTATAAGATTTGATCTTTACACCTTACCTTCACTGATTTAGAACCTACCATTATTTTGCATACCTTAGATGCTTATATAGTTCATTGGCTCTAATCTACAGGAGGTAGAAAACATTATGATTTTGGTATGGATGTGCCTCAGTCTTCCCTTCTCTTGGTGCCAGATGTTGTTCAAACTAAGAGATTAAGATTTAAGTAGTAAATTATCATTTATCTGAAACTGGGCTCTTTGAATTCCACTGACTTAAACAGAATGATCTAAATTACTGGGATGATAAAGAAGAGTACATGCAGTCATTTATTACTTTGACCACTTCATGGTTGTTTTTTCAACAGAATCATGTGTGAACCTTTGATGCCAAAGAGCCCATAGTTCCAGGTGTGAGAATCCTCAGCATCATTGTTTTGTAGGCCCACAGGGAGTGGATGCTGGGTGACAGGCTGACCTAAAAGTCATTAACAAGATGCTGGTCTTTTTCATTTGTTTGTAAAGAACAGAACACACCCTGAAAAAAAAGAAATTGATGATAATTATGATAATATGATGATAATTATGATAATTGAAATTATAATTGAAAATATACACTTGCATATTTTGAAACTCCAGTAGGCTTTGAGCATTCAAAGAACACCAACAAGTAGAAGGCAATATCAAAATGCTATGATCAATATGCAGAAATGAAATCCTAGAGCCTCCAGCATATTTCCACGCTTTGGATATATATATGATTTTCAAACTGAATAAACTGTGTGACTCCACTTCTCAAAAATTAGGATGGGGCAGCAAATCTGCAAATCTTGGCATGTTTGCCCCCACAACAATATAGTATATTATTAGCAATATTTCCCGCTAAATTCCAGCCAAGAGGAAGATCTCTCTCCTTAAAATTCCTTTTGAACACAGTTCTATGAGTATTTACTAGTAGATATTCACTAAGTCACCAAGAGAAGACATAAGTTATAAATTGTATGGTTTCAAAAATATTTATTTAGCAGTCTAAGGTGAGGACAAAGAAAAAAAAGCACAATTCTCAAGATTAATCAAAGTCTAAACTGCCACTCAAACCACTTTTTTTTCTCCACATAAATGGGGTTTTCCACTAGCAATATCCACTTTAACCACTCCACTGTTCACTCACAGATTCCAGTCATGGGCAAAACAGACCTGACTTAGTGAAATGAATTCAGGTTACTACAAGTCAAATCACAGTAGGAAAAAGAGAAGGAGAACTTTTTCTCTCACATATCCTAACTCCTGGATGCAATTACTTCTGCCCAATAAATTTTTTCCCTTCTTAAATATGTTGCTACAGAGGCACTACTACTAGTGCTGACTTAGCCAGTGGCAGATCTATCTTGGAGCCAGCTGGAACTGGCTCTATAAGGCATAGAAGCTTCTGGCAGCTTCTCACTGAAGCTACCCTCGTGGCCTCCCTGCTACCAAAATCCTACAATCCATAACAAATATACAGATTAAAAAGGGAAAGAACTGGAAATAACTTCCTTATATTGAAGCAAATGAGAATTAAAATGCACTAGGACTGGATCTAGCAGCAGTGTGAATGAGCAGCACCTCCATGTCATGCATCCAAAAACATTTTATGAGAGAAGGGGATACTTACCTCACCATTCCCAGGTAAATCCATGTCTGCAGAAGTCACTGGGACATATTTTCAAGTTGTAAGAAAACTTAAGCAGCAGAAAGATAAGATTTCAAAAACTAGATTTTTTTATAAAGAAAGATACACTGATACTGCCCCAAGGTCTCCGTAATGGCTTGCCTCAGATTTGATAGTTCCTCTAACTTGAGTTCTTACAGAATTATAAAAACATTCAGGTCGGAAAAGTACTTTAAGATCATCAAGTCCAACCATCAACCTAAAACTGCCAAAGCCACCACTAAACCATGTCCCTAAGGCTCAGATCTCTATGTCCTTTAAATACCTTAATGTATGATGACTCAACAGCTTCCCTGGGCAGCCTGCTCCAATGCTTGACAATCCCTACTCAGGGAAGACATTTCTCCAAATATCGCTTCTTGGGAGAAGAAACTTACCCCCACCCTACTTCAGCCTTCTTTCAAATAGTCATAAGAGAGCGATAAGGTCCCCCCTGGGCCCCCTTTTCTCCAGGCTAAACAGCCCCAGCTCCCTCAGCTGCTCCTCATAGGACTTTGTGCTCCAGACCCTTCACCAGCTCTGTTTGCCCTTCTCTGGACATGCTCCAGCACCTCAAGCTTCTTGTAGTGAGGGGCCCAAAACTGAACACAGGATTTGAGATATGGCCTCACCAGTGCTGAGTACAGGGGTACAATCACTGCTCTGGTCCTGCTGGACACGCTATTTCTGATCCAAGCCAGGATGCCATGGGCATTCTTGGCCACCTGGGCCACACAAACTGGCTCATGTCCAACTGGCTGCTGACCAGCACCCCCAGATGCTTCTCTTCAGAGCAGCTTTCCAGCCACTCTGTCCCTGCATTGGATGGGGTTCTTGTGACCCAAGGGCAGGACTGGGCCTTGCTGCCCTGAACTGATAGCAGTTCAATATGTTTCTCACTTTTGCTTAAGCAGTTACTACCCTGTTTATGCCACAAAATTGTGCCATAACTGCCCTGTACTTCTCTTAGCTCACATGAAAACTTTAATACCACAGCTATCTGCTCTAGGATGGCAAAGCCCCTGATAGGGGCATGGCTGCATCAGTGGATAGATGAGAGCTGTCTTAGCCTAGTTTATACATCTGAAGAGGTGTCATAACAGCCTACAGAAAGAAAGAAAATCCTGTTGACATATGTCACATCTAAACCAAAAGGCTCCTGCAATGAAGCTATGCTAACAGTGCTAAAACTGCAGACCACAAATTAGAAAAAAACTAAGCATTGTGTAACACTACAAAGTTTTTGCTACATGATCTTTAGATCTGACTTCTACTGCAAGTCCTTTGTGGGTTTTAATTCAGCCTGTGCACTTTCCCTTTCAGCCATTTCTGAAATCAGGGTCAAAAGCAGCCACAAGAGATCATCTGCCTCCAGACAGAATCAACTGTATAAACAATACACTCTTAATAAAACACTCCTGTAAAAGGACCCCTAATCCCTGGGAAATTTTTTTTTGTTTTTGTGGAAAAGTAAAGATGGAGAAGTGTTTAACCCATATATACTTTGCATGTAAAGATAATTCGTCAATATGCACCATTCAAACCAGAATCATAACCCTTTTCCACAAAATTCAGTGAGAATATTTCTCTTTTTCAAAGGGAACAAAATTAAGCCAAGGTTTTCTTCACCTGTATAAATGAAAAATTGCACCTGTATCTGAAAATATCTTTAAAACAAGGATTTGCCTTTCTTGTTGCTACAGGCCACCCAGGAAGGTTACAGATTCTCCCCCTCTGGAGGGATTGAAAACTCACCTGTGTAACCTGTCCTAGGTGACCCTGCCTTGGCAGGTGGTTGGGTGAGACACTCTCCAGAGGTCCCCTCCAATCCAAACACGTCTGTGATTTTGTGATATTCCCACTGCCCCAGTTCTTACCACTCCTCAAGACAAGAATTCAAATTATACATATTTCAAGAATCGTATCTTACATTATCAGAAAGGCGACCATTTATTATATTTTGTTACTTTCTACTATTACTTTATCATGATGCTATAGAATGTATTGGTTCCAGCCCTGAGTTACAGCTTTTGCTCACAACTCTTCCTTTCTTCTGAAAGCTGAGTAACAGCATTAATAATGTGCCTCTGCTCACACCTCTGGAAAGGTCTTTAAACAATTCCAGCAACAATAAAGTTTCTACCCTGTCAAGTAAAAGCACTAAATGTGAAGAATTCTGTTCATGCGATGTTGTGATTGAGATTTTCAATAAACCACAGTAGGGAAACCCAAATTTTGCCTCTTGCAGCAACTCTAATAAACCACAGTTAATCATCTCAAAAAATAAAAATCAAAGGAAAACACAAAAAAATTTGAAGAAAACTGTGTATGGCTGAATACAAAACCTGAAATTAGTATATATTTGACCGATTTCCAATAGATTTTGGATCCCATTTTTGTGGGGTTTTTTCCTTCAATGTTAAAGAAGGTAATATTTCCTGAACATACTTGTGCATATGCTGGCCGTATTCTCAACTTCCTTATCATCATCCCTCCATGCTACTTCCAAGGAGATACAAAAATATGTTCTGGAAAGGTCAGAAGTTACAGACTATCTGAGTCTTCTCTGTAACAATAGCCTTCTGCTAAAAACTGTGAGGACCTTTACACTTTCCAAAATAGGACAAGGATGAATGAAGACAGTGTGGCTAGAGACACAAACCCCCCGAAGACATGGTGATGATGTGAGAAACTACCAGTGACACCATTATAATCTCAAACTCTACAAAGCATTTTATTGAAACATGAAGGTAAGAAATATTTTTAAATATATATTTAATATCAAAGCAATTTTTTTCAAATATGTGAAGAACACTTAAAATCAAGTATTCAGCTGTTATCTTTTAAAACTCCTATTCAGCAAGTATAAATGACCAAACCTTCACTGATATTAATGGACTTACAGAGACTAGAAAGCCACAGAAAGTGAGTTTTGAATGATCTAATAATAGAAAAAGCAAGGCATACTGCCCTCATTTGTACCATCACCACACACCTTGCTGCTTGTAAACACACCAGCATGACATGACCAAAATTTCCAAGGAAAAATCTATTTCTGCTATGAAAAAAGCATGAACACTTCAATTTCCAGGCAATCTTTTCTCAGAATTTGAAAGCATCAGACAAGAAAAGCTTATAAAAGATGAATGGTCATCTTGTGCTTAAGACATGAGCCTGAATATTTTCCCTGGCTTTGTCCCAGCTTCTCTATGGCCTCAAGCAAGGTCTACTAGCAGCAATTGCAGTAAAAGGTTACAAACTCACTTTTGAGCATAGCTCTGAGAAATAGTTCAAAGCTCCCTAAAGATTAAAAATAACATGCAAGAAGGACAGAAATAGATTAACTAAGCAGGAGGGGTTATTGCTAAGATTCAATGCCTGCATTAGGATTATTACTGGTAAAGTAAAAATCAATCTGGAAATTAACAGAATAAAAATGGCACACTTAAAATCATGCGTACATCAGCTAAATAATTAGGGGAAAGCTTATTCTACACTAGGTCTTGTATACTCTTTTAGGAAACAGAACTCCAGAAATCAAAATAGCAGAAGATTTGCAGGGGAACTCTAGAAAGTGCAATTTCCAACACAGCTGGACTGAGCCTCAGTCATGGGGGAACAAAGGCAAAACCATTCCAGATGACCCTGGCCATTAGCAGCAGGTTATTAATGCAGCACCGAGATTCTGTCTTCTCTGCCATGAGAGGTCTCTAACTCTCTCTGCTAGCTTACTTCAGAGCTCCTAGAAGCACACTGGCTTCCCTCTGGCCACCTCCAAGCAGAATAAACATGTCACTGCCTCCATCAACTTGTGTAAGCAAACACAATACTACTTCTCTAACTTAAGAGTTCTTTGAATTCTTTATGCATGCCAAAAAATAACCATTATAGGAGAAAGTCTCACCTTGTCATGCAGCCAATATTTCTAATGCAAAACTGGAATTGTGTATGAATATGCACTCACATAGCAAAAAGAGAAATATTTTACAAGAACAGTCTATGAGTCTTAAAGACATCATTATATGAGAAAATGGCCTCTGAATCTGATGTATTTTCTTGCTTATTCAGATATTAGCATATATTAACTTCTGACATTTGGAAAGCTTTTGTTCACAACTAATAGAGTGAGAGCAGAACAGACCTTAAAAGCATCCTAAAGTAATGGAAGATTTAATAAGAAAATAATATACTTTTAGTCTAGCAAAAAATGTGAGCGTATTAATAATAGATGGCCAGCACTACTCAGCATGATGTAGGGATCCATGCAATGTTACAAGGCTAAGTCTCATGCTGGTGAAATGCCAGCTGGTAACCCTGATAGAGTCACTATGTGTGAAAGAAATCTTCCCTGGAGGATGTCCAGTGGGTATATTCTCAACCACAACACTTTTCAGATTAGAAGAGGGTACTCATTTTTGCAGGCTTCCTAATGGTTCAGTGACTTCATCTAATGGCACCTCCTAATAGTGCTTGCACTCACCAAGCCCAGTCAGTAGCACAGCTGCCTCAGTTACAGCTCGATCCCTCTGAGCAGTGATGCCACTGAGTGAGGATGCCAGCACCTGTAGCTCCTGCTGCTCTCTGTGGGAGATGAGCTTACTCACTCAGATAGAGGAGGTGCTCAGATTTAGCACAGTCAGGCTGGTGTGCCTCTGATAGTTTATGTTCTTTAAAGTCACAGAGATCACCCCTTAAACACCAGCATAATTTATTGCTTCACTTTTAGAGGAAGAGAATTGAATGTAAGCGGGCTGCCTCGGAAATTACTCTTCTGCCTAGACAGCTGGGATTAGACGTGCATTTGTCATTCCGAGAAAATGCAACAATTAAAGTTTGCCACCCAGGAGATTTGGATTTCTTATTGCTATTTCAGTGAATATCCTGTAATTCTTTAGCCAATTCCAGTCACCAAAAACTGGATTGAGCAAATGAGTTGACAAAGTACCATAATAAGGAAACCATGAACTCACGGTTCAGTACAAATTGAACAGTGCTTCTATCAGCAGAAGACTTAAAACTGCCCCTTCTCTGTACACAGATGGCCAGTTCCAGTATTTTGGGGATACTTGTTTATTTTCCTGTTATCCAGAATGTCCTTAAGAGACTGACTATTGTCTTCCCCAAGTGCCTGTGGCCAGAGGTGACAACACAAGGGGGAATCCACAAAGAAGCATCCCCATCAATGCAGATGTAGGTATTTGCAAGTCTCTTTCTGCAGGAGAGCTAATTGTGTAGGGATCGACTAAAATCTATCACCGCCTGAAAATAATTTTCCCAGAAGAGAGTCCATGCTTACGGTGTTATTTCTGAAACAGAAGGAGATTTTTGTCTTTGCAATACATTTCAGCACCTCTAAACCACTTTGCAAAGAGTACACAAACAAAAAGAAAAGTGATCTCCAAATTATTGCCCACACAAATACAGTGAACTTGCGTATCAAAGTGTTAATATGCTCACAGTCACATGTGGCCAATATAAAAAAAGGAATAATCATAACTGTGTGTAGAAACATGAAGAACCACCAAGCATAAAACCAGCCTGAACTATGACTTCAGAGACTTTCTGTAGAGCGTAAAGAAAAACATTTGCATGCTTCTTTTTCTGACTCCATTATCTGTTCTGGTTTGTAAGTGCTTGAGGCAGGCTGTATCTCAGACATACATCCTGCTCCAGAGCCACCCTCGGCTGCAGTGTGCTTCAAATGATCTCAAAAAGGGCAAACCCAGCCCTGAATTTGGGGCATTATTTACATCAGCTTCTCAACAGATGAATACACACAGTGAAACCCCAGCAGTACTGGAGCCCTCCAGCACGACTGGCATGTGGACCAAGTACAGTCCAGCCAAAAAATCTCAGCCAATTCACACAGCCAAGAATTTCATGAGTCAGATAGGCCAAGAGAACCAAATACATAATAAAGCTAAAAACCAAATAATTAAATTAATACAACTTCAATGAATATACCAGAATCTCAGTTCAGTGAGATCTTGGGTTAACCAGGACACTTTTTTGGCCACAAAGCACTGCACAGTCCCTCAGCTTTCAGTGCAAGTATCACATACTGACTAACACAATAAAACCTGCAACCTTTCATGGATACAAAATTGCAATAAAATTATTTGATTGGCTGTCAGTATCATCCTGGTGAGGTTGTTTCACACCCTGCATTACCGCTGTGCAAGGCAGCACGCCACACCTCAGCTGCACAGGCTACACTTTGAAATTGAACACACATTAGTTCATTCAATTGATTACAGTTGTACAGATTAACAAATGTAACTGGTTACAATTAAAATGTAAACACACACCTTCAGGATGTCTAACTCATGAAAAAAACATATCAGAGATATGAAGGGCTTCATATTCAATCCAATTTAAATAAACTTTGGCACCTTGTGGTTACTTCTGGCACAACTCAGTCAGCTTTGGCTTTCATCAGACCACTATGACTAAATTACACATTAGTAGTATACAACTCAAAGCCATTCATGGCATCTAATATATTTCAATGTAATTCTCTTCTGATGTTTGGATATAGGCTACTGCCATTCATATGTCTAACTTTTCACTGTAAATCCAAGCTTGGAAGCATTTTTTTCAGTCCATCCTAACACTCCCATTCCAAGTGCTCTAATAACTGCATTACAGTTGATGCTACTACTAGTTCATCTATTTGTTATCAGCGTGTTCTGGTTCACTTTCCCCTCTTTTCTGAACTAACCAGACCTTTTCATAATGCAACCAACATGTGAAGACCCACAAATAACTGTGGCCACTATACAACTAAAGAAAATTTATAGTTGCAAAACACTTAGACAAGAACAATGTACAGGGTCCATTTACAGCCACAAGTGAATTTTAACAGTCATGACTGGTTTGGGGAGCAGAATCTATGACAAATGAAGATCAGAATTTGGATGTTGTTCCGAAATAACTGGGAGGAGAGTTGGGAGCAAATCATTTGGCTCCATAGGGGAAAAAAAAACTTAATGTGAAAGTGGAAATAGTGTATCATTTCACAGCTAAGCATTGAAGACAAGATTTCCTGTTGATGTGAACAGAAATGGTTTATCAGAAGAATGAGGCTGAGCACAAATCTGCAACTAACCAACATAAGAACTGAAAACAGAGGTAATTGAGAAAAATATCCCCCAAATTTGGGCATTTCTAAGCTTCCTGAATGCCTGTGTTGGGGGGACACTAAAACAGGTATTTTACAAATGACCATAAACTAACTGACTAGAGTCAGTCTCACTGCAGTCTGATTAAAGGATCTTCAGTAGCTATGGGGATCTCCATGGGAAGACCATCTATCTTCAGTATTCTGAGTAGCTCCATCTGCATTAGAGGATGCAGAAGCTTTTCAGGTTTCTATGATGCAAATTATTCAATCAGTAGAAGCAGCAAGGCTTCTGTTCCAGTTAAAATATAAATATACTTACCCTGGTGATGTCTACTTAATTCATGAAACAAATATATATTAGAGAAATTAAACACCCTGCTTGCTCTGCAATAGAAAGACACAGCAAACTTTTAGCAGGAAAAATAAACAGCTCACCAGCAGAGGAAATTGTATATTGTTGTAATGTCATCCCTATACTATAATGCACTACCGTTTCCAGCTTTAGAATTCTTCACCTTTTTATTCGTTGATTGTGGAGACTAAACTTCCAGAAGAATGTTTTTCTACATAGTCCATTTTAACAGAATTCTGTTTGCAAAATGCACTTAGGCATGAGCTCTTTCCAGTCCCTCTGAGAAGCTGCACTTAATTGGGAGGTTTATTGGGGTATTTGGTATTGTATTGGTTTTGGTATTGGTTTGGTATTGGTATTTGGTTTTCTAGGCTGATACAGATTTACTCGTGTACTCATTTGCACTATGGCTTGTGCTGAGCTTCACTTGCACGCTCCTAAGCTCCAGGAGCACTTTGCTCACAGGAGATTCCAGGAACTGCCAACAGGGCAGTGAAGTTGCAGCATTCCCAGGACAACACAGAGTATTCAAGGCTCAACCGAAGGCAAAAACTAGAGCTGGATGAGAAACATGCCGGTCATTCCAATCTCTCTACAAAACATGATCATCATCATATGATTTTGCTCCCCTGGCATTTTTTATTCAAACGGTCTGACACCAAAACAGTAATTTTACAACAGAATAGTGAGAAACTGGCACAGCAGTAGCAGTATGTTAGAAAAGATAAATAAAAATCTTTTCCTTAAGATCTTATTTTCAGTGAAACCTTAGGCAGGAATTCCTCCCACACATAGAGGAAACTTTCATCTCTCTGATAAAGAGGGCTGCCACATCCCACTTTTTATACACTCATCTAAATACACCTTTCTATACTTTTCATCCCATACTCCCGCAATCTCCTTAACTATAAAAGCATTTCAGGATCTTACTGCTCATGCTTCATCTCCTAAGTATTATTCTACTTTGCTATATCAGTAGTTCCTTTGGTGTGTGTCAAAACCCTCCTCAGAGAATTCCACTGGGCTCATTGTCAAGCATATACCCTTTATATATATTTATACTTACTCTCAAGCCAAAACTTCTGTACTGATGAAATTGAGAAGAGAAAAAAAAAAAGACTTGTGGAAGAGACCTGTGGAAGAACTTCAATTTTATTTCTTTGCGGCATTCACTTCTGCAAGGGATATTTTTCTGACTGAAACTGGCTGTTGTATTAAGTAGAAAGTTTTCCATTTTCCTTTTATTTTACTGTACTAGTGGCATTCACCAGGTAGAAGGGGTTCACTGCTGCCTCTGCTTGAACCTACCATTATAAAAAGCCTATATGTAAAAGAATGACTTTCAGCAACTTTAATGAGAGCTGTAGGGCATTCAGCAACTTGTAAGAACAAATCCCAAATCACCACAGCATTAAAAAATCCATCTGAGTTGAGATTACATGCAAGATAGGGCTGTGTTTGAAGGAAGACAAGATGATAAGGAAGTATAGTAAAAAGTAAAAGGTCTAAAATAAAATCTTTTACTACCATTTCATTACCAGGGTCTTAAGCACTCTGTATGTTCCAGAGATCAGAGTACAGCGATAATGCCGCCTACCACTGTCCTTTACAGACCTACCAAAGGCACAGGTCCATGGCAAGACTACAAAGATTTCACTGGGCACACATAGAAGAAAAAAAAAATAGCCCATGGCACAGTAAAACCTGTCATAGTGCTGCTGGCACAGCTGTGTCAAGGAATTGCAAGTCTCACTCAGCGTAGGAGTGTCTGATCCAAAACCTGCTGGCATTCCCTTTAGGAAGGTAGGCACTAACTGCTCATGAGAAATGAGAAGAAAACTGTTTCATCTTGGACAGAACTGAGCTGCTTCAAGATTCAAAGTGAGACACTTTCCATTTGCTACTGCACAAATTTTTCTTCAAGACAAATAAAGAGCAGTAAGAAATGTTCTTTCTAACCAATAAAAAAAAGATTAAATTTACACAAAAACAATGCAACTAACATTATTTTTCATTTTAATTTTATGTCAATTATAAAGCTTACAAAGATGTCATGTCTAGTATGAGCTAAGGCAGCGGTGCAAACTTCATTGCACTATCATGCTAGCAGCCCTCATAAGCTGATCTGAAGGAAACTTTGACAAAACCATCATTTTGGTCTTCATGGTACCATGCCCAACAACCTTCATCCTTCTTGTATAACATAAAAGGTGGAAATTAGGAGCAATCCCTATATTAAAATGACATTTTTATACTGAGTCTATAGCAAGACCAGTATAATTTAATATAAACATTTCATCATGACATTTGCTGTCATCTAACCTGCAATGAATTTCAAAATGTGAACTAGAGTTGAAAAATGTTATCATGTTATCAGTTTCCTGAACCACACAGTCACTTAATACTGCTTCTTTGTATTAGTCATCTGGAACCAAAAATATGCCGTTCATTTCCCTGTACAGACAGAAATAACAGGCTTTTTGCCCCAAAATGACTGCTGAGTAATTAATTACAAGGCTGACTGAATGAATTAAATATATTTTGCTTCCGTATTAATGAGTTCAAAAGATCTGATATACTACATTGTATCAAAGCATTGTTACTTATGAAATAATAAATCTCAAGGCAATCACAGGTACTTCTCATTTATTTAAACACTGAAGTTTGACACTCAGAGATACAACAGAATATAAGAATTGTTATTGCCATATCAAGCTTATTTCCATTGCATTATAAACAAAACAAATTAAGAAAGTAATTATTTCAAAATAACTCAAATTACTGTGTATTTTAAATACCCTCCAAACAAAGAATTGAAGAACTTTATTCCTTATGCTCTGGTAAAATCATATAATCACAGGACAATCTAAGTTGCAAGAAGTCTTTAGAGATCATCTGCTAAAACCTTTATTTGTTGCAGAGACAATTTTGACATCAGATAAACTTCAGTTAGATTCAGTTTTTGAGAGCTGTGATTAGCTCAATTTGAGTTTATTCAAGGATGGAGTTTCCAAAATTGCTTTCAAAACATGATCCAATAATCCCACTATGACATTTTTTCTAAGCATTCAATCAGAATTTCCCCCATGTTGCACCCTGGATCTTTTGCCTCTTGGCTTCACCAAGCACATCCAAGAAGTGATCATCTTAGCAAGTACAGAACACATTAACTTACACCCGTTCTAATCAAGTGAAGTACAAAACCTCCATTCACTTTTCTTGTACAGTATCAGGGCCAATGATTGATGTGACTGGTTTGACTCTCTCTTTGGTCATCTAATCAATTAAATTCATATCACAGAGGGGCCAAAATGCAACATTTTACCTGAAAAATTAAGGGGTTGTGATTTTATTACTTATTTGTAAATTTACCAAATTGGTCCTAAAACTAAAAGGGCCTCTTTGTAAATGTAAGATCCAAGTGAGACACAGACTGAAAACATGAGCTAAGATTAACTAGTCTTACGAGTCTTTATTTCAGATCCAAACCTCACAAAACTGGCAATATTTAAACACCACCTAAACAACTGCAAGTGCAATCAATTCCATATGATCTCCAAAAAAAAACCTACTAAGTATTCAAGTTCTGCAAGTCCTACACAAATTTCATTTAGATCCAACAATACTATCCTGAATTCCAATGACTTTCCAAACCACAATATTTGTTTCTTAGTCCCAGGAATGAGGTCTAGGTAGAATGTAGCAGAAATAGAAGCAGATCAGCAGCATATCTGAAAGTTCTTAAAATAACTATTTACAAAACTTTCTGGTCTTACAGACAGGAAGAGCAGCTATAT
This sequence comes from Passer domesticus, assembly GCF_036417665.1. NCBI lineage: Eukaryota > Metazoa > Chordata > Aves > Passeriformes > Passeridae > Passer > Passer domesticus. Next base: position 125,166,812 of record NC_087474.1, on the reverse strand, counting down.
AATTCACAATTTTCAGTGTATTAATTGTTATTATCATCATTGAAATCTTAACTCCTTCACTTCATCACTATAAATATATTTATTAAATATTTATATCAGAACTAACTGTCCCTCAGCCATAGAGCAGCCAGGAATTGTAGAAAAATAGCCTGCTGTGGTGGATGGAGTCTAAAACTAAGCAAGAGCTGGATGATTCTTTTCACAAATTTACCCAGTTCAGAAATTTCAGAGGGCTCTGAAAATTCATGTTTTCTCAAGTTTTGAATTTCTAACTTTGGAACAGTGCACAGAGGCAGTCTTACATGCAGCTTCAACAGGAGGGGATTTCACTTCTCAAGATGAATTTCTGGTGCATGGAGAGGTTAAATCCTACAGTGTTGATGAGCTCAGAATGTGTGTTTTAGTAACAGATAACTCCCAACAATTTTGAAAAATACAACAAAAACACAAAGTGGAAAACAGTGTTAGTTTTTATTCTCTCGCTCCCGATGAGAGAGATCCTAAAACATATATAATACCATATATTTTTTTGGATTGCAAATATTTAACTTAAGTAGTTCTACTGGGTGCAGTGTATTACTTCCAATGTTAAGGTTAAATGCAACTATACACCCACATAACAAGTGTATCAGCCTCTTAGGTGTAGCCACCAGCAATGGTTACATGTTTTGGGAATGACATATGTGTTCCCAGCTCAGCTGTTATAACAGAAAGTGCAACATCTGCAACCAGGGCATTGTTCAGGGCTAGAATCCCAAGCTTTCTCCATCCTTGCTAGTACAATAGGCACTCCCTCAACTTCCACCTCTTTTATCAGTAGACAGATGCTTCATCTCCAAATCAATGGGCTGGTGATTCTTTTATCAACATAAAAAGTGAAGCAATTTATTGGTTCAAAGATTTTACTTTCTCAAATTTATCAATTCCCTTGAATCCCTGAGCTGTTAGCTGAATAACTGGTATCTGTCAGTTCTAACATACAAGCATCAAGAGTCAAAGTCATAAAGTTAGAGTATCCAGTTCTATAAAGTATTTAAAAATGATATGAAAATCAATGCATGATATATACATATATCACTTCCCCTCATAACTGCTGAAATTCTATGATGTCCAGCAACAAATGATGAAACAGTATTGTTCATTCTAATGAATACAGTCTCATCTCCAAATGTAAGGGTTTACATACATCAATACAATTAATGTAATGTAATAGCAACCATAAATATAAATCTTCTGAATATTGAAAGGGATTAGACTGTTAAAATGACTGACTGCACTTCCCAAACAAACACTGGTCAAAACATTAGTACATAGAAGTTGTGTTTCCACTGGAATAATTTTTCCATGTGGCCTGCTGACACTTTCATTATTTGGAAAATAACAGGTTAAGTAGGGAACAGCCTATTTTACACTAGCTATAACTGGATAAACCATACACTTCTAAATCAGGACCTACAGAACGAACACAGTGCAGAGGAGCCCAAGGATAAACACATGAAACGAGACTGTCAAAGTCATGAAGGGACTTAGTCACACACTTTCCATCAACCATCCCTTCACCACTTTGAAAATCCCATTCACCATCCCTGTATTTAGAGTTCTTTGTGTTTGTTTATCTATACACTTCTACGTCCCAAAAACTTCCACTTATTGTGTGTTGAAACAACATTATCCTGCAAAGGTAGTTTCTCAGAAACACATTTTCAAAGCAGCATGAAGGTTTTCACTGTGTGACATTTATTAACACCAATTGGATTCACACAGCTAAATCTTGCGGCAATTCATTGTCAATTTACCCCTTCCAGAATTTAATATTTTTTGAATTTCTTTTATTTGCCAAACATTTTCATCTTTCAGTGTTTTATGGCACGGTGTCTGCCATAGCACAGGCACAATCTCTGCCAGCTGATTTAATTTTCTAGTACAGACAAGGCCAATGTCTCAGACTTCTAGTGGCATCAGTAAGAATTATGGCTGTAATCCAAAGGATTTATATATCCTTATGATATATTTTCCCAATGTATACATAGCTCCTAACAATCTTAATGACACATTTATGCACAAAAAGGTACACATACACTTCATTGTTCTGTGCTCAGAGGCACCTTTAGCAATAGCATATGGCAATGCTTCAGTCAGGAAGAGCAAAACAGTGAAAGATCAAAGAGGGGCGGTGGGGCAAGATACAGTTCCCCTTACACAAAATTTCCTTGGTTTTCAGAAGCAGAATCCACCTGAAGGGGTACAATAAAACCCTGAAAGTGACTAAGAACTTTTCATGAACTTGTGCCACCTACACTCAATGATATGAATATAGATTTTTTTCTATATTACACATAATGATACGGATTCCCATTTACAAATGAAGTTGTTATTATTAAATGATAGAAGACTATTTACAGATTGTCCTTAGGATCACTGAATGAAATACTTAAATGCGTTCACTATAAAAAAGGACAAGGCGTCAGCCAAAAACCTCCACTTTTGTGGATTAAAGCATAACTGAAAATCACTATTATTGCCATTTTATGTCAAAAATCCCCTAACAAACAGCACTGAAAATTACAAGCAAATCTTCTTGCAATTAACACACTTAATGGGTTAACATTAGAGAAATGGTATTTTATTCACAGTAATGCAATAACAGTTTTCCTCTTCCCTTTTGCCTTGACTGTTTATATGTTGCTGGGATAAAGAAGGCAACAGTTAGAGAAGACTAAAGTTTTAAAGAATCAAGAAACTTTGCCTTAAGGACACTGAAGAGTGCACTCTTCTTTAGAACAATAAGCAAATCTTGTTTATGCACATATCTCCAGGGATTTGGCTTTTTTACTTTCCTTTACTTTACTTTTAATTTACTTTACTTATACACAAGAGAATCTACATAGTACACACATGCTATGAAAGGTGTTGTCAAGTGTATTTAATTAGATACTTATTTATTAGGTAATATCTAAAGGTTAATCCTAAGGCTAAGCCAGAGCTATTGCCCTTCTCAGACAGGACCAGAACATGACTAACATAACTTCTTTTTTTAAATATGTACCCACATGTTTCCTTTTTAAAGTTTTTCCTCAAGTCATATAGATCACCAGTACTTCTGAAATTCTACAGGTTAGCACTACAAGTGTTTGGATTTTGCAAGATTTAACCTAAATATTGTCTATAATCACTAATATCTCTTTCACCCCTCCGTAAGTGGATGCAAAGTAAAATACATCTCAATGAGAGCAATGTCCAGGGATGCAGTTTTGCTGCATATGTTTTATATTCATCACCTATAAGATATCAGAAAAAGATGTAAACTCTCTGTGGTGTTAACTCCTACATATATAAACTGAACACTACCACCACTGAGATCATGGACAGCATCTGAGCTTTAAGTTCATGTGTTGTGGTTCAGGAATGATATTCCCCAATTTAGTTCTCCCACTGATACTTCCCAGATCATGCCGCCACTCTCTCCCCCCTCACCCCCTCTCCCGTTCCCCTACAGGTGCCTGGAGAGGAGAACTAGAGGCACAAAAAGCAAAGATCATGAGCTGAGAGAAGAACAATTTACTGGAAACACCAATGAGATAAGTAAAGGAACAGTAACATCAACAATATTGATAACACAAGTGTGCTGAAGAGAGAGTGATTCACATGAAAAATGCTCACCCCAGCCTCACCAGACTGCAGCCATGCAGCCAAGCTCCCCCTGGCTCTGAACCAGGATCACCCCACCGCTCTCTCCAGCTTGGGACTGGTGCCACACTACCCCAAAGAGAAGGAGCCCATTCTCCATAAGAGAGTCATTTTCCTCCACCCCTGGCAATGATGTGAGGTAGTACAGGATAACCTCCAAGTCCTAGCTATGTCCCCTTCAGACTACTGCAAAAAAAATTAATCCCGTCTTGGTTGGAACCAGGACATAGTATCTACTAGATTACTTCTTGAATATAAAGAAAGACTTCTATTTTCAAATGAAAATAAATAAAAATGACACCATTTTGCTATACAGATATTTATCAGCACCTGAAAGATGTAGGGAACATCACTATAAAACATGTAAGAACAGCAGAAAAAACCATGCATTGAAGTAATTTTTGAAAGTTGTTATAACGTCTGATAGGTCTTTTATAAAACACGACTCTTTCCTGAAAGACTTTTCATGCATTTCTCTACAGATTATGGTGGCCATTCACACTTTACTTCAATTTTTATAGACTCCCAGTAATTCCACAGAATAGTAAATACAGTTATTATAACCCTCATAACTGGTAAAGATATATTTGAAGAAATAGGGTTTGTTTCCCCTCCCACATGCATGATGTAAATCAGGAGCAATTCTGCTGCAGTCGTTAGCACAAAACTGATACAAAACAATAAATAAAAAATAACATCAACATATACAGAACACTTTCCTTACACTAAGAGTGCAAATCATATGCCTCCTCTGTTTCTGGGCAAGGTTCTGCCATTGAGTTACTTATACTGCACTAAGTCCATCACT